>NC_137788.1:133023512-133338512 GCF_963383645.1 Muscardinus avellanarius | reverse complement strand
TATTGCCCTCATGGTACAGACTACCGGGAAACACAGAGAGATTCCACATCTGGTCAGTTTGCCTTTGAGATCACAGTAAATCTGGCCACAGGGTTCCTGGTCTTAACACCGTGTGGCCTCTGGGCTGAGGAGGAGAGATAAGTCTGTTTAGAATTCATGGAAAGAGCAGACAGACCCAGTTCTGTTTTCATTGGTGTTCTGAATCCAGAGCAGGGGTTACATTTCTGCACAAAACGAAACAAAGGCTGCACTCTACACAGGGTGCTGGGAATGGGTGGACAGGTACATGTATGGTAAGGGACCTTGCAAAATGCGAGGAAGGGATGGAGCCCCCTCTTGGGGACACAGTTGGAACCGGAAGATTTTCCTCTTCTAGGTTGACAATATCTTACTTGATACCTGCCCCCTCAAAGAATCCTATTGAGGGAGGATCTTCTTTCTGAACAGTAAGCCTGTGCTTAATTAACCTTATGCAAATGAGCTTAATTGCTTCTCGGTGGCTGTTGTCCAGAAGCACCTAGGGATTCCTTCCCGCAGACATTCCCAGCACCTGGACGAGAAACACCAAGTTGGCACCTCTTCCTTCCTGTGGGCATTCATCACGTGCCCTGGTGCTCTGGGTTAGAGATCGCAAAGAAAAGCAAAGCATGACCCCGCTGTGAAGGCAGTTACCGTCCCTCGGGAAAGCAGCCCCACAAGGCGAAGGATAGAGAAGGGAGGAGGGCGCCCTGCTAGCCTGATGAGCCGGGTGTCACAGAACGTCGTGTCCAGGAGTTCAAGGGCCTTCTAGGTGCTTTTCCCAGACAGGTTTATCACGCCCCCAAACACCCCCTCGCTGGCAGAAATGGAAGTGGGAAGTGTCTTGCCCCTTTATCTCAGGGGAATCAAAAACCAAACACAGCCCCGGTGCGGTCTCCTGCAGCTCCGACTTTGCCCAGTTTCTCGCACCCTGAACTTGCCTGACAGGTGGGGACAGAGACCATCTGTCACCCCGCCCCCAGCCTCTGCAGAAAAAGCGCGGGAGGACACGTGTAGCTGGCCCCTAGCCCCCAGAAATCGTACCCCCGGGCCAAACGTCGCCGGAGTGTAGGGCATCCTACCCAAACACCTCGAGGGAATATCCCAAGGACATCCCGTGCCCGCTGGCCGCAACTCCCCAGGGTCGTTTTCTCTCTGGGAGCCAAAGGACCAGAATCTGGGGCTTCGCGCGTTGACTGTAATACCCCAAATCTGTCGCAAGGTGGCAACGTTGTGGCGAGAAATAGACTTCAAACCTGAGTGGGTTTTTTTAAAACATATTTTCCCTATTAATGTTTCATTTAACTTAATTAGAATCTGGTAAACTAATTAAAGTAGCTACGAGCCCCGCAATCAGCAATAATTCGTATAATTATTGATAATTACATCCATACCAATCGTTTGGTTATTAACATTTTTTTTGGGGGGGGGGAACAAACCTCTTTGGAAGGGACGTGAAGCCCAGGAGGGTTTTGGCGACTGAAATTTCTGGGTCGGATCCGCCTACTCCCTCCCAGTTCGCGGAGGTTCCGGTCCAGATGGGGAGGGCCCTACTGGCCAGCGTGCGAGTCTCCACCCTGAGGTCCTTGGGGGAGGCCGGGTGGGAAGGGATGCTCCCTGGCTCCTCCACCGACTTCTTGCCTGGAAGGTAACTGCTACACCCATTTTGCAGAGAAGGAAGGTGCGGCCTTTCTATGGAGGGGAAGCGCGGCGCGCGGTCTCCACCGCCGGCGCCCGGGGCGCGCACCCCGCCAGCCCGGGAATCGCCGCTCGCTTTGGCCTCGGGATAGCGGAGAACTCAGCCCGCCTGGAGGAAGGGCTCCCTGGAGGTCCGGGCCTGGAGCTCCCGAGACGGGAACTCGAACTTTGCCCGGCGCCCTCACTGCCAGTATTTCCCACGAATCCTCCCGGCGTGTAGCTCTCCGAATACCCCGGGCTCGAGGGCCCCAGCCCAGCTCAGGGGACACTGGGGCTGGCTGCGGGTCTTCGCTGCACGGCGGGAAGCCCTCCAGAAGATCCCCCGCGGAGCCCCCAGCCCGCGCTGCAGCTCCGCCATCTCCCGGGCTGGGCGGGGGCGCGCAGCTAGTCTGGGGCGTCCTGAGAGCCGGGCCGTCGGGGCGCTGGGCCTCCCCGCGCGACTCCCGGGGCGCTTCCTGAGCCTCGGAGGACAGAGGCTCGAAGGTCCTTCTATGGAGGGGAAAGCGAAGCCCGGCGCGCAAACGGGGGCCCTCGCTAGCCAGACGAGGAGCAGAAATGCAGCCGGGGTTAAGCGACTCCCCCGACAGTGCGCTTCCCCAACCAGGGGGTGCGCTTGGGGACCCAGGCGTGGGGCACTCCAGCCGGAGTCTAGCGAGCCAGGCTGCCCGGGCCCCTGCCGACCAGTGACCGCGGGGCTCATCTTCCTCGAGTTTCTCCACGTTCTCAACTAGAGGGACCACTGACATGTGGCCAGGGGTACCTCTTTGTGGCGGGGCCGGCGGAGGGCACCTGGGCGTCAGCTCCAAGTCTTACCTTCCTTTCCGGGTTTGTTTTCTCCGGGCCCCTCATGTCAACTGGAGGGGCAATTCTGGATGAACCTGGGATTCTGGGCAGACCAGACCCAACAGGCTCCCTGTCTCTGAGCTTCCCGGGGTGGAGTGTGCGGGGAGGGGGGGGGGCTACCCCTGCTAAGTGTGGAATGAACTCAGTCCCTGAAAGAGCCGGAGAGAAGGGACCGGGGCACAGAGAGTGTGCCCTACTCGGGGCCCAAGAGAGGGTTTCGGGGCGGGAAGACTGGCTATTTCTATGTTGATTGTTGAGAGGTTGGGCACTTGGCACGCGCACTTCTGATCCCGGGTGCCCCAGAACCTTCACCCCCACCTGTGGCACAGGCCTCTTGCCGGTCCCAACCTGGTCCCACCTCCACAGCCCCAGGAAATGACAGGTTTTCTCTCTCTCTCTCTCTTTTTTTTTTTTATTAAAAACAAAAGTCACGGATACAGGGTGGTCTCCTTAAACAGGCTCAAGGTGGTCGCCATCTCGTGAGTCAGTTGTCCTTTGTCCTTTTAAAGTGCTGTTATATCAAAGAGGTTTACAACAACAATAATAACGAGGGGGAAAAAACGGACAAAGCAAAACCCCAAAGAGAAATGCAAAAGGGGTCTGGAAAAAGGTCCAGGAGGGGAAAAAAAAATAACAGCATAAATAAATTAAAACGAACCTAATACTGAACCAAGACTCACAGTACACTTATATCCATTGCACATAGCCGCTTAGTCAAGAGGGACAAGTTTCAGGAGTGGACGGGAAGGGAGGGCTGGTGAAGTTGCCACATGGTATTCACACTCGGGGTCCAGGCTGTACACGGCGGGGCGGGTGGGAGCCGCGACCCCTTTCTTCTCCCCTCCCCCGTGGTCCGTTAACCCCTGGAGGTCCGATGCCCTGGAGTTCAACCAAGGGGTGAGGCGGTATTTTACACTTGGAAACTGAGCCGGGCCGGACTGGGACGCCCGGGAGGAGGGCGGGCGGGCGGCTGTATTTACACGGTCGGGTCCGAATGGCTTGTTCCTCGCTCGGGGCCGCCGGGCAGCGGGTATTTACAGGAAGGAGCAGCATGGCTTGAGGGCGCGTGGGGTGGGGGGCTCGGGCCGGCCCTAGGGCAACAGCGGGGGCTTGAAGGAGCAGTTGCCGGTGCAGTGTCGGGGCGTCAGCATCTTGCAGGAGAAATGGTGCAGGGCGTCGTGGGCTTCTGGGAAAGAGAGTCGCACCGGCCGCGTTGGCCGCCCCGCCAGGCCTGCGGGGTGCCCCGGCGCCCCTCCCCCTCACTCTAGACGTCGGGCCCCGGGGTTCCCCACGCGGAAGGAGGGCGGGAGGAGAGGTCTCGGCGATTCAGAACCACTGTTCTGGTTTAATAGCCCCATTTTACAGAAAAAGAAACTGAGGCCAGGTTGACTGGCCTAAGGTCACAGTTGGACCACAAGACAGATTTTTGATGCCTAAGAGCTCAACCAAAGGGCTCTTTCTACCACCACTGTTCTAGAATAATTTCCCTATTTTGATCGAGTCCCAGTTCCCTCTTCCGATCTAGGTGTCCAGGTGACCCCGGTCTTCCCCTTCATTAGCCCGCCCCTGCATCCATCCCCGCATCCATCCGTGGGGCACTGCCAGCCCTTGGCACCCCGCCTATCTTTGTTCCCCGGTTCCACACCTTTTAATTTCTGCTGGATGGCATAGCGCGCCTTCCGCTCCTGGTCGAGTTCGTTACACAGGGTGTCTGGAAGACAAGGGGAGGGGGTGTTGAGGGGACGCCGACCACCTTCCTGCGGCCGGGGTCACGGCAGGGGCTGCGTGCCCCTCCCTCGCGCAGCCACTCGCAGAGACAACTCCCGGACGGGGGAGGGGGAGGGGAGCCCGCGCTCCAAACTGCAGCCTGGCGGAGGGAAATGGCCTGGGATGGCGCTTAAAGGCAGACGGATCTAACCAAAATTAAAGCAAACTTAGGCATTACTTCCCAGGTAATTTTACGCCTCGATTTTTAATTTAGAAACCATGGAAATTGCCGCGATAAGAAGTTCAATCACTCCATGTAATGATGCCTGCAAGCCGTTTGCTGGGCTCGCTCGCCATTCTGAGGCTAATCAGAGTATACAAAGGATATTAAATAAAAAAATAATTGTTAAATTACCTTCCATTTAAATCCAAATGACTGAGCCAACATTGCGGCTCCTGCCAGACGAGAGGCAGTTACGGTCTGTGCGCGCTCACCTGACTCCCGTCTTACCTCTGACAATTTGCAGCTGTTGCACCATCTCTTCTCGATAAGCCAATTCCCTCTTCATTTGATCCTGAAAATTATCTGTGCAAATTGATTAAGTGAGAGCGGTTACGCGGAGCCCCCTCCCCGGCTCCACTTCCCCACTCCCGCCCATCCTCACCCGCCCCCACCCAGTCCTCTGCGAAGCTGGAAACCCAGCAAGACCAGTTCTCTTGCTACCCTTGGGGACTGGACCAGGCTCCCCCAGCAGGGCCGGCTAAGGGCGTGGGAAGCGGGGTGGGTGATGAGGAATGGAAGTACCTTTGAGACTCTGAAATTCTCGCTCCAGCTTCTTTCGGAGTTCCATTTGCTCCAGGAGCAGTTTTTGCAGTTCCTCTGTGGAGGGGGGAGAGTGGGAGGTATAGGGGGGTAGAACGCAAGGTACCCATTAAGCTTTGGGGTACTGCCCTGGCCAACAGTGCTGGAACCAGAGTTGGTGTAGAGGGCTTCAGAACTCTAGTTTTTCATCTGTATCCAAAGGATTTGTGCACAGACACAGGGCAACGGGGCAAAATGCCCAGAAGGAAAAAAAAAAATCAAAAGGTGGAACCTGTTTTGGATTTCTGGGCCCTTGTTTTTGGAAATGCAGTTTGACACCTCCTTTGAGTGGTTCCTAACTCCCCCTTAACCCTAGAGGATGACCCACAAAACATGTGAGTTCCCACTCCAAATGACACTTCTAATCCCTCCTTTCACTACAGGTCTGGGAGAATCTGGTCCAAGTCTCGAATGACCTTCCCAGAGAAAAAGAAATACTTAATGATATGGGTACAATTTCAGAAGGTCCCTGGACCCTGAAATCCCTGCTAAGAACCCTCATATAAAACATCAAGGAATTGAAGGTAATGGCATATCCTGTAAAATATGTAACTAGGAAGAGTAGATCAATCAGCAATGCGTGTCTCCCTTCCCCACCATTGTCCAAGACCATTCAAAGACTGGGTGGTCAGAAGGAGCCATTTAGCACCCTTAGAAACCACTTCCAGCCGGGCATGGTGGCACAAGCTTGTAATCCCCGCGCTTGGGAGGCTGAGACAGGAGGATCGCACAGGTTCGAAGCCAGCCGCGCTGGTTTAAGAGACTATTTCCAAATAAAAAAGTATAAAAATAGGTCTAGGAGTGTAGCCCGGAGGTAGAAGGGTTTCCAGGAACTCCAGTACCACCAAAAAAGAAGAAGAAGGAGAAGAAGAAGAAGAAGAAGAAGAAGAAGAAGAAGAAGAAGAAGAAGAAGAAGATGATGATGAAGATGAAGAAAAAAAAAAAAGAAAGAAACCACTTCCAGAGGGACTGAAGGGGGGGGGGGGCTACTCCGGGGCCTTAGTATTTGGGCCCTCCTCACGGAGAGTTCTTCTGAAATACACAAACGCAAGGTGGAAAGGCACAGTGCTTTGAGACTCCCTTCGCTGTGCTTCAAGCCATCTTCTCCCATTCGAAGGGTGAGCAACCCTGGAGGATCCTATCATCCCGGAACTTATTTGTCAGTGCATTAAGAGTTGTACATAAATTCCAAGAGGAAGGAAGTACTGTGACCTCTTACACGTTCCTCTAATAAATGCCTTCTGGAAACCTTGCTCTTCAGAAAAAGTCCCGTTTTCTATGGGGTTTAAGAGGCCCAGACTGTCCTGTCTGTCCACAGGCAGCAAGTTCTGAGAACCATTACTCTCTCCCTTTTCTCCCTGGGCTATTCAAGACAGACTCAGGCCTCTGGAGAATCCATACTTCCAATAAACAAACCATGGGGTCTGGTTCACATCCTCCTAGCTTGGTGCCAGGATGTGGCCAAAGGATTTTCCTTCTCATTGGAATGAAAACTGATCCCCCAGTAGCTGTGTCTTTCCTGCTCACTCGCTACAGAAATCACAGACCCTGCTACAGAAATCACACCACACCCTCCGTGGGAAGGTCCCATCTCCCTCCGGCTCAGTACACCCCCATTGCTCAGATTTCACCTCACCTCTGGCCAGGTTTTCAATATCTTTCTCCACCAGCTGAGTTCCTGTGACGTCCAAGGTAAGCCCATCGTCGCCTGGGACACAAAGGCAGGTGAGAGGGGCTCTGTCCTGGGAGAGGCCCTGAGAGGTGATCGGTGAGTTTCCTAGGAACCCTGCCAAGTCAGGGCCCTCCTCCAGATCCCCTGTCTTTAGAGGAGATGGTTCCAGGCATCCAATGCTACCCACCTTCCAGGCCATCATTCTAGGGAGTAGGAGATTAAACCCAAGGAAGGGGGGCTATCCCAGAGAACAAAGTACCCTCTGACCTATTTTAGGGGGCAGAGGTGGTCTCTTCATTTACTTTTATATGACCCCCTGCCCTTTTACCCAGAAGAGCTGCAATGCCATCAAGGAGGCACAGCGGCTCCAGAAACCTGGCCTGCACCTCTCCAGCAATATTTAAATGTTTCTGCTAGCGGAGCCTAGGGAACTACCTGGCAGCTGCCCGCTTGCCCTTGACAGAAAGCCTTCCTTGCAAGCCTGTGGTAACCGGAGGGAGTCACCTCCCCTCCCCTCCCCGCTGGCTGCCGGTGGGAAGCAAAGAATCCTAGGGCTCACCTCGGTCTGTATTTGCAGGACTTGGCTGGGAGATACTCCTTTGGTCTGAATAGGATTTCCTCGTTTCCAAATCATCGGCGGTTGAGTGATTGTCGTCCTTATCTGGCTCTTAAAGGCAATAAACCGAGTTTCAAGGAGAGGCGAAGAAAGCATGACCCCGATACTGCCAGAGCTGCCGCGGTTGGGGCGCCCAAGCCCTAATTAAAAAACGTCGTGGCCGCCTCCAGTCCCCGGCTGTGCGCCCAGGCGCGCGCCCCGAGGCTTTGGGCCGGGCACCCCTCCCCCGCACACGGCCTGCTGTCTCCCAGCTTCACGCCCCTCCCCAGCCCCTCGGAAAAGAGCGAGAGGAGCAGTCGAGCCCACTGGGGACGAGCGACCTACATCGCACACAGATACTGGGGCACCGCGAGAGCGCGTGGCAGCGGGGTCTGGCCGCCACTCGAGGCGGCAGCCTCGGGCTGGTGCTGGTGCTGGGGGGCATTGTCCCGGGCCCTGCTGCCTCCCCCTGCCCAGATTTCCTCTGATTTGTCCCGGCCCCTTCTCTTCTAGCAACCTGGTCCGGAGAGCCAGATCAGGGTTCCCGCAGCTACGCGGGCCTTCTGGGGTACCCAAGCGCGCAGCCAAGTTCCGCCATCTTTATCCAGACCTGGCCTGGTGGGGGGGGGGGGAGGACTGCGGGGAGGGGGCTGGAGCCAAACACACTCGTTGAATAAACAAGAGGACTTGAAGGAGCTGCCAGGTTTTATTTTAAAAAGGTTTTAACCCCGGCCACAGGCGTCCTGGAGCTTGTGGATGCCTGGTAAAGACGGCCAGGCCAGTCATCACTGCTCTGAAAGTAACCAAGTCGGGGGAGTTTGTTTAGGCACACTTAGCTGTCTTTTCTTTCACTCATTTTTCTCTCTCCCTGTCTTCCTTCTCAGGCCTTTCTTGGCCCGGGCTTCGGCCTGAGCCCCCCACCCCCTCCAGTGGCCATGGGCCTGGGCGGCGTTACCGTGGGCCTCGGGGGTGCAGAGGTAGGAGGCCGTGGGCCCCAGCGTGGGCGCCGCGCTCTTCGCCTGCTCGTCCCTCTCGGGCGCATACACCTGCGGTGGCCGAGAAATGACAGGCGATTAGTGGGGCTCTGGGCGGCTGCGAGGAGCCACCCCGCCCTCCCCCCCCCCCTGCCCGGCCGAGGCACAACTCCAAAGAGAACCGGAGGAGCCAGCAAGTCGGGAGGGCCTCGGGCAGCGGCGACCCACGCAATGCACCCCGGCGCCCTCGGACTCCGCGTTGCTGCTGTGGATTCGCGGTTAGGGCTTCCGAAAGCAAACGCCAAGCACCTCTCCTGACAAAGGCTGTTCAAAGTCTACCCCTCCCTCTGCGCCCGCCTCCCTGTCGGTGTTTTCCCTCCTGCTTGCGCTGGGTCCCGGACATGAGCGATGTATTTCACATCCGACTAATGATTTGTTTTTAATGAACCGAATGGACACGTACAGGTGTGCGCCCCCAAAATGGCCAACGATTCCGGCCTAACCACAGCCTGCTCCTCCAGCCTCAGCCCTGCCAACCTGAAGACCCCTTCTTGTCCCACACACCGCCCAGAGACAGTATCCCAGCAACAAATCTTGCGGTTCCCAAGGCGGGAATTCCTAGAGACTCGGAAAACTGCTGGCCAGGGTGTCCGGGAGATTCTCGGGAGCCCGGAGCTGCTGGGATCTGCTTTGGGCCTCTCCATATACACTCAGCTTCCTGGGGGTCCTCACCCCCACTCGGGGGAGTGACCTCTGGCCTGGCCTTGAGAGCGCTTTTCGCGGGTTCTGGGTCCTTTACTCTCTCTCTCCAAACCCCTTATATTTATCTTTCTAGTCCCGGTCGGTCGGTCTCTTTCCCACTCCTAACAAAAACAAATACAGGTGTTCCTTCGGCCTGTCCCGCATCTCCCCAAACCCTTTAGTCAGAGGCCCCCAACGAGCCCAGTCCACTTCACGCCCAAGGGTAGATGGGCCAGACTCGACCACAGAACGCCTTTGCAGGAAAAAAAAAAAGAAAAGAAAAGAAAAGAAAAAGCCCCCCCCACCCGCCCTACCGGCCTTGGCGACGGGAGTGTGAGCGGGTGGGCGCTCCCGCGGGCGGCGCTGGGCTCACCTTGGCCGTCGCGGGGCCTCCCAGGGGCCCGCAAGGCTCCCGGAGCTCGTAGCTGCCGCTGGGCGGGCTCCTCTCGGGTCTTCGCACCACGTCGTCGGCCGCCAGGTCCCCAAATACTGACCGGCTGGCCGCTGGGGGCCCGAGGCGGCGCCGGGGGCGCGGGCTGCCGCCTTCCGGAGAGTCTGCGGGCCCGTCTGCGCCCGAGGAAGTGGCCGACGGGGGCCCCGTGGGCGGGTCGGCGTCGGCGCCACCCCCCGCACTGGGCGCCCGGGGCTCGGGCTCGTCCTGGGTGCCCTCATCGTCCGGGAAGCGGTTGGACTCCACGTCCACCTCGGGCTCGTCCGCGGTGTCCACGTCGGGCGAGGCGGAACGGTAGCTGGAGCTGCCCTCGCTCAGAAAGTCCGGGCTCACGTAGCCGGCGGCCCCCCCGCGAGCAGGCCCCGCGCCGTACGCCTCGCGGGCGCTCCCGTAGAGCTTGGCGATGCTCTCGGCGTCCTTGACCACCGGCCTGAAGGCCGACACGTAGGAGCCCTTGCGCGCGGGCGGCGGCGGCGGCGGCGGCGGCGGCGGCGGCAGGGGGGCCAGGCCCGGCGGGAGCCCCTCGTCCGCGCCGTCCTCGTCCGGGGGCCCGCGGGACAGCGCGCTCGGGCAGCGCTCCTCGGCGCCCAGGCCGCCCTCCTTGGCCGGCTCCGCGCCGTCCAGGGGCTCCGGGCCGCCGCCGCCCCCCGCCGCCGCCGCCGCCGCCGCCGCCGCCGCCGCCACGGCCGCCGCCACGGCCTTGGCCTGGCTCTGCGCGGCCGGGTAGGGCGGCACCGGGAGGCTGCCCGCCGCCGGCCAGAACATGGGGAACGTCGGGTAGACCGTGGCCGCCGCCGCCGCCGCCGCCACCGCCGCCGCATCCTTGGCGGCCCCGGAGGGCTGGTGCCCCCAGAACATGGCGCCGCCGCCCGGGGCCGCCCCCGCGCCCGGGGGCAAGTGGCCGCCCCCGGGGCCGCCCGCGCCGGTGCCCGCGCCGCCGCCGCCGCCGCCCGCAGGGCCCGGGCCGCCCTTGGGCTCCCCCGCACCCAGCACCGGGTCGTCCTTCTTGGGGCAGAGGCCGAAGGCCGTGGGGAAGCCGTAGGGGTGCGGGAAGAGCGGCGGGGGCAGCTTCTGCAGGAGGCCGAAGCCCTTGCTGGGCACCGGGATCACCGGGTAGCTGCGGACGCCCGCGCCGCCCCCCGGCCCCCCGGGGCCCGCCGGGCCGCCCGCGCCGGCCGCCAGGCCCAGGCCGCGCGGCGGGTGCGGGGGCGGCGGCCCCGGGGGCCCGCCCGCCTCGTCCTCGCCGCAGCGCAGGCTCTTGTGCGGCGGGGGCCCGGGGGCCAGCTCGGCCCCGCAGCCCGGGCCGCCCGCGCCGCCGCCGCCGCCGCCGCCCGCGCCGCCCTTGCCGGGGCCGCCCGCCCCGCCGCCGCCGCCGCCGCCGCCGCCGCCGCCCTGCAGGGAGAAGGTCCGCTTGCGCGTGCCGCCGTTGAACATGGCCTTGACGTCCTCCCAGGCGTGGCTCAGCTCGTCGGTGGCCGACTTGTCGCTGAGCTTGAGGTGCCGGCGCCACGAGTTGAAGTTGGCGGCGTCGGGCTGCGTGTACTTGGCGTCCGGGGTGCGGTGCGAGTGGAAGATGAACTTGTTGGGCGAGAAGTACATGCTGCAGTAGCCGCACTTGATGCACTTGGCGCGCGAGCTGTTGTAGCGCGCGGGGATGAAGCTGCCGCGCGAGCCCCAGGCGCACTCGTGCACCACGTCGAAGGCGAAGTTCTCCGGCAGCTTGGGCGGCTTGTGCTCGCCCAGGAACGACTTGCACAGGCGCTCGGCCTCGCGCTTGGTGATCATGCCGCAGCGGCGCGAGGAGATGGGCATGGCCCCGGCGCGCCGCAGAATCTCCAGCTGCACCGGCGTGCACTGCACGCACGTGATGCCCAGGGCCACGCGCCGGTTGTGGATCTCGTTGTAGCTGTAGTTCTTGAGCAGCGTGTTGGAGATCTGCGCCAGGCACAGGCGCTCCTGGCCGTCGATGACCAGGGACACGATGGGCACGCCGTACAGCGACGTCTCGCCCACCTGGTTGGGCTTGAGGGCGCTGGAGCCCGAGTAGGGCTGCAGCTCCTGCTTGGAGGTGGGCGACGAGCTGCCCTCGCGCCCCGGCCCCAGCTGGGTGGTGAGCGCCTCCATGCCGCCGCTCCTGCGAAAGAGAGAAAGCGGGGAAGCGGATGAGACATTTTCCGCGCCGCCGCCGCCGCGGCTGGGGCCCGCCCAGCGGGGCGCGCCGAGTGGGATGCGCGGGGAGCCTTGCCGTGGGGAGGCCAAATTCATTGCCCCCCCCTCCCCGGACTGGCGCCTCGGGTTCAGACCCGCGATGGCGCTGGAACAAAAGCCCCCGGGGTTTGAGGTAGGAGAAGGGGAAATGAAGACCCCAGGAACGTCCCAGCTGCCAGGAACCCAACCCAGCTTTCGGATGGGGAAGGAAGTGGGGCCCAGAGACGGACATGGACTTGCCCCAGGCCACACAGCAGCGCCATCGCCAACTCCAGCCTTCCCCGCGCGCGGGTCCGCGCGCCTTCAGCCACCCTCGCAGCCTGCCCTGCCGACCAGGGTCCTGGAGCCCGGGCTTCGGGGACCCGCAGCCCCTCTGCTCAGCCGCGCATGCACGCGGGCGGGTGGGGGCTGCGCGGGGAGGGGTGGAGAGGCGAAGGAGGGGCGGTCATTGCGGGTCTCCGGGCTGCGGAGGGTGGAGGAAGAGGGGGAGGGGGCCGGGGCTGCCTGGGAGGGGGTGAGGCGCGGGCGACCGCTGTTCGCGGTGCTGAACCCTGCCCTGGCCGGAGCGCGCCGCGGGAGCCCAGACCCCGGGCCGCCCCCGCCGCACGCGGCTCCGCGCTGGCCGGCTTCCGGGGACAACAGTGCGCCTTCCCACAAATCTGAGCTTCTCTTCTCACGCCTAGCACCCCGCTGTTCGTTGGGCAGAGAGATTCCAGCTGGATATGTAAACCGTTTCTTACCAGCCGTCAGTGGGACCTGGACGCACAGTTCTTAACCACTTTTTTTTTTTTTTTTTTTTTTTCCTAACTGTGCTTCAGACCAAAGGCAGTTTCCATCCAGGTCAGCGCACGGGACAGTAAGGCTCTCAAAGAAGTTTCTCGGGAGCCACTGTTTCGTTTCCAATGGCCCACTCCCTGAGCTTTCCCCCTTCAGATAATGCTTTTCTCAGGCCCAATGCAGGCTCCCAGGAGATCTGGGCTCCTTCTCTTTGGGGGGGGGGGGGTGTCTCCTTTGCTATCCTTCATGCCCCGCCGTCCTGGCTTATGGGAGCTACAAAGCACCCTGGCGGGTCCTTGGAGCCACATTAAGGCTCCAGGCACCACGGCCGCACTGGCCCCAGCTTCCCTCCCCGGCCAGGCAGGGAGGCAGTCCACCTGCAGACCTCGGCAGCTGGGATCCCTGGAGCTGATGTTTAGGGCCTCCCGGTAGCCCGGCCCAGCCACGTGTCCTCGGACACACGGGGCTCCAACCTGGCCCATGGCCGCGGGCACTCCTGCCCGCCTGGGCAGCCCAAACCCCAGGACTCCTTTCCTAAACTTGGCCAGAAAAGCCATTCCATTTTCAGTGGGGCGACTTCAACAGGACAGGTGGGCTGCGTTCAGAAGCCTCCGGTGGATACTGAAATCCAAGCCCCTCTCCCTCTACTCTCTTGGGCGCCCCCGGGTCGTGGATCTCATCTGTCCCTGAGCCGTCCGTCCGTCTCTGCCAACTCGTTCCTCTTTCTCCCATCTGTCTTGCCCCTTATTCAAGTATCAAGCTATTTATCTATTATCTGTTACATCTTTATCCCTGCGAATCACACTGAAACAAGTTGACCCTCCCTTCTCATGGAAGTCCCTGTAACATTTTAAGAGGGGGAAAACGCTGTCCTAGCTCCTTGGCTGCGGGGTCAACAAGACAAGCCTCGCGCCCCCAGGGAAGGCTGTGGGCAGGCTGCGGAGGCGGCTGGGGGACGGGCGGGCGGCTCTGGGGAAGACGTGGCTTCTCTGTTTCCCGAGATCGGCGAAGGTGCCCGGCCCGCATCCAGTGAAGAGGGCGCGCGGGGAGCGCAGCCTCCCCAAGGTGAGGGTCCGGGTCCCCGCGGGGTTTTCCCGAGAGAAAGAAGGCGAGCTCTGGGCCCTTCGGCCCGGAGAAGGGGCCCTGGGAAGGGAAGAGCCTTTCGAGGGCCGAGGCGGAGAGCCCCGGCCAAGGGCCGCGCAGCTCACCCGGGGCCGCGGCCAGGGGGGCCCCCGGGCAGCCTCGCGGGCTCGGGGCTGGGGGGCGAGCTCAGGGAGGGGAAGGAGGCGGGAGGCGGGAGGCGGCCGGCGGCGGGAGCGAGGCGGCGGAGTCCTTGGGTATAATAAAAACAACAGCCACAAGAGTCCACGTCCGAACTAAACGAAAAAAATCAGCCCGGCGGCGGGCTGCGGCGCAGGTACTCACCGTGCGGCGGCGGCGGAGCCGGGGAGCGGTGCGCGGAGGTGCGGCGGCGGCGGAGCGGGCGGGCTCCGCGGGTGACGGCGCGGCCCCTCCCCGCGCGCGCGCACGGCCGCGCGCCCCTCCCGCGCGCCCCTCCCGGCTCAGCGGGCGCCGGGGGCTCGGGGCGCGGAGCCGTGTGCCCGGAGCCCCTGACCCCGAGGCCGGGCACTGGCCCGAAGAGGGAGCCGAAGCCCAGAGCGCATGGCCGCGCCCGCGGTCACCGCCCCAGTGGCCAGGCCAGCGCGGGGGGGGGCGCCTGACAGCTGCGAGCCACACCCACCACCCACCCAGCACCCGCCGCGCCGTCCCTCGCGCCCTGCCCGGCCACGCGCGGGGCCACCGCCTCTGCAGCCGCGGGGCCTGCCGCCCCAGGTAAGCCCCGCACACCTGCCGCCCGCCCGGGAGGCTGAGGGGGGAGGGCTCGGGCCGCAAAGTTTGCACCCAAGAGCTAAGTGGGGAGGAGGGGGACCCCAGGGCCGCGCGACGGCGTCCAGGACTCAAGAGGAAGGGCCCGAGTAGGGCACCACACCTGCTGGCCAGTGGAACCCAGAGTGGCCCTGGGGGTCCGCAGGGTCAGCAGCGGGGCGGGTCGAGACCGGGGTCCCCGGCACTGGACAAAGGAGACCCCTTTGCTCCCCACACACCGCGGAAGGCGTGGAGGGCGCTAGCCCGGGTCGGGGCGCCCTCCTGCTCCCTTCACTGGGTGGGGGGCCTCGGGGACTCAGTTTGCTCCCACCCCCGCCCCATCACCAACAGGCCCCGGGCAGGAGCCAAGTCGTCGTTGGAAGACCTGGGGCCAACTCCTCGGTCAAGGTTGCTAACTCGAGTTTTCCAGGGTGGGGGTCCAACCCCGGACTCCGCAGACTCTCCTCGGCACTTCCTCTTCAAACCTCCATCTCTCTCTCCCTCTCTCCCTCTTTTTCCGACCGTTTCCTCCATTACCCCACTGGGGCCTTTATCCCACCTCTCACCTCGGGCTCTACCTCTCTGGAGTTAGCCCTCGCACCCCGCTCCTCCGCGCCCCATCGGGCGCCCCCTCGGCCGCCGCCACCCCCCCTTGCCCCGTGGCATTAAGTGTCCTTAATGGACACGTTAATTAAACTGTAATTAATCATACTGTCCAGCCCAAGTTTGAACAATTACCCTAATCAAACAGAAGTTAATAATGGCAGAGATGGCCCGGGGCGCGGTGGGCCGCCCGGGCAGGGGGCGCAGCGGCCACGCGGCTACGGTCGGCGGCGGCGACTGCAGCTTGTCCTTGGGACCCCGGCGGCGCCATAAATCTTCCGCGGGTAGCGGCGCAGGGTCGCCCCCGCCTCCTCGTTTTCTTTCTGGCTCGGGGTTACGGGCCTTCTTTCCTCCGGTGTTCAGCTCCTCTGGGATATTCTCATATTCTCCCTCCCTCCCTCCCTCCGGGCCTCCTGGCTCCAGGTCCCCGGGAAAAGGTCTCTGGGGCGTGAAGGGTCGCCCAGGCCTAGCCTGTCCTGGGCTCGCCCCACTCCCTCGACGTGTTGTCTGCGGCCTCGAAAACCACCCTAGGCTTTGGGTTCTTGCTTTCCCGTCCCTCAGCCCCCACCGCCCCCTTCTCAGCCTGGCACTCTTTTCTGATAATTTTCCCAGGAGCGGCTCAGCCCCTTTCCTGGCCTCTGGTGCCTCTGTTTACGTGCCTCTCCTCTGCCACCTCTGTCCCACTCCAACTCCGCGGTTCTCTAACCCCCTCTTCCCTATTTTCCGTCCCCTTCCGAGAGCTATCTCCAGTCTTTGCCTGCTCCTCTCCCCTCCCTTGGCCCCGGCTCCCCCATCCCATAATTACAATCCCACTTGGTAATTATTCTTAGCCTCCTAATGATTTTTTTTAAAGGAACTCCAGGATTCGGCATGGAGGTGACGACGACGATCGACGACTGGAGCCAGGATGCCCCCAGGGTGGTGGGGGTGGGCGTGGAGAGCGCTGGGCAGGGTCCCCTGAGGAGGGTCAGCCTGTTCCTGCGCCATTGTACAGCGAGGGCCCACACCGCCGCTGGGGCTGGCCTCCTGGCGTCCTGGCTGCCTGGAGCTCCCCGCCCTGGGGAGCTCTCATACAAAGGGTCCCACCCTGGGCTGCCAGTGTGGTGTGGGAGGGAGGCGGTGTCGCCCTAGCTTTCCGTTCAGCACCACTCCGCGGACAGCTCCCCGTCCCCGCCCAGAACCTGCAGATTCCCCAGGCTGAGAGCTCGGGTCGGGTCTGAACCAGAGAAGAAGGGCTCCTGGGAGCTGACGGGGAACGCCGCTGTTCCTTGCTGAACAGGTTCCGGGAGCCTGTCGGGGAGGCTGGGGCTCTGGACCAATTACTGAAAAGTTGGTATCAAGAGAACCTGCATTTTATGGTCTGCAGAGTCTGTTCCCACAACGGGTTGCGGGAATAGATTTTGATCATTTATTCCCATTTTATAGGTAGGAAATTGAGGGCCAGGCAGTGGAAGCTAACCCACCTAGGTTCTTCAGTCAGTGATACACTCAGGCTCGCCTTGACCCCTAACATCCTGCCTGCCTGCCTGCTGCAGAGAAGGTCCGCGCTTGGTGAAGGGGATAAAAAGTGGGCAGCACTCTGTGGCCAGGACGCTGGGCACAGGAGGGAGGCCTGGAAAAGCCAGGTCACTTGCTTAGGTCCAGGAAGCCGTGGGTGGCACAGCTAAGACTTGGGCCCAGGCTCAGCCGGAGGCGTGTGGCACCCCTTCTCCATGCTGTGCGGTCTGGGTCCTGTGGCCCTGTCTGTAACACAGGGAGCCCACGGGCATCGCTGCCCTTGGCCTCCCTGACCCTCATTATTGAGGATTTTTGTCTCTTGCATCCGCTGCCCGGTGGCTCCAGGGGATGGAGCGCAGGACTCCAGATCTGGGACACACCTGGAGTGTTCCTGGCAGCCCCCGCGGGTCCTGCGCTGCTTCAGAGTTGCCGGCGCCTGGTTCACACCGCCCGGCCTCGGACGCCCATTTGGGCTCCGGCTTGGACTGGGGCTGGGCAGCCGCGCCTCCTCTGCAAGCACATATCTTTTACCAGTTGAATTAACGGCAGTTTTCGTCAGTTAATTAGGTTTAATTTACATAATTAGTACAGTATAAAGAGGATTGGGGATAATCATGGGGTACGTAGCGCTTACTGTGTAAACACGTATTCTGAATTAAAAATCAGATGTAATTAAGGCGCGCAGGCCCTGTTTAGGCAGGGTTTTAATTGTAATGAATTTCTAATTAACACTCAATGATTGCCAAATGCAAAGGGCTGTAAAATTTTCTTGTAGTTTTGCTAATTTATTGTTTACTTAATATCTGGATATTAGTCCGACGGCCAGATAGACCGCAGCCCAGCCCAGCTCGGCAACCGGGGCCCAAGCTGTGAAGGGGGTTGGGAGGAGCCTGCTGGACCCCCACCCTGGAGCCAAAGGGAGGTGGAGGGGAGGTGGCCTCCAAGCAATCTAAAGGTGCCCAGAGCTCTGGCCCCAGACTGGAAGGTTCAGGTTTCAGGTTTCAGGTTTCAGGTTCCGCTGCCAGCCCCAGCAATTTGGGATGGGGTGAGAACAACACTCCTCCCAGCAGGAGGCTCCGGATCCCAGGAACATCAAAAGGAGGGAGAAGAGTCTCAGCTTGGATGGATCCAGATCTGGTTCTTAACACTGCCCATGTGAGGCACCATCAACCTCCTGATATCTGCATCTTCAGCGTGGCCACAGGGACCCGCACTAATGGGGGCAAAGGATTCAGAGGGAGTTCCCAGACACACAGTTCCCGAGAAGCTCTGGCTACAGAAGTCCAGCAGAGGAGTGGGGCTGGGGGTCTCTGCTTAGAGGGTGAGGCAGAGCTCTGAGGCGGTGGAAATTACTTAAATATTTAAATTGGGAGTCCTGGCTCTGCCCAGCCCAAGGCTCTTTCTGCACCTGGGGGAGGGGGTGCAAGTTAAGCTGGAGGGACTGAACGGAGAACACAGGACCAGCCTTCTTTGCCCCATCAGACATAAAAGCCTCCAAGGCCAACACAAAGGTCTTGGGGAAAGAGTGGGTGAGCCTTCCCTCTGTCCCCCAGTGCCCCAGGAGGCTTTCCTACCTCCAGGTCTCTAGTGTGGGTTCCTGCCCATGTTCCAGCTGACTCCCTCGGTAAGGAGCTCCCTCCAGCATGGCCGCAGCCTCTTTAGAAGGTCCCCTGAGCAGGGGAGAAACTGTGTGGGCTCTTTGGTTTCCTAGCGGTCCAAGGAAACACCCCAAGAAAATTCAGTATCACCCAGAGGCTTCTGCCCAAAGAGCAGGCAACCTGAACTTCTCCCTCATCTTTCCTGGCCGCTTTGTAGGGCTCCTCTAAGCCTGCAGGTGTGGGGCCTTCATCCCCTAGGTCATGTGGCTATTCCCATTTTTTCTTTGGATCATTCAAGAGTTAGTTTTTCCTGATCGCTTTTTGGTGTTTTCTGTCATTTGAAACTGAACGTGTCATTTCCTGATGTATCGTACCCAGGGCCTGGCACATAGTAGGTACTCACTGTGTTTGTTGAATGAATGAGTAAACAGCACTACACCAGCCCAGGTCCCAGCTGGTTTGCTGATAAGAGTGACCACTGCCCCCGGGTCTAGTAGCCACTTGGTCCTAAGGTTGTCTGATCTTAAGTGGTGCTTAGGATGTCTTGGGAGTCCCACCTTCCACACAGACGCGGGCAGGGCCACTCAAGCTGAGCCCCCAGAGGCTTGTTCTCAGGAGGTGGGAAGCAGCTGGCAGGCCTGATGAGTTTTCCCTGGTTGCAATGGGCTTCCTTCCTAGGGGCTCTTCCACTTAGCATGGTGGGGGATGTCTGGAAAGAGAAGACGGGGCTGGGGAGACCTCTGCCTCCAAACCTGCACCGGGGAAGCCAGTCATAAGCGCCTTGCAGAGATTTCATAAGGATTAAATAAAGTGCTGTGTATATGGTACCTAGCCAGGGTGGAGGCTTGGGGGAGATGCTTAGGGGGCAGGTGTGTGTGTGTGTGTGTGTGTGTGTGTGTGTGTGTGTGTGTGTGTTACCGGGGATCGAACCCAGGGACATTCTATTTCTGAGTTACACCTCCAGCCCTATTTTTTATTCTTTATTTTGAAACAGGGTCTCACTAACTTGCAGAGGGCCTAAGTAGCTGAGGCTGGTCACAAACCTGCAATCCTCCTGTCTCAGCCTTCTAAGTATTGGGATTACAAGTGTGCACCACCACACATGGCTTAGGGTATAGAATTTAAGGTACTCCAGGGCCTGAAAGTCCTCCCCTACTCCTTTTTTTTTTTTTTTTTTTTTTGGTGGTACTGGGGTTCCTGGAAGCCCTTCTACCTCCGGGCTACACTCCCAGACCTATTTTATATTTTTGAAACAGGGTCTCTTACGCCAGCGCGGCTGGATTCGAACCTGCGCGATCCTCCTGTCTCCGCCTCCCAAGCGCGGGGATTACTAGCGTGCGCCACCACGCCCGGCTCCCCCCCCTACTCTTAGTCCTGCATAAAGTAGGGGGCAAAGAGTGGGTACCCAGCACAGAAAGCGCCCCTCCCTGCCAGCCTCAGGTTGCTCTGGGAGGACTGCCTGAGCGTGGCGGAGGCCAGTCTGCTATCTGGGTCAGGTGGAGGTGGTGCTGGACCCTGGTTTTGGTGTGCTGGGCAAACTACAGCATGCTGCATCAGTGGGAGGAAGAGCGAGATTCCAGGCCATCGGCTCTCTATAGGCAGCCTGACCCCACTGCACCGACCCCAGGGGATATAAGTCAAGATATTATTCACACCGCATGGAATTCATCCAGTTACAGTGTACAGTGATTTTTGTGTATTCACAGAGTTGTGTAGCCATCACCCCACCAATGTTAGAATATTTTTATCACCCGAAAAGCCCGTCTGGTGTTGTGTGCATATGTCACTATCACTCTATATACATTATGATGTGAGATTACAATGCACCAATAAAAATATTAAAATAAAAAAGTATTTTTATCACCCAAAGAGAAACTTTGTACCTATAAACTGCTGCCCCTGCCCCTTTCCTACCCGCCTTTAGTTCTAAGCAACTACTAATCTTTCTGTCTTTGTAGATTTGTCTATTCTGGACATTTCATTTAAACAAACCATATAATTTGTGGTCTTTTATGATGGGATTCCTTAACATGTTTTTCAGGTTATCTATGTTATAGCATGGATGAGAATTTAATTCCTTTTAATTACCAGATGGTATTCCATTGTATGGGCATACTACATTTTGTTTACTTTGATGGATATTTGGATTGTTTCACTTTTGGCTATTATGAATGCTACTGTTATAAAAATCCATATACAAGTTTTTGTGTAACAGCATATTTTAATTTCTCTTGGTAATACATAGCTAGATGTGAATCATACTGCATTATACCGTAGCTCTTTGGTTAACCTTTCCTTTTGGGTATGTGTTGTATGTGTGTAAATGGTACTAGGAATTGAATCCAGGGGCATTCTACCTGAGCTACACACATAGTCATATATATATATGACACACATACATATATATTTGTTTAAATACATACATACATATATATATATATATATATATATATATATATATATATATATATATATAATGTGTTTTTTTTTTTGTACTAGGGATGGAACCCAGGGGCATTTCACCTCTGAGCTACACCACTGGTCCTATTTTTTATTCTTTATATTAAATCAGAATCTCACTGAGTTGTGAAGGGCCTCACTAAATAACAGGCTGTCTGCGAACCTCGATCCTCCTGTCTCAACCTCCCAAATGCTGGGATTACACGTGTGCACCACCATTGCCCAGCTTTTTAAATTTTTATTTTAAGACAGGGCCTCTTGCCGGTCGTGGTGGTGCACGCTTGTAATCCCCGTGCTTGGGAGGTGGAGACAGGAGGATTGCATAGGTTCGAAGCCAGCCGTGCTGGCTTAAAAGACCCTGTTTCCAAATAAAAAGTATAAAATAGGTCTGGGAGTGTAGCCCGGAGGTAGAAGGGCTTCCAGGAACCCCAATACCACCAAAAAAAAAAAAAAAAAAAAAGACAGGGCCTAAGTTTCCCAAGCTGGTCTCAAATTTGCAATCTTCCTGTATCAGCCTGGGACTATAAGCACATGCCACAGCACCCAGCTTCTGAGTGTGTGTGTGTGTGTGTGTGTGTGTGTGTGTGTGTGTGTTACTGGGGATGGAACCCAGGGGCCTTCTACCTCCGGGCTACACTCCCAGACCTATTTTTTTTTATATTTTTATTTGGAAACAGGGTCTCTTAAGCTAGCGCGACTGGCTTCGAACCCACATGATCCTCCTGTTTCCGCCTCCCAAGCGTGGGGATTACAAGCGTGCGCCACCACGCCTGGCTCCCAGAACTATTTTATATTTTATTTGGAAACAGGGTTTCACTAAGTTGCTGAGAGCCTCACTAAGTAACTGAGGCTGGCTTCGAACCTGTGTGATCCTCCTGTCTCCACCTCCCAGTACTGAGATTATAAGTGTGCACCACCATGCCCGGCTTATGCTTAACTTTTTAAGGAAACTCTAAATTGTTTTCTCAGAGTACTGTACCATTTTATATCCTTACCAGCAATGTATGAGGGTTCTGATTTCTCCACATTCTCAACAACACATATTGTCTTTTTTTTTTTTTCCTGGCCATCCTAGTGGGTGTGAAATAGCTTCTTGTGGTTTTTATTTGCATTTTCCTGTTGAAATGAGGTTGGACATCTTTTCATGTACTTATTAGCAAATCTTATCTAGAGAAATGTCTATTCCGATCCTTTGTTTTTCATTAGGTTATTTATATGTTTATTACTGGGTTCCAAGCATTCTTTAAATATTCTAGATACAAGCACTCAATTATAAATGTCTGATTTGCAAATAACTTTTTCTAGCATTCGAGCTGTCTTTTCAGTCTTTTTTTCTTTTCAAGCATCTTGCTTTTATTATAAAATTTATTCTTTTTATTTTTTTTATTATAAAATTTATAACATTTTTTTTGGTGGTATGGGAATGGAACCCTTTTACCTCTGGGCTACACTCCAAGACCTATTTTATATATTTTTAAAATTTGGAAACAGGGATCTTAAGCCAGCGAGGCTGGCTTCGAACCTGTGCGATCCTCCTGTCTCTGCCTCCCAAGCGCGGGGATTACAAGCGTGCGCCACCACGCCTGGCCTATAATGATTTTTTTAAGAGTCATCTCAGGAAAAAGGGGAGTGAGTTCCCTAGGAAAATAGTCCCTGGTTTCTCCCAGGTGGGTCCTCTCGACTAGAAACTGTGGAAAAGCCATGGCAGTTGGCAGTTGGAGCATGTGTCCTGCATCTGAGTCCACTCTGGATGAAGTCAGGATCCAGGGAGTTGGTTTTATCTACCTCATGTGTCTGGTTTCTCTGAAGCAACTCTGTTGCTCAGTAGTCTGGGGTGGCTCTGGGGGCCAGCCCACAACAGTAACATGTGGATGATACAGGTAACAATCATCCTGGTGACCCAACCCCAGCCCTTCCTGTCGTCCCAGGTCCTGGAGGCAGGCTCATGATGAGGTTGTGGGATGCTGGCCTGAGGGGCCTCAGGTCCGTGCTGAGGGGCTACACTAGGAGTGGGGTCCTCTTAGATGGGCAGCTTGGGGATGGCAGGCAGGCTGTCTCTTCTGCCCTTCTACCTCCACTGTGAGTCCTCCTTAGAGGACAGGAATTGGGAGGGAGGCAGGACGGGCTCGCTGGTTCTTCTCTTGGGCAGCAGAATGAATGTATAAAGATGGATACCTCAGGCCCAGCCTGGAAGGTGCACGCTGCTCCGGGGCTCACACTGCACTGGATCGGCAGGTATGCAGCCATGGCGCTGTCAAACGTTTTATTTGACACTGACAGCCAGGTCTGGTGTGGGTCGTAACTGAGGCAACACATCACTCTCAGGACTGCAGGGCTCAGTTTGGAGAGCAGCTCCTTAGAAAGAGGTGATTGCGCCTTACCCTGTCTCAGCCATGGATGTTCCAGGATTTCATGGGTGGTGGCCCTCGTGTTCAGGTTAACAGTCAGTAAGTGATGATGAATCGTGCCTGGATGGTGATGTGAAGGGGCACCAAGCACCTCCCCTGCAGCACCTTCTCTGTCTCTCTCTCTCTCTTTTTGCAGTACTGATGGTGGAACCCAGGGGCATTCTACCTCCAAGCTACACCCCCAGCACTATTTTTTATTCTATATTTTGAAACAGGGTCTCACTGAGTTGCAAAGGGCCTCACTAAGTAGCTGAGGCTGGCCTTGAACTGCGATCCTTCTGTCTCAACCTCCCAAATGCTGGGATTACAAGCGTGCGCCACCACGCCCGGCTACCATCTTCTCTTGCAGCAGCTCTCAGGTGGTGCCAGCGAATAGGATAGAGCTTTTAAGCATAAGGTAGAGGAAGACCTCCAGACCCCAGAGGTCTACTCAGGGTCATATCTGTAGCCCTGAGGTAGACCTCTGGGGCACAGTAGCAGGGAGTGGTCAGCTTGTGCCTGACCTTGGAGCAGCAGCTCAGCCCAAAGTCACTGACTTTGATGTTTCCTTCTGAGTCCAGGAGGATGTTATGTGGCTTCAGATCGCTGTGCAGGATGCTTCTCTTGTGGAAGTAACACACTGCACTTACAACCTGCTGGAACACGATCTGGGCCTCCGCCTTCTCCAAGTTGCCCAAGCCCTGGATGTGGTGCAGCAGCAGCCCCCACCCCCCGGCTCACCTGCTCCATCACCAGGTAGGCGACATCGGCCATGTCTATGACCTCAAACAGCTGGACCACTTTTGGGTGCTCCACTGCCCTCAAGATAGCAATTTTGTACCTAATAAAGGGGCTGTCCCTAAATGAAGTTAAGACCTTCATAGCCACCTCAGTCCTGGTGAGGACATGGCAGGCCAGTTTGACTCAGGCAAAACTGCCCTTGCCAATGTTCTTCAGGACCATATAATTTTCCATGAGACCATCCTCACAGACAGAGCTGGCCATGAGTCCTGGTCAGGCCTCTCTAATTTCTCTCCTAGCGCTGTCCATCAAAAGCTGCTATACACTTCTGGGAAGATGGCGACCAAGAAAAGCGGGGCTTAAGAGCCCTGCTAACAACTAATCTCCATTACCACAAAATCAGCGCCTTTCATAGCCAGAAAACACCATCACCAGAGAAACAAAAAAATCACCAGGCTCCAGAGAGAAAGCAGACTGAGAACAGAGCTCAGAGCCACAGAGGAGATACACCAGCCTCACGCCCGAGGCCGCGGCAGCAGCGCCATACTGCCGGCGGCAGCGGCGACTTCACCGGACGGCTACAGCAAGCCGAGGTGAGCCGCTGCAGAACAGCCAGGCGGGATTTCTCACCGCAGGTAAAATCTAAAGCTCCCAGTGGCTGAGCTCAGCACACGCTGCAGGGATTCAGAGTGGAAATCAAAACCAAGAAGAAATACGCCAGCCTCACGGCCAAGGGTGTAGCAGCGGCGCCATATTGCCACCGGCGGCAGCAGCAGAGAATTCACTGAATCCAGTACAGCTACATCTGCGTACTCAAGAACAGTGAGTCAAATTGCGGGTCACAGAGGAGAAATCCCAGTACTGTACTCCCTGGGACTTGACCCAGTGGGGGAGTGGCGGTGGCAGAGATATCACACCATAGGAGAACGTGCAACCTGGCACCCCCCACGGTCTAAAGCAGCCTCTATCGACTCTCTGGGTCGGAGACTCTGTGATACAACCCAGTAAAGGAGTAGTGGGGTCTGAGATACTACTGACTCGAGATCCAGAACACCTTAAGGGAAGTCATAGTGACCCAAGGGAAGAACCCAGAGAAGGCACAAACTTCCGAAATCATGGGAAAGAGGAATAATACTGGAGCAATGAATGCCCACAACCCCACAACATCAGAACCCGATAAAACAGAAAATCAGAGATTTCTAGAAGATCAAATCAGGAAAATAACTGTAGAAATAATAGAGGTGCTTCGAAAAGAACTCAGAGAGAGCCAAAAAGAGATAAAGGATGCAATTAATGAAGTAAAGGCCTCAATTCAAAGCACAAACAACCGATTAGACCACATGGAGAACAGAATCTCGCTCTTAGAAGATGATCATTCCAAAAATGAACGCATAGTTTCTAATCTAGGAAAAAATATCCGACAGTGGGAATCTGATATTGAAGAAATATGGGCCCATTTTAAGAGAGCTAACCTAAGAATAATTGGAATAGAGGAGGGAAAAGAAAGTGAAACCAAAGGGATCAACAATCTCTTCAAGGAAGTAATAGCAGAAAATTTTCCAGACATAGAGCAAGAGGTTGATACACAGGTCCAGGAAACTTATAGAACCCCCTTTAGACAGGATCGGAGAAGAGGATCCCCACGCCACATAATTGTCAAAAGGACCAATGTGGAAGCCAAGCAGAGAATCTTAAAGGCAACAAAAACAAAGGGCCAAGTGACATTCAGAGGCAAACCAATTAGAATCACTCCAGACTTCCCAAACCAAGTCATGAGAGCCAGAAGGGCTTGGAGTAACATATTCCAAACTCTGAAAGAAAACAACTTCCAGCCAAAAATTTCCTACCCAGAAAAACTTTCTATCAAATTAGATGGAGAAATAAGAAGCTTCCACGAAAAACAGAAACTGAAGGAATTTATGTCTTCAAAACCAGCACTAGAGAAAATACTCAAAGAGATTAACTACAAAGAAGAAATAGGTAACACACACCAGAACCAGAGAAACAAGAGTTTCCATCCAACAGACAACTAAGATTGGTTATCTGTGGAGATTCATTATTTATGTTAGTCTTTTACCTATCTCTAAATGGTATTGTTTGCCTTTATTGTTGTTAATTTTTAGGATTTCTAGTTGGAATATTAATATACCTTCAGATATAGCATTTGGAAATATTTTATCCCATTCTATTAGTAACTTTTAACTCTGTTTACATTGTCTTTGGATATACAATATATTTTTTTTATTTTTTAGGGAGTTTGTATACTCTTCTGTTGCCTGTGCCATTGAAATCATATCCAAGAAATCACTGCCAATTTCAATGTTGTGAGGTTTTATGACCCAGATTTTCTCCTAAAAGTTTATAGTCTTAAGATTTATATTTAGGTCTTTTATCTATTTTGAGTTAATATTTGTATATGGGATTAGGTAAGGGTCCAACTTTATTCTTTTCCATGTAATTATTATGTTTCAACAATATTTAGTTAAAAGATTATTATTTCCACCACCAAATGTTCGTGGAAACCTTGTCAAAAATAACTTGACAATATAGGGAAGAATTTAGCTCTAGGCTTGTATTTAACTCCAATGGTTTATATATCTGCCTTTAGAATAGTACTACACTGTTTCAATTATTGTAGCTTTATATGGTTTGAAATCAGAAAATATATATCTTCTAGCTTTGTTCTTTTTCAAGATCGTTTTGGGTATCTAGAGTCCATTTTCCATATTAGGATAGATTTTTTTTTCTGAAAAATAAATATATAAATATATGATAGTTTCACCTAAAAAATAGAAAAAAAATTCTCTGGTAAGAAAGAAAGTAAAAAGAAATATTGAAATGTTATCTTTAAGTCATCAAAAGCTTGGTATCAGACAAATGAAACTGTTATGTGAGATTATCATTTTTAATTTTGGATAAATTGCTATAATACTAGATGTCAACCACTAAGCCAAGCATGGGAGGGAGGGATGGGGAGAGAATGGGGTGGGGATCGGGTGGGGGCTGACTGGGCGATGTGTGCATGTATGTCTACAAAAGTTTGTATCGGCCGGGCGTGGTGGCGCACGCTTGTAATCCCCGCGCTTGGGAGGCAGAGACAGGAGGATCGCGCAGGTTCGAAGCCAGCCGCGCGCGCTGGCTTAGGAGACCCTGTTTCCAAATATAAAATGTAAAAAGAGGTCTGGGAGTGTAGCCCGGAGGTAGAAGGGCTTCCAGGAACCCAGTACCACCAAAAAAAAAAAAAAAAAAAAGTTTGTATCTCACTATGATGTATGAATACAGTGCACCAATAAAAAAATAAAATAAAATATTCAGTCACACACACACACACACACAAAAAGAAACAGCTTCTGGTTTGTACTGGACTCGAATAAAGACTCAACTTTTCAAACTGAAAAAAAAATAGAGCTAAGGGAAGCATCAATAAAAAATCTCACTCAGGTTAAAAAAAAAAAAGCTGCTATAGCAACTAATGATACTAAGCTAAAAACAAACCAACAAATAACAAACCGACAAATGAAAGTATTGCAAAATAACAAATCCAAGCAAACAAATGCGCACACAGAACAACACAGCCAAAAGCCCAAACCAATAAATCAGATCCAAAGCCACTCATCTACCAAAAGCGCCATCTTGGAGTCGGACAGGTCACCACCAAGTTTCCTGTACTAATGTACAAAACCCAGCCATGGTGAGAGGGCTTCATATAGCTGGTGCTGGCAACTCCCATGCAATGGCTTCTTGTGAGGTCAGACTGCTGGGTCATAGCTGGGTGCTGGCTCAGTTTGGGCCTCCAGGACTTTTCTACTTTACTTATTTATTTACTTTACTTTTATTATATATATATATATATATATATATATATATATATATATATATATATATATATATAATTTGGTGATACTGGGGTTCCTGGAAGCCCTTCTACCTCCGGGCTACACTCCCAGACCTATTTTTTTAAATATTTTTATTTGGAAACAGGGTCTCTTACGCCAGTGTGGCCGGCTTCGAACCTGTGCCATCCTCCTGTCTCCGCCTCCCAAGTGTGGGGATTACAAGCGTGCGCCACCACACCCAGCTTATTTACTTTTTATGTGTGTGTGTGGTTTTGGGTATTGAACTCAGGGGCATTCTGAGCTATACCCCCAGCCCTATTTTATTCTTTTTGTTTACTTATATATTTTTTGCAGTATTGGGTTTGGAACCCAGGGGAATTCTTCCTCCGAGCTACACCCCTTACCCTATTTTTTATTCTTTATTTTGAAACAGGGTCTCACTGAGTTGCAGAGGGCCTCACTAAGTAGCTGAGGCTGGCCCTGAACCATGATTCTCCTGTCTCAACCTCTTGAATACTGTGATTACAAGCGTGCACCATCATGCCTGGCCCCTTTTTAAAAATTTGAAGCAGGGTTTTACTAAGTTATAGGGAGCATCACAAGTTGCTGAGGCTGGCTGTGAACCTGTAATCCTGCTATCTCAGCCTTCTAAGTACTGGGATTACAAGTGTATGCCACCATGTCCGGCACTTTTTCACTTTTTTTTTTTTTTTTTTTTTTTTGTGGTGGTACTGGGGATGGAACCCAGAGGCCTTCTACTCCGGGCTACACTCCCAGACCCATTTTATATTTTATTTGGAAACAGGGTTTCGCTAAGTTGCTGAGAGCCTCACTATGTAGCTGAGGCTGGCTTTGAACCTGAGCGATCCTCCTGTCTTAGCCTCCCAAGCGCGGGGATTACAAGCGTGTGGCGCCACACCCGGCACTTTTCCACTTTAATAAGAATTCTAGAAGTTATTTTTTGCTTTGTTGGGTTATGAAGGCTGATGTTTATTTGTTTAGAAATTCAGCTTTGAAGGCTGCTTCAATACTTTCTTATTCTGAGTAAAAAAATCTAATTTTTGGCTTTTATTTCGAGATAAACAATTTTTACTTATTTCTTGTGTTTATCCATTTATAATATATATTTTTATTGGTGCAGTAGAGTCTCACATCATAATGTAAATCATGTCCCAGTACTTAGGAGACTGAGATAGGAGGATCGTAGGTTCGCAGCCAGCCTCAGCTACTTAGTGAGGCCCTCTGCAACTTAGTGAGACCCTGTTTCAAAAATAAAGAATAAAAAATAGGGCTAGGGGTCTAACTCAGAGGTAGAATGCCCCTGGGTTCAATCCCCAGTACTGAAAAAATAAGTGAATCGTGCTAATAGTGACATTCACGCACACAGCACTTGGTGCACCCCCCTCCCCTCCATTCTTTCCTCTCCATCCAGGGTTCTGAGATTGGTAGTCTTACATGAACACAAAGCCAATGGTAGTAATTCCTTCACTGACCCTCTTTCCCCTTTCCTTCTCCTAGATCACCTCCCTGGCTCCACTGAAGTTTCTCTTCCATTATCTGGAGTCCCTCTGGTGTCCCAGTTACCCCCTACCTTCCACACATTAGAGAAAACATACGACTTCACTTTCTGTTATTGGCTAATTGCACTTAATATAATGTTCTTCAGATCCTCCCGTTTTCCTTCAAATGACACAATTTTATTCTTTATTGCTGAGTGAAACTCCATCGTGTGTATATCTCATAAATTTGTAATCTATTCGATGGACGCGTAGGTTGTTTGCATAATCTGGCTATTGTGAATTGTGCTGGTATGAACACAGATGGGCGCATGTTACTGTAGTTCTCTGGTTTCAGTGCCTTTGGAAAGATACTCAGGAGTGGTCTAGCTAGATTATATGGTAGAGCCATTCCCAGTATTCTGAGGAATCTTCACACTGCTCTCCATAGTGGCCGAACTAATTTACAATCTTACCAATATTGTAGAAGAGTTCCAGTTTCCCCACATCCTCACCAGCATTTATTGTTTTTTTGGCTTTTTGATGATTGCCATTCTGATTGGGGTTAGATTGAATCTCATTGTAGTTTTGATTTGCATCTCCCAGATTGCTAATGATGTTGAACATTTTTTTTTTCATGTATTTATTGGCCATCGGTATCTCTTCTTTTGTGAAGTGTCTATTTAGTTCAGTTGCCTATTTTTTCTTTCTTTCTTTCTTTTTTTTTTGTGGTGGTACTGGGGGTGGAACCCATGGACTTTCTACCTCCGGGCTATACTCCCAGACCTATTTTTTATATTTTATTTGGAAACAGGGCCTAAGTTGCTGAGAGCCACACTAAGTAGTATGAGGCTGGCTTTGAACCTGTGCGATCCTCCTGTCTCAGCCTCCCAAGCATAGGGATTACAAGTGTGTGCCACCATGCCCAACCTCAACTGCCCATTTCTTGATTAGGTTATTTTTTTTAGTGTAAAGTCTTTTATGTTCTTTATATATTCTAGATATTAGTTCTCTAAGAGAGGGATAACTGGCAAAAAGATCCTCTCCCATTCTGTAGGCTTTCCTGCAGACTTTCTCTTTAGATGCTTGATGGTTTCCTTTGATGAGCAGAAACTTTATTTTAATGCCATCCTTCTTATTAATTCCTTTTTAAATTTCTGAGCTATGGGGATTTTGTTAAGGAAGTTTCTTTTTTTGTGTGTGGTACTGGGGATAGAACCCACGGGCATTCTATCTCTGAGCTACACCCCCAGCCCTATTTTTTATTCTCTTAAGCCAGCAAGGCTGGCTCCAAACCAACGCGATCCTCCTGTCTCCGCCTCCCAAGCGTGGGGATTACAAGCGTGTGCCACCACGCCCGGCCTTTATTCTTTATTTTGAAACAGGGTCTCACTGAGTTGCAAAGCACCTCACTAAGTAGCTGAGGCTGTTCGCGAACCGCGATCCTCCTGTTTCAGCCTCCCAAATGCTGGGATTACAAACGTGCGCCACCACGCCTGGTGAGGAAGTTTCTATCTGTGCCTATTTGTTGGAGTGTTGGGCCTATGACCTCCTCTAGCAGCTTCAAAGTCTCTGGTCTAATTTCCAGGTCTTTGATACATCTTGGTTAGCTCCTGTACAGGGTGAGAGGTAAGGATTTAGTCTCATTTTTCTATAAATGCATAGTAAGTTTTCCCAACATTTTTTGTTAATATAGCTTTTTTCCAACATATGTATTTGGCACCTTTGTTGAAAATCAATCGGCTATAAGGGTGTGGCTTTAATTCTGTATCTTCTGTTCCATTGGTCTATGTGTCGGTTTTTGTGCCAATACCATGTTGTTTGTATCACTATAGCTCTGTAGTATAATTTGAAGTCAGGAATTGTGATTCTCCTATATGATTCTTATTACTGAGAAATGCTTTGGCTATTCTGGGTCTTTTGTTTCTCCACATGAAATTTATGACTGATTTTTTTTATAAGTCTGTGTAGAATGACATTGGTATTCTGATAGGAATTGCATTGAGTCTGTAGATCACTTTTGGTAAAATGACCATTTTTATATTTATTTTGCCCATATACGAGCAAGGGAAAACTTTCCATCTTCTAAGATCTTCAATTTCTTTATGTTTTATAATTTTCATTTTAGAGGTCTTTTACCTCCTTTGTTAGGTTTATTCCTAGGTATTTTATTGTTTTGCGGGTTATTGTGAATGAAATTGTTTTCTGGATTTTTTTTTTCCAGTGGATTCATGGTTAGCATAGAGAAAAGCTACTGATTTTTTGGGATTAATTTTGTATCCTGATACCTTGCTGAATTTGTTATTCAACTCCAGTAATCTATTGGTTCGGCTTTTTGGGTCATCTAAATATAGGATAATGCCATCTGCAAATAGTGATAATTTTATTTCTTCTTTTCCCATTTGAATTTCTTTGATAGCCTTCTCTTAACAACCTGGCAAGAGTTTTGAAGACTATATTGAAAAGGAGTGGTGATAGCATCCTTGTCTTAAGAATTCATGATTTTAAAGAAAATTTCTGCAGTTTTACCTGTTCAATATGATATTAACTTTTTGGTTTATTATATATGGCCTTAATGAGGCCATATATAATAAATATATGAGGTATGTTTCTTCTATTCCAATTTTCTGTGGTGTTTTTTAACATGAATAGGTGTTGGATTTTTTCAAATGCTTTTTCAGCATCTATTAAGATGATCATGTGATTTTTGTCCTTAGTTCTAGTTACATGGCAAATAACATGTATTGATTTGTGTATGTTGAACCAGGTTTGCATTCATGGAATTAAACCAACTTTGTCATGGTACACAATTTTTTTATGTGGTTTCTAATGCTCATGGTTAATATTTTGTTTAGAATTTTTGCATCAATGTTCATCAATTACATTGGTTTGTAGTTTTCTTGAGGAATCTTTATTCAGTTTTTGTATTATGGTGATACTGGCTTCTTAGAAGGAGTTTGGAAAGGATTCTAATATCTTTCGATTTCACAGAATAACTTATCAAGTACTGGGCTTAGTTCTTCTGTGAAAGCTTTGAAGAATTCAGCTGGGAATCCATCTGGACCTGGGCTTTTCTTTGATGGCAGGATATTTTTATTGTTATTTCTATCACTTTGCTTGGTATTTGTTGGTTTAGATTTTCTATATCTTCTTGATTCCATTTAGGTAAGATGTATGTATCTAGAAATCTGTTGATTTCTTCTATATTTTCCAGTTTATTGGACTATTAAATTTCAAAATAGGCTGGGCATAGTGGCGCATGCTTGTAATCCTAGCATTTGGGAGGCTGAGACAAGGATCACATTTTGTGGACAGCCTCAGCTACTTAGGGAGGCCCTCCGTAACTTTGTTTCAAAATAAAGAATAAAAAATAGGGCATGGGGTATAGCTCAGAGATTGAATGCCCCTGGCTTCCATCCCCAGACCCGCAAAAAAAAAAAAAAAATTTTTTTCCAAGATAGTTTTTGATGATCTTCTGAATTTCCCTCTATCTATAGTGATGTATTTTTTTCCTTTCTGATTTTTAAGAATTTGGGTTAATTATTAATTTTGGCTAGGTTGGCTAAGAGTTTGTCAATCTTGTTAATCATTTCAAAGAACTAGCTTTTTGTTTGGTTGATCTTTTGTATTTTTTCTCTATTCATTGATTTCTTTTTCTTTTTTTATAATTTTTTATTGGAGCATTGTAGTCATACATCTCAATGGGATAAAAAAATTTGTGTAGATATACATGCACACATCACCCAATCAGCCCCTATTCAATCTCTAACCCCTTCCTTCCCTGTCCCTCCTACTCATGCTTGGCTTCCTGATTGACTGATATGTTTAAGTACATCATGTGCTTTAAAGAGTTTCCCTTACCTTATCCTCCCTCTTATCCCCTCAGATATGTCACCTTCATTGCTCCTCTACAGGGTCCCTTCTTCATCTAGAGTTCCTCCTGTTACCAATTTCTCCCTAATATTTTGCACATTAAGAAAAGCATCTGATTTCTTATTTTTTGTGACATTTCACTGTAAATGCCATATTTTGTTCTCCCTTATGGCTGGGCAAAATTCCACTGTGTACATATCCCATAGTTTTGAAATCCACTCATCTGTTGAAGGACATCTTGGCTGGTTCCACAGTTTGGCAATGGTGAACTGTGCAGCTATGAACATGGTTGTTCATGCATTAGTTTGGTATTTTGGTTTTCATTCTTTTTGGTAGATACACAGAGGTGGTATTGCTGGATCATATGGGAAGTTTGTTTTCCTTCTTCTGAGGATCTTCTATACTGTTCTCCAAAGTGGTTGCACCAACTTGCAATCCCACCAACAGTGTATTAGAGCGTCTATTTCTCCACACTTATTCCCACTTACTGAAAACCTGAAAGCCAGACGGTGAGTAATTTTGACAAGATGATCCACTCACAACCATTTTTTTTTTTTTTTTTGTGGTACTGGGGATAAAATCCAGTGGCCTTCTACCTCCAGGCTATACTCCCAGACCTATTTTATATTTTTATTTGGAAACAGGGTCTCTTAAGCCAGCAAGGCTGGCTTTGAACCTGCATGATCCTCCTGTTTCCGCCTCCCAAGCACGAGGATTACAAGTGTGCGCTACCATGCCCGGCACAACCAATTTTTTTAAAAAATAGAGGTCACTTGGATCTGGAAATCTGCTGAGAGATTAGGTGAGGTAGAGACAGCTTCTAGTGCTTCCTGGCCACACAGCTGAAGAAACCCACTGGCCCTTTGCTGTGGAGCAGGCCCCAGTTCCAGGCCTGCCGTGTAACAGGCTCCGGGCCCAGCCTCGCTGGCTCCAGACCCGGCCTCACCCCACAGCAGGCTCCAGGTCTGACCTCGCTGGCTCCAGACCTAGCCTTGCCATGCGGCAGGATCTGGTCCCTGTCACTGTGGGCAGTTTACAGAGGTTCCCATTTTCCCCTCCATATATATGTGTGTATATATATATATATATATATTTTTTTTTTCTTTTCTTTAAGTAGGAGAAAACAGTACATGTCATTTGCAGAAGCTGGGAGCCCAATTCCTTAGCAGCAATGGATTTTATCTCCTCACTTAAAGTGGAGGCTCACAGCCTCACCATGGAGAGCTGGATCTGCTGCTCCAAACACACCCTGGCCCCCAGCGCAGCACAAATGAGCATGGCGGCTATGATCTGAGGTCTCCCAGGACACCCAGCACAGCGAGCTGGCCCAGCAATACAGGCGGGGCTCCCTCCAACTTGCCCCAGAGATTTTTCTTACATAGTGTGTTGTTCAGAGTTCCTGAGCATGTGGGGCAGGAACAGTTTACTTTTGGGGAGATTTCTTCAAAAATTCAAGGTGGATTTGGTTGGATCTGTCTGCCTCTCCTGAATACTGGCCACTGCCACTGCCACCTTCTTGATCCCTCCTAGCGTATGTTGTTAAGTATTCCTGTGCATGTGTGGCAGGAGCAGTCTGCTTTCTGATCTCTTCTGGGATATCCGTCCAAAAATCACTTTTCTTGCGGTGGCGGGCGCTGCACTGCCATCTTGCCTCTAATTCCGCCATTTCCCCCCCTCTCTCCTATATTTCAGATAGGAAGTCATGATTGGAAATGTTTCTGTGTGTTGTCCAAATCAGCTATTGAATCAAAATCTGTTGTCCAGGGTTTCTCAGAGGGATGCATGTCCTATTCAGCCGCTGCCAACCTACACTGCTCTGGCTGTAGTTGCCACTGCAGCCGCAGCCGCCACCATCTTCCTCACTCTTCAATATTTTTTTTAATAAAAGAAAACAGTACTTTTTTTAATAAAAAGTACAGGTCTTTTTTAATAAAAGAAAACAGTGTCTTTTGCAGGAGTTGGGGGCCCAATTACTTAGTAGCAATGTGTTTTATCTCCTCACCAAGAGCGGAGGACCACAGCTTCACCACGGAGAGCGGGTTCTGCTGCTTCGAGCGCACGCAGTCCCAGTGCTGTGCAGAGGAGCCAGGAGTGCCCTTGGCTCCTGGAACATGTTGCGCCAGCCAACCTGATTATTTGGGGCTCCATCTGAGGTGCACCGAACATTTTTCTTACATAGTATGTTGTCCAGAGTTCCTGAGCATGTTGGGCAGGTGCAGTCTACTTTTGGGGAGATTTCCTCAAAAGTTCAGGGTGGATTAGAGTGAATCTACCTGCCTCTCCCCAATACAGGCTGCCGCTGCTGCCACCATCTTGGTCCTCCTCCCGAGCACTTTTCTTTTTTTTAAATTTTTTTTCTTTTTATTTATTTTTCTTTTTTACTTTTTGTGGTACTGGGGATAGGACCCAGGGTCATTCTACCTCCGAGCTACACCCCCAGCCCTATTTTTTAATTCTTTATTTTGAAACTGGTCTCACTGAATTGCAAAGGGCCTCACTAAGTAGCTGAGGCTGTCCAGGAACTGTGATCCTCCCGTCTCAGCCTCCTGAATGCTGGGATTACAAGCGTGCGCCACCACCCAGCTCCAAGCATTTTTCTTACGTAGTATGTTGTCCAGAATTCCTGAGCATGTGGGGCAGGAGCAGTCTTTCTTTGGGGAGGTTTCTCCAACAGTTCAAGGTGGGTTGGATTGGATTTATTTACCTCTCTTGAATACTGGCTGCAGCTGTCCCCACCGTCTAGGTCTGTCTCTTCTCTCTTATATTTTAGGTAGGAAGTCATGGCTATAAATGTCTCTATATGTTGTCCCAATCAGATATTAAACAAAAATTTGATGTTCAGGGTTTCTCAGAGGAATACATGTCCTATTTGGCTGCTGCCATCTTGTATCCCCTATGTCATTGATTTCTGCTCTAATTTTAATTATTTCCTGCCTTTTTTTTTTTTTTTTTGGTGGTACTGGGGTTCCTGGAAGCCTTTCTACCTCCGGGCTACACTCCCAGACCTATTTTTACATTTTTATTTGGAAACAGGGTCTCCTAAGCCAGCGCACGCGGCTGGCTTCAAACCTGTGCGATCCTCCTGCCTCTGCCTCCCAAGCGCGGGGATTACAAGCGTGCGCCACCACGCTCGGCATATTTCCTACCTTCTACTGGCTTTGGGATTAGACTGTTTCTGTTTTTCCAGGTCCTTGTGGTGTGTCTCTAGGTTATTTACTTGTTGACATTATGTTTTTCTTATGTGGTTTCTTGGTGCTGTGAATTTGTTTTCTTAAAACTTCCTTCAGTATATCTCATATATTTTGGTATGTCATGTTTCTATTTTTGTTTAATTCTAGGAATTTAAAAACTGTCCTTATTTCTTCTTTGATACAGTTCTCATTTAAACATTTATATTTCAGTCTCCATGTATTTATGTAAGCTTTTTGGTCTTCCTGTTGTTGATTTCTACTTTCATTCTATTATGATCTGAAAAGATACAGGAAATTATATATACTTTTAACTTGTTGGTATTTGCTTTGTGGCCCAGAATGTGGTTTATTTTGGAGAAGGTCCATGAGCAGCTGAGAAGAATGTGTATTCAGCTGTTGTTGGTTGGAATATTCTATATATGTCTATTAGATAAATTTGGTTTATATATCTTTAGGTCTGAGGAGTCTTTATTTATCTTTGGCCTGGAAGATCAATCTAGTGGTGTGAGTACTGTGTTGAATTCTCCCAATATTGTTTTTGGGTCTATTTGAGACCTGATGTCCTGAAAAGTTTGTTTTATAAAAGTGGGTGCACCCACATTTGGGATATAAATTATTATTATTATTATTATTATTACATTTTATTGTTGGATTGTTCCTTTTATTAAAAAAAGTGACATGCTGTTTCTTCTGGTATTTTTTTAGGTTAACGTCAGCTTTGTCAGATATGAGTGTTGTTACTCCTGCTTGCTTTCAGTCTCCATTTGTATAGTATATCTTTTTTCATCCTCTCAGCTTTAGTGTATGGATATCTTTGGCTGAAAGGTGAGTTTCTTGCAAGCAGAATATAGTTGGATTATGTTCTTTAATCCACATTGCCAGTCTATGTATTTTAATTGGGGAGTTTAGACCTTTGGCATTCAGTGTTATTGTTGAGAGATGGTTTTTCTCTTCTGTCATTTTGAGTTTTATTTTCTGTTTGATGTAGTGTTATTTCTCCTTCACTTAGTTGCCTATCTGGTGGAGTTCACCCCTCTTCTAAGTCTGGTATTTGGTTCTTTTTTCTTCTTTGTGTTTTATTTCTTTAAATATTTTCTCTAGTGCTGGCTTTGTAGTCATGACTTCTTTTAGTTTCTGATTACCTTGAAATGTTTATTTCTCCATCAATTTTGAATGATATAATTCCTGAATATAGCAGTCTTGGCCTGAAGTTTTTTTTTCAGGTCCTGGAGTACATTATACCTTATATACAACCCCTCCTGGTTTTCATGACTTGGGTTGAGAAGTTTGGAGTGATTCTTATTGTTTTACTCCTGAATATCACCCATTCTTTTGTTTTTGCTGCTTTTATGATTCTTTCTTTGGCCTCTGTGTTAGTTGTTTTGATAATTACATGGGAAAGTCCTTCTTTCATCTTGTCTTGTTGGCATTCAGAATATCTCTTGTATATGGATGTCCAAGTCTTTTTCTATGTTCTAGAAATTCTTTGACATTATTTCTCTGAAGAAGTTTCTGATTTGTGTTCCTTGGTTTGTGCTCCTAGACCTTCTTCAATGCCTATTATCCATAAGTTAGGTAGTTTCATAATATCTCATATTTCTTGGATGTTCAGGTTGTATTATTGTATTGTCTTCTCTACATTGTTGTGTTTTCAGCTTTTAATGCACCGTCTTCCAAGAATGATAATCTATTTTCTATGTGATTTACTTGCCAGAGGTGGTTTCTATTAAGATATTTAATTCACTTATTGACTCTTTCATTTCAGTCAAAGCCTCTTTTTGGTTCTTACTTGGGGTCTCAATTTCTTTATTCATATGTTCTTTCATTTTCTGAAGAGTTTCTCTTATTGAAGATAAAAATTCAGAATTCCTTTTCTGGCATTTCTGCAGCTCAGTGTTGGTGATGTCCCTTGTTGTGAGTTACGGGAGTTTGTTTTCTTGCTGCTCTTCATTCTCATATTTTCAGAGTTCTTAGGTTTGTATTTCTGTTGTCTTGGAATCTTCTTCCTCTCTGTGTGTGAGTTCTGTGTTTATTTGTTATTCCTTTATAGTAAGATCTATGCTGGGGGTATATATTTGCCTCTACAAATTTGTCTTATATAATCAAACTTTTGAGTTTGTCCCCCAGAACCTCTTTAACAAGATACAGTTCTTAATGCAAGCAAACAGGAGTCCCTGATTGGTTGCAGACTGCTGTGCTCTCCAAATTCCATAGGGCCAGAAACTATGATGTTTTGTTCAGTGTCTCCAGCCTGCTGGTTGGGATTTAATGCCCCACAGGCACCACTGCTGCTCTGCTGATTGTGAACCCATTGAAACTGCAGAGTGCTAAATTCTGGCTTCTGTGACCAGTGAGCCTAAGCTCAGCAGGGCCAGCATTGCTATGTTTCGAGCTGTGGCCCGGCTCACTGAGCTTCGATGGTTCAGGGACACCACTGCTGATCTGCTGGTTATATCATGTGGAGCCCTGTCAGTCTCTATCTAGCAGGCATGCATGCCAGGCACATATTCTGCTGGTAGAGTGAGTGTTGCGTTCCCAGCTTGTAACTGTGATCACATGAACTCCTGCTGGCCCCTGGACTCCTTTCTTTCAGGGCCCAAACTCTGGCCAAGAGAGATTGTACTAGTCTGAGCTTGGGGCTTGGGTGGCACCGTTATTTAGCCTCAGGGACATTGCTGCTACTTTGGGTGATCATGTGAGACCTTGTTGGCCTCTGGCCTTGATGCTTATAGTACCCAAACACAGCAAGGCATGAGTTGATAGTTTTCAGAGCCTGCATCTTGGTTGTTTTTGTTTGTTTGTTTTTTAACTTCACAGACACACAGCTGATGGCCCTGTGGTGATCCCTGGAGACTCTGTAAGGACTTCAGTGCTTCTGGACTGAATGTCCCTAGGGGCTGTCTACGAATTCATGTTTCTGCTATGTCCAACAATAGCCACCCCCCAGGGGTGATTTGCAAACTCACAGATCCTGTGAGTCTGTATGTTGCCATGTAGGGAAGGCTCCTGCTGGGACAGTTTGTTAACTCAAGGTCTTGATCCCTGAAAGCAGAGATGAGTTCAGCTGCAGCCACAGGATTTCGCTGCATGGCCTAGCTGGGCCACCTGGGGAGTTGAGTCTTAGGGTATTTGAGTGGGGAGAGAAGAGTGCAGCTGCTTTTGATGATGGTCTGTAGTTACTGGCTCGACAAGGTTCTGCTGCCTCTGCTGGAGTTGGTGTCTGGGGACCACGGGCCCCACACAGGCTTGGCGAGGTGGAGCCACCTCTACTCTCTGTTCACCAGGTGAGATGCAGGGAGCTCTTTTCAGCCCTCAGCTCTCTGTGCTGCGTCCAATTCCACTGTGTTCCGACTGTTGTTCTTCTGTTGAGTTTTGGCTGCTCCCTTGCCAAGAAGCAGTCTTTTCACTGGTTAGGTTTCGAGTCTCAGACCACCTGAGACATGCTGTGTCTCTCTTTAATCTCCACTCAGTCTTTTTTCTTAATGGTGTCCTTTGAATCACACAAGTTGATGGTACCCAATTTATTTTGTTTTGCTTTTGGCTTTAGCATGAGACATATTTTCTTTAAGGTGAGATGTATTTTTTCTAAGAAGTTTCTAGCTTCAATTCTTTGGTTTTGGTCTATGATCCATCCATTTTGAGTTAATTTGTATATGAAGTGAGTTAGGAGTCCAAATTCATTCTTCCACATATCTATCCATTTGTTGGAAGATTATTCTCTCTCCATTAAGTTGTCTGGTACCTGTTGTTCTTCCTGGTCTGAAGAAATGACTACCCTCCTTTCCCCAGAAGAGGTGGTACAACCAGCCTTGCTGCGATATCTAGTGAGCAACTGGGTGCCCCGGCTAGGATGAGGTCGGGATGGGAGATCCCCAGGGCCTCTCTTGACACCCAAGCAGTGCTCAGCATAGATTCAGCATGTAGATTCATCATCACATGCTCTCTGGGAACCTCCTGTGTGCCAGGAGCTGAGGTCCCTGGGGCCAAGGCGAGCTAGCTGCTCTCTGGATCTCACATTCCAGCAGGGAGAAGAACAAGACAGGGCATTATAATTTCAAATGGTGACAATTGCTATGAAGACAAAATGAAGTTGGGTGAGAGGGAAGAAAGGAAAAGGCGGGCCTGGAGTGGCAGTTGTGGTAGAGGAATGTCGCTCCTTTGCCTCCGTTGACACCAGCGTGGGGGTGCCACGTGCTGGGCCCTGGACAACTCGCATCTCCTTCCGTTTTCCCGAGACTCTTGTGAAGCCAGCAGGCCCATTTCATATAGAGAGGTGACATGACCCAGGCAGGAAAGGAGTGACCCTGAGATTCAAAGCACGAGCTGTCTGAAGTGAAGGCAGTTTGCTGTTTCAGCAACAGCTACTTCCCCAGAAGATGGAGGCTGGGGAAGGAGGCTGGGTGGTCCCCCTTTGGGGAAGCCCATCTCCCCTGGGGAAGGAAGATGAAAGCTGGGGAAGGAGAGGGGCTTCGTGTGGGTTTGTGTGTATGGGCTGGCAGGAGGAAGGGGTGGAAGCTAGCCCTTCAGAAATGTTTCCTGCATGTCAGAGTCTGCAGCAGGGATGGCTTAATAATGAGATCGACACCCACAATGGTCATTTCCCCATTTTACCAATAGGGAAAAAAGGGCAGGCATCACGTCTGGGGTCACACAGTGAGCCAGTGGAGGAACGCACCTAGAACCCAGGTCTGTGCGACTTCAAGCACCTGCCCATGACAGCTCTGTGCCGTCGCCACAGAGGGGCCCGGGAGGCCACGGGGCAGAAGAGGAGGGCTGGATGTGGGTGTCGGGAGACTTACGTTGAATCCTGCTTCTTCACTGCCTTGTTGGGTGACTCTAATTGACCAAGATACTCTTAAAAATTATTTAAAAACCAATTATTTTACTCTACAATAGTCCGGATTCATTGTATTCCAGTTGAAGATGCAGAGAGAACAGGAGAGAGCAGTCACAGTCCTGCGGTTCAGTTTATGTGTGCTTTTAGAAGTGTCTGTTCCCAGTGGAGGGAGAGCAGGGCCTGGATCTCTGAGAAGCCCTGGCTGCCTGCCCTCCCCTTTGTTTATTTAACTGCGACTTCTCCAGCATCTCCTGCATCCCTGACCCTCCTTGTTCCATAAGGCACAAGGAATCAGGTCACAACAATACAGCAAGAACAGATGGTGATGGGCAGCCCCAGGGAGACCAGAGCCGCTGGGCCGGGCTCCTACTCCCACAGGTGGGCCAGGCCAGGTGGGATGTCGCAAAGCCCTCCCCAGAGGAATTACGTTGCAGCTGAGGTTGTAGCATGAACAGAAATTGGGCAGGGGATAGAGGATGGCGGGAGAGGAGTCTTAGAGCAGCGGCCCCTGTGACGAGGACACAGAGTGGGAGGTGGAATGGGGTGACCATGCTGTCCCCACCCTTCCTTGCAAGGTGCCGGAAGGGTCAAAGGGACCAGGGTGAAGGCGTTTCGCCATGCCCAGCCCACAGTACAAACCAGATGATATTTCTTTTCTCAGAATTTTTTTCCCCACACTGTCACCCTAATTGTTTTTACACCATCCTCAAAAAAAAAAAAAAAAAATAATGCCAGGATGGTGGCACACGCTTGAAACCTCAGCATTTGGGAGGCTGAGACAGGAGGATCACGGTTCACAGCCTCAGCTACTGAGTGAGGCCCTTTGATTCTCAGTGAGACCCTGTGTCAAAATAAATAATAAAAAATAGGGCCGGGATGTAGCTCGGAGGTAGAATGCCCCTGGGTTCCATCCCCAGTACCACAAAATAAAATTAAATTAAAATAAAAATGGGGAGGTGGATAAAAAGCAAATTCCTGGGAAGGACCAGCCGCACAGCGTGACTGGATGCTTTTAACTAAGTCTGCAGGCAGGAGAGACTTTTTATCCCTTGCAAGTTAATGCAAACTGTTAGGGAGATAAATAAATGACAGAGCTGCCGATGGACTGTTGGGCTCAGAGGAGGGACATTTGTCTCACTTTAGAAGAAGGACCTGGAGGGCTCAGCCCCATCGACTCGTTCATTGTGCTGTTATCTGCCAGAGAGGTGGTGACATCGCAGCAATTAAGACAAACTTTCGTCTATAAGTTCCTGCCTGCAATCTCGGGGCTTCAAAACAAGACAAATGATACCGCCAAGGGAGGAGGCAAAGCCTTTTCCAGACTCTGTCCAAAGTCACAGGGAATATTTGTAGTTGTTCAGCAGAAAATTTGTCATTATGGGGCCTGGGCTCTGCTGGCTGCCCTGCTCCGCCTTAAAGCCCAGGCCTCCGGGCCCCCTCCTGGCCCCGCTCATTGTGGCTTGCCCAGCTTGGCCCTCGTTTACAAGCATCTCTGGTGGATAAGTGAGGAGATTTTGCCAGGGTGAAAGTGCCACTGCCATCCAGCCCTGCCATGGAGGGTCTGACCTCACCCCATGTCCCATACCAGCAGCCAGGGCCACAGGGACCAGGCTTAGCCAGGTGCAGCCACACGCCTGTAATCCCTGTACTTGGGAGGCCGAGACTGGAGGATCACAGATATGACGCCAAGCCCAGCAACTTAGTGAGGCTCTCGGCAACTTAGCAAGACTTTGTTTCAAAACAAAAAATACAAAAAGTACTAGAGGTTAGAGGTGTTATTTGGAAGTAGAATGCCTTTCGGTTTCTTCTCTAGTAACACACACACACACACACACACACACACACACACACACACACACACACACAGAGGCTACGTCCTGTGCTTCTACTCAACTCCCCACAGACCCCATTCCTGGCCTCCTGATTCCTCATCCCCATCACCAGACCATCTGCCCTGTGCTGCGCCACCGCTTCTCCTCCTCTCCCTCCTCCTCCTCCTCTCCCTCCTCCTCCTCCTCTCCCTCATTCCTCCTCCTCCTCCTCCTCCTCCTCCACGCCTCCCTCCCACCTGCTCTGAGATGGAACACCTGATCCCCTCAGGGTGGGTGCTGGGACCTGAATCTGGACCTGGTCCAGTCTTGGGAGAATGGAGTCGGGACCCTGCCCGGGCCACTGTGAGCGGCCAGGCCTGGCTCCTTCCCCTCCTTTCCCGGTGCCCTGCCGTCGGCATGCTTGGCACTGCCTCCCTGCCCCATCCTGAGGCTGGGCTGCTCTGCCCCGCAGCCTCCCACTGAGCCCTCTGTGACTAGGAACACAGGCTCCCATTCCACCGGGCCAGACTTAGCTATGGGATGAAGCTCCGAGGGGCATCTGGGCAGCAGACAGTGAGGAGGGAGAACACCTTTGGGTGGCTTGGCGGCTTTCTGGGCCCCCATCCCACGTGGAGGCTTCTGGGCAACCCTCCTGGAGGCAGGAGTCTGGGAGCTGCATGCCTGTGCGCCCTGCATGCTCAGCACCATCAAGAACCTTCACTTTTTTTTTTTTTTTCGGTATTGGAGACTGAACCCAGGGGCATTCTACCTCTGAGCTACACCCTCAGCCCTTTTTATTATTTAGTTTGAAACAGGGTCTTGCTGAGTTGCTGAGTCTGGCCTCAGACCTGTGATCCTTCTGTCTCAGCCTCTCAAGTCCTGGGATTATAGGGTGTGCCACCACTCCCAGTTTACCCCTGGCCCTTTTTACTTGTGTGTGTGTGGTACTGGGGATGGAACCCAGGGACATTCTACCTCTGAGCTACACTCCCAGCCCTATTCTTTATTCTTTATTTTGAAACAGGGTCTCACTGAGTTGCAAAGGGCCTAAGTAGCTGAGGCTGGCTGGAACTGTGATCCTCCTGTCTCAGCTTCCCAAACGCTGGGATTACAAGTGTGCACCACCACACCCAGCTTTTTACCTTTTTGTGTGTGTGTGTGTGTGTGGTACTGGGGGTGGAACCCAGAGGCTTTCTACCTCCGGGTTATATTCCCAGCCCTATATTTTATTTGGAAACAGGGTCTCACTAATTTGCTGAGAGCCTCACTAAGTAGCTGAGGCTGGCTTTTTTTTTTTTTTTTTTCTTTTGGTGTTACTGGGGTTCCTGGAAACCCTTCTATCTCTGGTCTACACTCCCAGACCTATTTTATATTTTTATTTGGAAACAGGGTCTCTTAAGCCAGCGAGGCTGGCTTCGAACTTGTGCGATCCTCCTGTCTCAGCCTCCTAAGCATGGGGATTACAAGTGTGCGCCACCATGCCCGGCCAGGCTGGCTTTGAACCTGCGCGATCCTCCTGTCTCAGCCTCCCAAGTGTGGGAATTACAAGCGTGAGTGTTTTGCTAGGTTGCTAAGAGTTGTGCTAAATTGCTTGAACCTCCTGTCTCAGCCTCCTAAATACTGGGATTATGGGCTTGCACCATCACGCCCGGCTATGAGGCTTTGCTCTGTGGCTGTGCCCTGGTGTGCTCTGGACTTCAGCCCCAAGTGTGAGTGCTCTGGAAGCTCCTCTCAAAGATCCAGGTGTATTCAGGCCCAGTGCAACTCATCCAGTCTCGCTCTGGCCCGGCTCCCTTCCCGCTGGGCTGGGGCTTGGGTCACTGCTTCGGATCATAGGGCCTGTGTCTACACACATGCGGTAGAGGGTCCTCTCCCCATTATCTTCTAGGACGAGCTCCAAAGATCTGAGATTCTGTATACCACATTTTCCAGAAAGGAAAAGCAAACAGAAGCAGGAAGGGGCTGAATGGAGAGACGCCTGGACGCAGAGGAGGCACCCCCCATGCCAGGCACCCTGGAAGCCCCTCCTGCCCCTTACCCCCCAGCCAGCCTGGCTTGCCTGAAGGCCTCAGAGGCCCGAGGCCACAGCTGCTGAGGGTTTGTCTCCAGGAGGCCCTGGTCTGTAGGTGAGTGCGTATCCCTGCGGGCTGGAGACCAGAGCAGGATGGCGACAGCCCAGAGGAGGACGGGGCCTGAGGGCCATGGTCAGAGCCCCCACCCTGGCCGCAGACACCTTCCCTAGCCGGGTCCTGAGGACAGAGATGAGTGAGACTCTTCCCTGCCCTTGGGGGGCTCAGTCTGTGCTCAGAGAAGGGAATAAAGAAGCGCCTGAAGGAGAACTGGAATTAGTCATAGGATGGGGTGAGGGTGGGTCGGGTGCTGTTCCAGGCAGAGGGGAGGGCTCATTTATGACCGCTGCATTCCAGGTGTCCACTTCCTGTGACCTCGGGGGGGGGGTGTGGGCAGCTCAGCCTCGGCTGCCAAGGGGGTTGCAGGAGTGACTGAGCTTAACCAGGCCGAAGAAGGCCCTGTTTCTAGCCAGAGGCACCTGTGCAGGACCCCCCAGGGCCATCTTCCTGACTTCACACGTGGGGGATTTGTATGTTGGGGACTCTCAATCTGGGGCCATGAGTTCTATGTGCCCCGTGAATTCTAAAACAGTGAAATAAACTGTGTGTGGGTGTGGACGTTATTCTGGGCTGGGAATACTCACAGAGGCTCATGGCCTCAGATGGTGAGGTAAACTGAGGCTCACCTTGGAGACATACTTTGGACAAGGCCACCTTGGAAGCTGGCCCCCAGGTCTAGGGCTTCGAGGCTGGGTGTGGAGCAACGTTTCTCTGAGTCTGCATCCCTGGAAAACTGGCCAAAGAGCTGGTTCTGAGGCCCCGATCCCAAAGGCGAGGATATATTATCTGCACACCAGAGTTTGGGGATCCTTGTTCTAGGACAGGGTGCATTGTGCAGCTGTGTGATATATATATATATATATATATATATATATATATATATATATATATTTTTTTTTTTTTTTTTTTTTTTTTTTTTGCGGTACTGGGGATGGAACCCAGGATATTCTACCTGAGCTCCACCCCAGCCCTATTTTTCTTTCTTTCTTTCTTTCTTTCTTTCTTTCTTTCTTTCTTTCTTTCTGGGGATGGAACCCAAAGGCATTTGACCTCTGAGCTACACCCCCTGATCAATTTTTTATTCTTTATTTTGAAACAGGGCCTCACTGAGTTGCAGAGGGCCTCACTAAGTAGCTGAGGCTGTCCACCAACCGCGAACCTCCTGTCTCAGCCTCCTGAATGCTGGGATTACAAGTGTGCGCCACCATGCCCGGCTATTCTTTATTTTGGAACAGGGTCTCACTGTGTTGAAAAGAGCCTAAGTAGCCGAGGCTGTCCGCGAACCATGATCCTCCAGTCTCAGCCTCCCAAATGCTGGGATTACGAGCCCACGCCTGGCTTGTGTGGTACTTCTGGAACTGACTTCTGGAACTCTGGCTGAGTGTGTGGCTCTGAGTACCAAACAGTGCTTTGCTACTTACTTGCTGGGTGACCTCGGACAAATTGTTCTGTTTCTACAGAAAACAGAGAAAATCTGTAAAATACAGATATGTAAAATACATACATCTGTAAAATACAGATAGGGAAAAATCTGTAAAATGGGCAGAATATTACCACCACCATCTACCTCATGGGATTGTGGCGGAGATTAAAAGAGCCAATAGATCTGGCTTGGGATACCTGCTCATTTTTCCTACCTCTCCTGATTTTGGGATGGCAGGCTTGCTGCATGTATCTTTTCAAAATAGGAATGAGCTTTAAGTCTGGGTGATGGCTGGCTCATGGTCTGCAGCGGCCATCCTTGTCTGCCCTGGCAGCTCGCCTGTTACTGGAAAAACCCACCCAACTCGCTGCTTGCAGTTACCCTGCCCCGAGCACTGGCCCAGGGAGCAAGGTCCTCATGGCCTGGGCCTCATCGGAGTCTGTGACCTTCTCAGCCCCGGGGAAAGAGCAGACGCTCAGTAAGATAAACAGAGCGCACTGGCCTGAACATGGGCTCATTCCCATTCGGCCGGGTATCACCTCGGCAGGGGAGATGTGTGAAGTCCAGACCAGAACCTCTGCCCCAGCAGAGCTAATGGGGGATGAGGAAGGTAGGAGACATTAGAGAAATAGGGAAACAAATGGCTTCCCACGAGGGAAATGGGGAGGGTGTAGGAGAGGGCCACCGAGTCCAGGCAGGGTGGGAGGCTGTGATTTTCAATAGTGCAGTGACGTGGGTTCTCACTGTGGAAGAACACTCCAGGCACCCGCAACGAACGAAGGTCTCATTAGTCGGCTAGTGAAACTAGCTACTGGTGACATGAAATCCCAGCAACGTAATTCAGCCTCAGCTGATTTTACAGTCCATTGCAGGAGTTTTTGGGAAGGCGGCAGGGTCCTCCTGTGGCGACTCAGGGCTTCGGGTCCCTTCCACCCAGCTCAGCACGCCCCACCTCCCGCGCGGTCATTTGTTTCCTGTTAGCAGGAGGACAGTGGCAGCAGGCTCTGCATCTTCAGCTTCTGGGCATCCCTTCATTCCATCGTGAAGACCTTGTGGCATGGTCCCTGCTGGGTGCCGGGGGTGCCGGGAGGTGTCATTCCTGGCCAGCAGCCTTCCCAGCTCCAAATCCACGCAGTGGAAGGCGTGTGAGCTTTTAGTGGGTGGCTGTCCCCACCACGGCCCAGAGGTGGGAGTGTACCTCAAGCTCCAGGGGCAGCAAGGGGCCTGGCCCGCTGCAGGAAAGGGAGATCTGAGGGTAGGGAGCCGAGGCTGGTGGTAAAGGGCGCAGACTGCAGGGTCACATGGGCCACCGCTGGGTGACGGGAGGGAGGCCTCTACCAGTCACGTGGAGAACAGTCCGGGAGGAGACTGCTGCGATGGTCAGGTAAGGGTCAGCCATGGTAGCCTCCCTGGCAGGCTGCGTGTGGGGTAAGAAAATGGAGCCAGGGGCTGGGGGCGTGGCTTACCTAATCATTGCGTCTCTCGCCTAGCATGCCAGAGGACCTGGATTTCATCCTCAGCACCTCCAAGACAGACAGACAATGAAGGCTGAGGCCTGGCACCTGGCTTGGTCGCTGGGAGATGCTGGGGCAGGGGTTTGCTTTTGGATGCGTTGAGGTCCACTGGGACTCTCTAAGCCTTGGTTCTTTGGCCATGAGTGGGGGCAGTAGCCACACTTACCTGGCAGGTGGCTGAGAGGCACGGGACATGACAGCTGTGAGTGGCGGTTAGAGATGGGGTCACTGCTGGGCCCTCAGCCGGGCGGGTAAGGAGCCCATGATGAAGCCCGAGACGGGTGCTGGTCCTGCTCCTTACCGTGGCGCGTGGGGAGCTGCGGCCTCATCAGCCACCTGCTTGCAGGTGCCTGGGGGACGTGCTCCATCACATGCGTCCCTGCCCAAGTGGTGGGACCCCCGGTGGGCGCCCCATCCTGGCTGGGTAACAGACTCACTGAACAACATGCCCTCGTGGAGTAGGGGAGGCAGTCCCCGAAAAGTGATATTTTATTCCCATCAGTGCTGCTGATAGGGCCTGACCCTTTACAAAAAATAAAACTGCTGGGGAACAGAAGCGGGGTAAGGACCACAGGAACCTCAGCGTGCCCTCCTGCCCCTCCCTGTCCTCTGGAGTCTGTGCCTCCAGCCAGGGGCTGGGCCGTTGGGGCTCCCTGGGCTGGGAGTGGGGAGGCCAGCCCAGCAAAGCTCTTCTGTGCAGGCAGCAAACAGAGAGACGGTGTCCTAGGCTGTTCCTTGTAACTGGTCCCGGACTTTGGCGTCCTGCCGAGGCCTCAGGGAGGGCCCTGATGGCTGCGCCTCTCCTCCAGCGCCCTGCATACCCACATGGACACCACCGTGGCGTTTCCGTCATTGAACTGCATGATGAACGGGTGGCCCTGCAGGGAGAGAGGGAGGTGTGACGGCAGTCCCCACTTCACTTTATTACACTTCCCAAGGCCTGTTCTCCACCCGGGTGCTATTTCTATTTCTCAATAACCCTGTGCAGACTGGGCATGGCGGCTCACACCTGTAATCCCAGTACTTTGGAGGCTGACACAGGAGGATCGCAGGTTTGAGGTCAGCCTCAGCAACCTAACAAGACTCTCAGCAAATTAGAGAGACTCTATTTCAAAACAAACAAACAAAAATAAATAAAAAGGGCTGGAATGTAGCTCAGAAGTTGGAAAAAAAACAACCCTGTGTGCAAGAAGGGCAGATTTCAGCCCCTTGTCTCAGTCTATATGACTGAGGCCCAGACAGGGACAGTGACCTGCCCGAGGCCAGCAGGTGGACATCTGGAGCACCTGCCCCATGCCTCTGCTGCTCCTTAAGGGCAGATGTCTGTCTCCCTGCACACCCTGCTGGCCCCTGTGTGGTAGCTTTCCGTTCCAGTTGCTGCCCAGACACCAAAGGATCATCTTGTCAGAGGTGTTGTCAGGTCCTTTTACTTTTCTCCTTTGTCTACTGTTCCCAGGTAAATAAATCACAGCACCCAGAGGGAAGGTGGATCGCACTGGGCTAAGCAGGAGGGAGGAAAACGGAGATGTGCTCCGGTTCCCTCTGGTTACGGGCAGAGGGCTGACTTTGGAAGGGCCGGTTCTGCACGTGGCCCATCTCTGGTTCTAACCTACTTAGCCCACAGGCAGGCCAGGCTATATTTAGCCAGTCCCCTCCCCTGCTGTTCCGAGGCACCAAGAGCCACACTGGCCCTCTCAGGCCCCCTGGGGACTGTCGGGCAAGGCCGGGAGGAAGCAGGGCGGCCACCGGCTGCCCTGGCTACCGTCAGGGGCTAAAGGAGAAATGAACAGCATCCTCTTCCCTCGTTCTCCCCAGGCTGCTTCTTGGCGAAGACTTTACACCTGGCAGCTTCCCAGGCAGGCCGGGCACTTGCTGGGAGCAGCACACGACAGACATCGGAACACACCCAGCACAGTCTCTTCCCACTCTGGCTGGGAGGGTGGTGGCCATTGAGGACAGAGTCGGGTAGGGAAGGTGGGCTGCCGTGGCCCACTGGGGCCTTGGGTCAGACCTGAGAGGACTCTGGGGAGGGAAGAAGGCTCAGGCCTCCTCAGGTGGGCTGGTGCTCGGTAACCTCCTCAACTCAGGCAAGCACCGGTACAGGTCCAGCTCGGATGCACACTGCACTGTCAGGGATTCTGAGAGGAAAGCTGGCTTGGAGTTGATGGACACCCAGCCCAGGGTGCGATCCCCCAGGCCACAGTGCTGAGTGGTCCTGTGACTGCCCGCGGCACTCTGGGGGCTCCCGACACAGCTGCAGGAGAAGGGGGCAGGGGCCAGGTGGAGGGTGTCTGCGGGCAGCTGGGGGCTTCTCCTGCCATGGATGTGCCCGCTCCTCTAATGGCTGCCTAGACAGAGGAAATCCTCGGCAAAGTGTGCGTGCTTTCTTTTCGGAGGCTCAGGAGAGGTGACCTTGTGCCCTCTGAAGAACAAAGGGAGAAGCTGTGCCCAGGTGCCGGCCCCTCCCCCAGGCCGGGTAACACAGTGTCACTTTCCCAGAATGCCGGTGACTTTGGGGCCATATGCTCCGTCTCTGTTATCATCTGTTCGGGAACAAGCAGAGCGGAACTGCAGGAGGGAAGAGGAGGCATTCCTCCACGTTGCAGGAAGGGCCGAGGGCCTCTGCTCTGCGGGGACGCCCCCTGCCCAGGCGCGGTGGCTGGAGGGGGCCGGCCGCTGGCCTCCCCTGTCCTGGACAGGCACACCCTATCCCTGACGCTCTACCCTACCCTGCAAGAAGTGACCCGCACAACTGGCCTGTCTCCAGCCACTGTGGATGGGTTTAGGAGACGTCAGAGGGAGGCAGAGGGGCCGAGACAGGCAGAGCCCGGTGGCGCATGCGCCAGGAGGGAGCCGCCGAGCATCCCGCGGCCGCTTGGCCGGGCAGTGGGCGCCACGCCTGTTTCCTTGTCAGGCCAACAGTTAAGCCAGTGAAGGCTGAGGGGTTTTGGTCCACTGGCTCTGTGGAGACAGGGATGACACTGCAGGAGGTGGTGAGTCCGAAAGTGGCACAAGTCAACAGAGATGGCGCGTGCCACCAGGCACAGGCCCCGGCAAAGGGCGGGGACAGGAGGTCTCCGCTTGCCTCTGCCCCAGCCCCATGTTTGGCCTGCTGTTAGGGCTGGATGCTCCACCTCCCCACTGCCCTCACCTGCCTGCCTGCCTTCCTCCTCCCTCTTTCTTTTTTTCTGCGGTACTGGGTGGGATGGAACCTAGGGGTGCTCTACCACTGGGCTACATTTTCAATCCATTTATTTATTTATTTATTTATTTATTTATTTACTTACTTATTTAGCAGTACTGAGGATGGAACCCAGGGGCATTCTACCTCTGGGCGACACCCCCTGCCCTATTTTTTTTTAAATTCTTTCTTTCTTTTTTATTTATTTATTTATTTATTTTTTTTTTTTTGCGGGTCTGGCGATAGAACCCAGGGGCATTTTTACCTCCGAGCTACAGCCCCTGCCCTATTTCTTATTTTGAAACTGGGTCTCACTGAGTTGCAGAGGGCCTCACTAAGTAGCTGAGGTTGTCCTCGAACTGTGATCCTCCGGTCTCAGTCTCCCAAATACTGGCATTACAAGCGTGCGCCACCACGCCCGGGTTTTATTTCTTATTTTTGTCTATTTATTTGGTACTGGGGATTGAAAAAGGGTATTTACCTTTGAGCTATGTCCCAAATCTTATTTTATTTACTCATTTATTTTTTGCAGTACTGGGGATGGAACCCAGGGGCATTCAACCTCCGAGCTACACCCCCAGCCCTATTTTTTTTATTCTTTCTTTTGAAACAGGTTCTCACTGAGTTTCACAGGGCCTCTCTAAATAGCTGAGGCTGTCCGTGAACTGTGATCCTCCTGTCTCAGCCTCCCAAGTGCTGGGATTACAGGCATGCGCCACGATGCCCGGCTTCCTTATTTTTTTTTTTTTTTTTTATTTGAAACAGGATCTCTCTTGGTAGGTCACTGAGGGTCTCATGAGGTTGCCGAGGCTGGCCTCAAACCTTCCATCCTCCCATCTCAGCCTCCCAAGTACTGGGCCACCTAGTCCTTTTTAAATTACCTACAACAGTTCAATGATGGCCTAAGCTTACGCTGAGATGGCAATTGGGTGAATCAGGATTTTGACACTGTAGTACTGAGATAATAATTGGAGATAAGCTGAACGCCAATGTAGATAAAAGAGGGCAATTGTCCCCCGTGACCCTGGCTCTCTGAAGTTTGAGTCCTTCAAGAGGAACTTCCTGGGTGATTTTATAAAGAAGCATCTACCATGAACACTAATATATTCCTGCTAAAACCATACCACTTCTTTTCTATGTTAATACAGAGTCCTGCCTTAATTTCACATAATAAAGTGTTCCACTGTTAAAAATTTTAAACCACGAATCTAATCTTCATTTACCCAGGAGAAAATGTCAGATTAGTGAAGTTAATAATATATAGAAAGATGTACAGATGTCCAGTGTCTGCCAAGCTGCTGCCAAGAAGCAGAGCAGTGGGCAGCTCTTCTACGAGTAATTACCTGCGACCATAAATCATAATCATCCCGGGCCAACTCTCCCCCAGGCCGGGTGCACCCAGGCTCATCAGCAGGGCGGTGGGAAGGAGGCGGCTGCACCGAGGCTGCGGCAGGGACAGGCTGAGGAGTCTCCACTGGCCTTGGATGGTTCCCTCGCAGGCCCTGACTGAGATGAGACGCCTTCCCCAGCTGCCTTGCCAGCTACGAAGGCGTGTCGGGCCCAGGGGCCTTCCTCAGAAGAAGGAATACCAAAGGGACTTCTGTTGCTGGCTCAGCCACTCTGTGGCGGGCTCCTCTGGTGGTGACAGGAGCAGCAATACCGGCAGCCAGGCAGAGCTGCAGGCCAGGGGTGTCCTGCCCGGGCAAGGGCTGCAGCTGTTCCCCTTGGACTGGTGCTCAGAGGTAAGCATTTAGCCAGGCCACCAGCACATCCTCCTACCCAGAGTTTTATAGAAACGCAGTGGATATATTCTGTCATCTCTGGGCCTTATTTCCCAGTTGGGTTTCAACCAGGGAAGCTGACTGTGGGCCCCTGCACCCTGGCTGCAAGCCATCAGCTTCTCTTCCTTCCAGAGGGGAGGTAAGGACCAAATGAGACTGCCCAAGGACAGACACCCTGTCAGGGCGATGTGAGACTGCAGGTAGGTCCTGGGCTGAGGGCGAGGGGATGCCGGCCTGTGTGCGCAGCCTGGCCCAAGTGGGCCATGGTGCAGGGCTGTCTGGCACCCAGTGGTTGTTTTGAGAACGAACTTCTTAACCCCTAATTGTTGCTGTTTTTCCATCGCTGGGGTGCGAGGTGAAGGGAGGGACCATTTTACTTAGAAGATAGAACTCTACTGTCTTTGAAGGCATTAAAAATGGTCTGTATCTGTGACACGCCATTTCGATCAACCTTCCCAAGTTTATTCTTCACAAATGCTACAGAAATAGATAGACTCGCGCCTGAGAGGCGAGCCTGCAGCCCGTCCATGCTGCGAATGGGGGTGGGCATTTATAGGCATCAAGGTTTGTCTCCCCGGTGAAGGTTTAAAGACTTAAATGTAGGCTGGTTGTGGCGGCGCACGCTTGTAATCCCAGTACTTAGGAGGCTGAGACAGGAGGATCGTGGTTCGTGGCCAGCCTCAGCTACTTAGTGAGGCCCTCTGCAACTCAGTGAGACCCTGTTTCAAAATAGAAAATAAAAAAGAGGGCTGGGGATGTAGCTCAGAGGTAGAATGCCCCTGGGTTCCATCCCCAGTACCAAAAAAAAAAAAAAAAAAAAAAGACAACACAGAGAAGCAGACTCACTCTAGTCCTCTTTTTTCCTTACCTCTTGGATATGCTGTTTGAGCTCCGAGGTCTTGGTTCTGTGTATGGGTGCTCTGTGTGTGTGGTAGCTTTCCCATACTTTAACAAATGCCTGACATAATCAGCTTAGGAAGATAAAAGTTTATTTTGGCTCATGGCTTCAGGCTCCAGTCTATGACTGATTGGGTCTGTTGCTTTGGGCCTTTGGAAAGGTAAAATTATATGGTGGAGCAAAACCAGCCACCGTATGGGCAGGATGTGCGAGGAAGAGGACGATACAAGGGTCCCATAATCTCATTCGAGGCTACATCTCCAATGACCTAAAACTTCCCACTCAGCTGGGAATGGTGGCACAATACTTGTAATCCCAGTACTTGGGAGGCTGAGACAGGAGGATCACAGGTTCCAGGCCAGCCTCAGCAAGTACCGAGACTCTCATCAACCTAGGGAGACCCTGTTTCAAAAATAAAAATAAAGCAGGGCTGAAGGTGTAGCTCAGAGGCAGAATGGCCTTGAGTTTATTCCTTAGTACCAAAATAAATATAACTTCCCATTAGGCCTCACCTCTTAAAGCTTCTGCCACCTCCTCACAGCACCAAGCTGGGGACCAACCTTTTAACACAGGGGCCTTTGGGAACATCTCAGAATCAAAGCATGTGACTATGGAGAAGGGGGGGGGGTGTGAATCACAAGAATGAACACGATTTACAGAACACGGTGGAAGTTTGTTGAACAAAACAGAATCGAATGATCTGACAGTGAGAGGATGAAGAGTAAGCCAAGGGGCTAGACAGCCCAGAGCCTTCCCTTGACAAAGGCCGGCCATACTGGATACAATGGGACATGAAGGAAAGAAAGAGAGAAAGAGAGAAAGAGAGAAAGGGAAAAAGGAAGAAAGTAAGAAAGAGAAAGAAAGAGAGAAAGGAAGGAAGAAAGAAAGAAAGAAAGAGAAAGGAAGAAAGAGAAAGAAAGAGAGAGAAAGGAAGAAAGAGAGAAAGAAAGAAAGGGAGAAAGGAAGAACATAAGAAAGAGAGAGAAAGGAAGAAAGAGAGAAAGGAAGAAAGAAAGAGAGAAAGGAAGAAAGTAAGAAAGAGAAAGGAAGAGAAAGGAAGAAAGAAAGAATGTAAGAAAGAGAAAGAGAGAGAAAGTAAGAAAGAGAGAAAGAAAGAGAGAAAGGAAGAAAGAAAGTAAGAAACAGAGAAAGGAAGAAAGAGAAAGAAAGAGAGAGAAAGGAAGAAAGAAAGAGAGAAAGGAAGAAAGAGAAAGGAAGAAAGAAAGAGAGAAAGGAAGAAAGAAAGAAAGGAAGAAAGTAAGAAAGAGAAAGGAAGAAAGAAAGAAAGAAAGAGAGAGAAAGGAAGAGAGAGAGAGAGGGAGAGAGAGACAGACAGAAAGAAAGAAGGAAGCTGGGTGGGGTGGCGCACGCTGTAATCTCAGTACTTGGGAGGCTGAGATGGGAGGATCGCAGGTCCCAGGCCATTCTCAGCTACTTGGGCCCTCCACAACTTAGTGAGACCCTGTTTCAAAATAAAGAATAAAATATAGGGCTGGGGATATAGCTCGGAGGTAGAATGTCCCTGGGTTCCATCCCCAGTACCACAAAAAAAAGGGAAGGAAGACAAAAAAACATAATTTTATTTATAAGAAAGATAAAACTCCCAATGATGTCAATACCAGTACAGTGCACTCCTATAACGTGAATGACTCAGAGGGCCGAGGCAGGGGGATCACAGAGCCGAGGCCAGCCTTGGCAACTTTAACAAGACTTTAGGTCAAAATAAAAAAATTTGCCGGGTGTGGTGGCGCATGCTTGTAATCCCAGCATTCGGGAGGCTGAGACCTGAGGATCACGGTTCGTGGACAGCCTCAGCTACTTAGTGAGGCCCTTTGCAACTCAGTGAGATCCGGTTTCAAAATAAAGAATAAACAATAGGGCAGGGGGTGTAGCTCGGAGGTCAAATGCCCCTGGGTTCCACCCTCAGACCCGCAAAAAAAAAAAAAAAAAAAAAAAGAAAATAAAAAAATTTGTGGATATAGTTCAGTGGTAGAGTGTCCCTGGGTTTAATTCTCAGTTCTGAAAAAATAAAAAGAGAAAAAAAGAAGAGAAAACAAAGAAAAGAGAGAGGGAAGGAGGGAAGGAAAGAAGGAAGGAAAGAAGAAAGGAAGGAAGGGCGAGGGCGGACAATCCTAGAAAAAAACCAAGCAGTTTTCCCACTCATAGGCCCCCACTGGCAGGACTCGTAACTGAACTTCAGAAAGAAAAAGAAACCTTGGAGGGGCGTAAGGATGAGGAAACAAAGTAATCCATAAACACGTGGATAAACAGAAACAAAAGCTAACTACACAAAACTACAAAACCACAAGAGTAATGACTCTTTCTGAAGACCTAAAAGCCAGGTGATAATGAAATCTTAGACTGTGATGACCCATGTAAAGAGGGGCGCTCAGTAGCTCTTACAGTCCTCATGCCGTGTGTGTGTGTGTGTGTGTGTGTGTGTGTGTGTGTGTCCTTCTGCTACCCAGTCCTCTTTCCTCCTTTGCGGTAAGAATTTGAGTTTAGCAGGGCACACTGCTGCCCAGAAAAGCAAGGGCATTCCCAGCCTCCTCTGCAGCCAGTCCTGGCCAGCGCCATGTGAGCAGTTTCTTAGAAATCTGTCCCTAACGGAGGAGGCAGGCGCCTCCGCTCCTGTTCCTCTTCCCTGCTGGCTGGGCTCAGATGCTCCTTGGAGGGCGCACAGAGCAGGAGCTGCTACCTTGCCTGGCACCACTTGCTGCCTTCCTTTACGTGACTGGGAGCCGCCCACCTTGTTTAAGCTGCTGTTTGTTTTATTAATTTTTTGGATGTGGTACTGGGGGTGCAATCCAGGGGCCTTCTACCTTCAGGCTATATCCCCAGCCCTATTTTTTTTTTTTTTAATTTGGAAATAGGGCCTTGCTAAGTTGCAGAGGGCCTCACTAAGTTGCTGCAGCTGATTTCAAACCTGTGATCCTCCTGTCTCAGCCTCTCCAGTACTGGGATTACAGGTGTACACTAACTCACCCGGCTGATTGTTTTTATTATATGCAGTTGAAGTCAGCTCTACCTAAAATAAAGGGAAGAGATTGTTTGTGAGGAGGATATATTTAGTGATTATCTTAAGCTTTGCTAAGTTCAGTTAAAAATTAAGGGATAATCATTTAGAGGCTAGAAATAGAATATAATTTCTAAACCAATGGGAAGATTAAAAGGAAGGAAAAAAAAAACACACCTTACTCCAATTGAGTGGAGAAAGGAGAAAAAAGAAGCAAAAATTTATTGTAGAGAGAAAGACCAAAATAGAGTAGTAGGAAAAACTTTCAAATCTAGCAACAAACAGTAAACAGAATGATTAAACTAATCAATTAAAAGTTGGGTGAAATTAAAAATATAAAAGATGCAAAGGGTCAATTAAAAGACCATAAAGGTACAGGCATATTAAAATACAAAAAAGAAGAAAATCAGTAGCTTTTCTATATGCCAACCATAAATCCACTAGAAAACAATTCTATTCCTAATAACCTCAAAAACAATAAAACACATAGGAATAAACCTAACCAAGGAGGTAAAAGGCCTCTACAAGAAAAATTATATAATATTAAAAAAGAAGTTGAAAAAGATCTTAGAAGATGGAAAGATCTCCCATGCTCTTCTATAGGCAGAATAAATAGTATAAAAATGACTCTGCTACCACAAGTGCTCTACAGATTCAATGTCATCTGTTAAACACCAACTTTATTCTTCACAGAGCTAGGAATATCAGTCCTGAATTCATCTGGAAAAACTAAAGACCTAGAGTAGTGAAAATAATTTTCAGCAATAAGGACCATGCAAGAGGCATCACAATATCTGACTTCAAATTACGCTACAGAGCGACAGTAATAAAAATAGCACTGTACTGGCACAAATACAGACATACAGAAGATACAGAAAAAACCCCACACACTTGTAGTCAACTGAACTTTGACAAAGGTGCCAAAAGACAGCCTTTTCAACAAGTGTTGAGAAAACTGATTATACATTTGTAGAAAAAGAGAATTAAACCCATCTCTTTCTCTAAATAAAAGTCAACTCAAAATAGATCAAAGACCTGGAACATAGACCAGAGATTTTAAAACTATTAGAGGAGAGCATAGGACGAATACTCCAACACAGAGGCACTGGTAGGAACTTCCTCAATCGGATTCTCAAAGCTCAAGAAATTAAAGTGAGAACTGATATACGGGATCACATTAAATTAAAAAGTTTCTGTTTAGCAAAGGAAGCCATCAAGACTATGAAGAGAAAGCCTACAGAATGGGAGATCTTCACCAGCTACTTCTCTGATAGAGAACTCATATCTAAACTATACAAAAACCTTCAAAGACTTAACACTAAAGCCAGACATGGTAGTGCATGTTTGTAATCGTAGTACTCGGGAGGCTGAGACAGACGGATGGTAGGTTTGAGGACAGCTTCAGCAATTTAGTGAGGCTCTCAGTGACCTAGTGAGACCCTATTTCCAAATAAGACGTAAAATCGGCCTGGGAGGTGATGAACTCCACAAAAGAAGAGATACAAATAGCCAGTGAATATACGGAAAAACGTTCAACGTTATTAGCAGTCAGAGAGATGCAAATCCAAACTACACTTAGATTCTATCTAATCTTGATTAGAACGGCAATCATAAAAAATACAAACAATAAATGCCAAGGAGGATGTGGGGAAATAGGAATTCTTACACACTGCTGGTGGGATTGCAAATTGGTGCAGTTGTTACGGAGATCAGTATGGAGATTTCTCAGAAAATCGGGAATGGATCCACCATAGGATCCAGCTGTACCATGCTTGGTTATCTTCCCAAAGGAACTGAAATCAGAATATTAGAGTAATACATGCCTGTTCACGTTATAGCAGCACGATTCACAATAGCCAAATAATGGAACCAAACTAGGAGTCCATCAAGAGATGAATGAATTACAAAATTATGAGATATGCACACAATGGAGTTGTACTCAGCAATAAGGAAGGACGAAATGATGTCATCTGCAAGAAAATGGATGGCCCAGGAGAACAGTATGTTAAGTAACCAGCCAGTCACAGGAAGTGAAGGGTCATATGTTTTCTCTCATGGGTGGAAGCTGGGGAGGATCCAGGACCACCAGGGATTTCAGTTAATGGAGGAGAAACTCCAGTGCGGTGACGGGGGTCCAGGGAGGATGGAGTTGGGGGGATCCGTGAGGGGTGAAACGGCCACTGAAGCTCTGGATATATGGGAAATTACCAATGCCAAGCTTAAAGTCGTGGACGGGGAAGGGGAGCGCGTGGGGAGAGGGTAGAGGGGAGCTCAGTAAGAACGGTGTTCACCTAGGTCCCTATCAACCTGAACTGCACAATGACATGAGGTTACCATGCACCAATAGAAGTATTTCAAAGACAGAGCAAACAAAGGCCAAACAGAGGACTTTGGCTCAGCTGTATTAATATCCTAGAAAACTAAAATTTAAAACAAAATATATTAGAGTCATTATGTAAAAATAAAAAAAAACCACTCAAAATGGTGATATGATGTTTTGACACGGGCATCTGATATCACTGCCTTAGGGCACAAGGCAAAATCTGACAGAACTGAAAGGAGAAACAAAGCCACACTAATAGTGGGCGAGCTGAACGCATCTCTCTTAGAAGCAGACAGAGTGGTGGTGAACACCTGTCATCTCAGTCCTTGGGAGGCTGAGACAGGAGGATGACAGAGTTGAGTCCAGCCTCAGTAACTTAATGAGACGCTGTTTCAAAATAAAAAATAAAAAGGGTTGGGGGTGTAGCTCTGGGTTCAATACCAAGTATGGAAAAAAAATAGATAAAGCAGGTAGGAAGTTCATACAGGTACAAAATATTTGAGAAATGGCAACTAACAAGCTTGACCTGAAGGAGGTATGTAGAACACTACATTTAACAATTGGAGAGTTTACATTCTTTTTAAGCAAGGAGAAAACAATGTTGTGTGTACTAACAGAGTTTCAACAAGTAACAAAAATCTGATGTTACACAGATCATGTTCTCTACAGTACACTAAAATTAGCCGGCAACCACAAGATAATGAAACATCTTTTGATATTTGGAAATAACCATGGCTTCTACGTAGATATTCAAGACAGCTTTAGGGTTAATTTTTGTTTGTTTGTTTGTTTTGGTAGTACTGGGGTTCCTGGAAACCCTTCTATCTCCGGGCTACACTCCCAGACCTATTTTATCCTTCTTTATTTGAAAACAGGGTCTCTTAAGCCAGCGCGGCTGGCTTCGAACCTGCACGATCCTCCTGTCTCCGCCTCCCAAGCGCGGGACATTTAAACATAAATTCAGCCAAAAATTTTCTTTGATCTCCCCCCTTTTTTGGGCATAGTACTAAGGATCAAACCCAGGACCTCACACATGCCACGGAAGCACTCTACCATGGAGCTATATCCCCAGCCAGCTAAAACTTAAGAATAGTATGGGTGTACCCTATGAATGAGTTGAAACCAACATATTTAAAAATATAGGGAGTGAAGACTCAACAGCAGAGAGAGAGGAAAGAGAGAAAGAGGGAGAGGGAGAGAGAGAGACAGAGAGGGAGAGAGAGTGAGTGTGTGTGTGTGTGTGTGTGTGTGTGTGTGTGCTTGACTGCGTGCAGGTGGGAGGTGATAATGGTGTTGACGCCAAGGTGCCAACAGGCACTGATAGTGTTATCCTGGCAGGAGGGTGCAGTGCTGGAGCCCTGGCACCACGCTTCGAACTTCTCATCGCACTTCCTATTTACTGTCTCATCTTATTTCAAGAAGCATCCAATTAAGTGGAGGCTGCCCTGTGCTTAAAACCCATCTTGGTAAGCAGGTTTTCTAGTTTCTTAATAGAAAGAAACAAGCAATTCACATAAAAACTGGAAAAATTTTGATGCTCTTAAATCACGAAAAAAATATAAATGTAAAAGAAAACCTGCTGAGGTACATCATTAGTCATTAACATTTTGGGTCATGGTAAGTGAAACACCACCTTTTTCCTCTTTTCAGCTGGATGCCCCAAGTTTTTGAAGCCTTGGTCTTAGTGGACCGGGGTGCTGCGGGTGAGGGTGGGAACCCGGGGAGCTGGCTGGGAAGCCCCTTTGGAAAACTCAAAACTAGAATGTAACCAAGGCCAAAGCCACTTCGTATATAATGTACAGGATTAAAAATTACCAGTGTCTCTCAAGCTGGGCGTGGTGGGGCACGCTTATAAGCCCCGCGCTTGGGAGGCGGAGACGGGAGGATCGCGCAGGTTCGAGTCAGCCGCGCTGGCTTAAGAAACCCTGTTTCCAAATAAAAAGTATAAAATAGCTCTGGGAGTGTAGCCCGGAGGTAGAAGGGCTTCCAGGAACCCCAGTTCCACCAAAAAAATTAAATAAATAAAAATAAAAATGACCAGTGAGTAGCTAGAGTTTTTGCTAGTAGCAATCTAGCAGATTTTTCTGTTGGAACTGCCTCTGCTCCCCCGCGCCCCCCCAGTATTGGGGATGAACCCAGGGGCATTCTACCTCCGAGCGCTACCCCAAGCCCTGTTTTTTATTCTTTATTTTGAAACAGGGTCTCACTGGCTGTCCGCAAACCACGATCCTCCTGTCTCAGCCCCCCATATGCTGGGATTACAAGCATGCTCCACCATGCCTGTCTAGCCCCTGCTTTTTAAAACAAGGCAATCCATGAGAAGGAAGCAAACTATTTGAAAGTTCTGATCTTTTGGTATCCCAGCTACAAATAAAAATCATCAAAAGAACCCACTCCTGGCCTTGAGTAATATTTTGTAAGACAAAACACAAAGAACCTGTGGTCCTTAACTATTTTGTTATTGATTTACTGTGGTTTGCAAGGTAATGTAGAAGAAAATTAAACGTAAGGAAATCAGAACTGCGTTTTCTGTAGTGGTGAATGGGCAGCCTATGTTTTCTGAGATGGTGGTGTTGGTCATGCGCAGGATGTATGCATGAAGGACCACACTGTATCTGGTCACGAATAATCTGGTCACTGAAGAACCTTAAAAAACCCGAGTCCATTATGCATTAAGAAAGATAGAACTATTTAGTTAAAAGCTTGCTTCGACTATGCTCTAGTTTTCCAGGAGACTCAGATTCTACAAAGTTCACTGGGCATGCGCCACGAGGTGTCTATACGCCGGGATCTAAGTCTGTCTTTAGAGTCTGAGGACCTCCCCTGGCATACTCATGGGTATTTGGGCCCCTCAGAAAATAACAAAACCTCAACAATTTGCTAGTTACTAATTCGAAAGCAAAATGATGGTAGCTTCAAACCTGCACTATTTCTTTTGTGGTACTGGGGATTGAACTCAGGGCCAGTCTACCTCTGAACTATTCTCTCAGCCCTGTTTTATTTTTTATTTTGAAACAGGGTCTTACTAAGTTGCCGAGGGCCTCACTAAATGACTGAGGCTGGTCTTGAACCAGCAATCCTCTTGTCTCCGTGTCCCAAGTACTGGGGTTATAAGTGTATGCTACCATGCCAGGCTAAACCTGGACACTTGATGTAAGACAGATTACTTAGTATATTTCCTATTTAGTGAAATGGCCCATTTCCAAATCTTGATCTCTGGGCCACTGCAATGTGATACCCTTATCTGAGATGAAAGATCTGGAAGTTAAACTAAAACTTGAACGTTTTTCTTTTAGCTCGTCCCTCAAGTCTTTATTCAAGCCAATTTTCTCGTATTTCAGACTTAATAAGCATAGCACCCCCCCCCATCCAGAGCATAAAAGAAATGGCTAACAGAAGATATAAGAGGAAAACGCTGTTGAGAGGGAGGACCAGCAGTACCAAGAAGTGATATCTACTAGCAGAACTTCACAACAAAAACACACAGACTGGTCTGGGGTCACCCAGCATCGGGAAACATGGCCCCGCATATCAGGGGACACCAGAGGAATAGACATGGCAAGACAGCGCCTATAGTGATTTATTTTAAAATGCTAAATCCTGGTGCATATAATCTGTTAAAGAGGGCAGGGGGATATATGATACATTAATTTTAACATTTTAACATTTTATTTTCACATTTTTATTTTCTATAGGATATGCTTCAGTTACCCGAATAATTTTCGTACACGGGGCAGCTCATGCATCAAGGATGCTTGAATTAAAGACGAGGTGACCTGCGAGTTTTAGATTGCCAACGTACACTGCAGTGTTGGGGGATGAACTCGGGGGTGTTCTGCCACTGAGCTGCAGCCCTGGCCCTTTTTATTTTGAGAAAGGGTCTTGCTAAGTTGCCGAGTCTGGCCTCACGCTTGTGTTCCTCCTGTCTCAGCCTCCCAAGTGCTGGGATGACAGGTGTGCTCCACCACGCCCGGCTTAGGACGCCGATATGAAACGCAGTGGAAGCCCTCACTGTACCCAGGGCGCTTCTGTGAAGTGTGCCACGCAGCACCGTGTGGTGCCACAGGGTGGGCAGCCGGCCGTCCTCTGGGTTCAGTGGAAGCACACAGGGCACTTAGGCCCCAAGTTTGCCTTGGCTTCCTCTGCAGAGAGTTGGATTACTTCTAAGATTTATGGTCAAAGTGGAGGGGGTAAAGAGATATCTGGCAGAGTAGATTTATAACCCCATTTTTTTGGGGGGGGGTAACATTAGGGATGACATCCTATGACATAATCCTGGCAACTGCAGGGCGGCTGGAAACTCAGCGGGAAGTTCTCTATTTTGGGTCGGGAGTGCTTGAGGTGGTCAGGCAGGGAAGGCCAGGGAAATGAGCCAGAGAGGCGGTCAGGGAGTGAGTGTCAGCTGGTTTAATTTTCTGTGTCAACTCTGAAAATTAGATAAACAATGACAAACCAGGCTTTTTAAATGAACTTGTCACTTCTGGTTTTCTTGACACAGGGTAACATTTTTCAAGTCCTGGCAGCCCCAAAGACGATTTAACCCCTGAGAGGTGTACCCAAGTGTTTGAAAGTCCCCACATCTGAAAACAAAAGCTTTAGTCCAACTCTATACTGCCTAAAAGAAAACCCAATTATCCTTGAAATTTAAATACTTGTCTAACAAGGGGACTTTGCCTAAAGCCAGAGGGTCCTGCCAGCCTTTTGTAGGGTTTCGGCAACTTCAGGTTTTCTTTCTTCCATCATTATCTTTGCTCCCTGGACCAGTCCAGCTCTTCAATACAGTTCCTCTGATCGTGACTTCCTTTTGCTAATATGTCCTTCAACCGCCATTCTAAGCAGCGACCTCGTGCAGCAGGTCTTGGCCTCCTCTGGCCAGTGTGGGGGGCTGGGCCTGGTCTGCCCAGATGCTGTTTGAAGATGTGGAGGTAGGATTGTACATGCTTTGAGCTGCTGTGGGTCCACACGGCAGCCGAGGCACACCTCCGGGCAGAGAGGGGCAGGTCAGTGTATCTTTTAAGAGCTGCCCTTGTTGGCTTTGCTCTGAGGAGATTTACTCCATGGGAACCCAGTCTGTGGTCTGGAGAGAGATGCGCCCATGGCTGCCTTCTGCGGCTGTTTCAAGCTCTCTGCAGGCAGCACGGCCGCCAGGAGGTCGCTGGATGGTGTCGCTGCTTCTCCCTGCCACCTGCTCCTCAGGGAATGGCTCAGTGATGATAAGCGATTAGGTTATCATCAGGTGGAGTTGGGATTGGGGGCCCATGGCTCCCAACTTCTGCCTTTTGTTCTAATATGAAAATAAGACTAGAAACAGGACAGTTACCCCAGGCCGGGTTCCTGTCACCTCCTTAAGGAGATCATTAGAAAGTACACGATAAGCCGGGCGCGGTGGCGCACGCTTGTAATCCCCGCACCTGGGAGGCGGAGACAGGAGGACTGCACAGGTTCGAAGCCAGCCGTGCTGGCTTAAGAGACCCTGTTCTCAGACGTCACTATCACTCTTGACCCACATTCTACAGCTGGTAGAAGCAATTCCCCTATATAACAAAACCAGGCATGCCATGGTCTGCTCTAGAGAACTGTGAACTATGTGACCTGAGGCCTTCTGACCCGTGTCCTTATCTCCTGCCTCCATTCTGAGCCCTTTCCTCCTGGTCCATGTAGAATCTCATCTTCTCTAGCATCCCAAGCGCCACGGCCAGCTGTTGGGAGGACCATGTTGGAAGGCAGAGAGAGGGCGCGCACAGCCACTGCCCTGCGCATCACTCCAGGCGGCCTGGCGGGACAAGCAGGGAGGAGGTGCCCATGGTTCCCAGGAGTTCTGCAGATGTCTTTCTCATGATGCAACACACTCCCAACTATGGAACTCTGCTTTTCTGAAAAATAAGGGCAACAGCCCCATACTCACCTCATAGGGAGACTAAGTCTGAAATTCCTAAGACAGAGGCTTTATTATTATTATTGTTATTATTGTTATTATTATTGTTATTATTTTTGCGGTACTGGGGATGGAACCCAGGAGCATTCTAACTCCAAGCTACACCCCCAACCCTATTTTTTTATTCTTTATCTTGAAACAAGGTCTCACTAAGTTGCAGAAGGCCTCACTAAGTAGCTGAGGCTGTCTGTGAACCACAATCCTTCTGTCTCAGCTTCCCAAGTGCTGGGATTATAAGCGTGTGCCACCATGCCTGACTTCTTTTATTTTTTAACTTGAAACAGGATCCCACTAAGTTGCTGAGGCTGATCTTGAACCTGTGATCCTCCTGTTTCTGCCTTCCAAGTACTGAGATTATAGGTGTATGCCACAGCGCCCAGCTCCAAGGAAACTTTTGTAACACATGTTCGGTGCTGCCCAGTTCTCCTTACAGCTGCACACAGGTGGCTGGCTAGGCCATGGGTGCAGGGGGCCTGCCCTCCAAGCAGTAAGTTCCCTAACGCTCAGCGGGCAGCACCTCTCCTGAGCTCCAGGCCCGAAGACCCAGCCCGCTTCCCACTTAAAACAAGACCGAGCAGACTTCTGGGTTCAGAATCCCATGTACCTAAAACACAAAATAGAAAAAGGAATCCCAACTGTTGCACTCATGCACAGCCTACAGACAAGACGGCAGCACCCTCAGACAGCATTTCAAATACAGTTTATTAGTGTGTGATATGAAAAGGGTGTTTTTATTGCGTGATATAATGCAGTGGGACCTTGGGCGCTCTGTGGAAAGACCTCACACTCAGAAGTGTAATGAACCCATAGTCCCAAAAACATTATACTGTACATTAACCTATCATTAATGGCACATTAGGGCTGGGGGCATTGCACGCTTGCTGGTCAGGGCTCCATCAGGACAGTGTGGAGAAAACCACGCAGTCTTCCCAGCTTAAAACAAATAGAGAAAATAAATATTCTTGATGTTTACAGGCAGCTTTAAAGGAAGTTCAATCCTAGCTCTGCCTTGCAATTTCCAAGCCTGCTGTTTTTTTTTTTTTTTTTTTTTTTTTTTTAAAGGAAGGAAGATACACAACAAACAAAGGGAGAAGGGAAGGATCCTCTTGAGGCCGAAGGTGTGAGCAGACCGCACCTTTGTTGCCCAAAGCACACTCGGGCCTGGGCAGCAGAAACAGCACAGGCAGGAAGGGGCTCTGGAGGTCGCGCATACCCCCTCGCTGTCCAGGAGAAATCAGGGCTCAGAAAGATAGAGGAGGAGATAATACAAATCTGACAGAAAAAGAGGCAAAGGATGTAAAAAAATGCAACTGGCCAATAAGTGTGAAAACAATTGTTCACCTTTATACTTAATAAAAGAAATACAAATGAATGACACCTAGATACCATTTTGCCACTGATCAGATGAGCAAAGATTAAAGTCTCATAATCTAATATCTTCAGAAGAGGTGAGGGAGCACTGGTATTCTCACATTCAGGATATAGGAATGTATATATAGCCACTATTTTAATATCCAAGTTCAGAAACGGCCAATGTATTCTATGACAGGGTCCTCATCAAATAAATATTGCTCATTCATAATATAGAGTACTATGTATCCATAAAAAGAGTGAAATGACTTTTTTTGTGGTACTGGGGGTGGAATCCAGGGGCTTTCTACCTCTGGGCTATACTCCCAGACCTATTTTATATTTTATACTTTATTTGGAAACAGGGTCTCACTAAGTTGCTGAGAGCCTCACTAAGTAGCCGAGGCTGGCTTCGAACAATGTGCGCCATCACGCTTGGCTTGTGAAATGACTTTATGTGATGTGGAAGGATCTCAAAGATATATTCAATAAAAAAAAATCAAAGTCTAGCCGGGCTTGGTGGCACACATCTGTAATCCCAGTACTTGGGAGGCTGAGTCAGGAGGATCACAGGATTTGAGGACAGCCTCAGCAAATAGTGAGACTCTCATCAACCTAGCAAGACTCTGTTTCAAAATATAGAATAAAATAGGGCTGGGGGTGTAACTCTGAGGCAGAATGTTCCTGTGTTCAACTCCCAGTACCCCCTCCATACCCGATCAAAGTGCAAACTAAAAAGAATGAAAGATTCTAGAAAAGCTGGGCATGGTGGCACACACCTGTAATCCCAGTGCTTGAGAGGCCAAGGTAGTAGGATCCCAGGTTAGAAGCCAGCCTCAGCAATTTCGTGAGCTCCTATTTACTTTATCGAGACCCCGTTTCAAGATTAAAATAGGGCTGGAAGTGTGGCTCAGGGGAAGAACACCCCCGAGCTCAACCTTCCATTACCAAAAAGAGAGAAAGAGAAAAAATAAAGATTCTAAGACACAAACACTACTTATAACTGTGGGTATCTCTGGAGAGCAGAGTTGGGGCGGGCAGGCGGTTTGGAAGAAGACTAATTTCTTATGGTATATCCTTCTGTACTGTTTGAATCTTTAATTTATAAACTAATTTTAGAAATACACAATGATGAAGGCATGAATAAACATTTTGGGGAACCTTTTATGTTCCCATGCTAAGTACTTTTCCCCCCACTCCTGGGGATTGAGCCTGGATGTGTTCTGCCACTGAGCTCTGTGTCTGGCCCTTTTTATTTTGAAACAGGATCTCAATAAATTACAGCACAATGGTCTCCACCCTGCAAGCCTCCTGTCTCGGCCTCCCAGGTGTGTGCCGCCAGTAAGTGCTTTAAATGATTCCTGTTTGGACTTTCATGAAAAGAGAAACGAGTGAACTGGCCACTACTGTCCCTTCCCGTGAAGTGGGAACTCAAGCTCTGAGCCTGAAATAATTCACCCCAGGGGCCCTCTAACCGGCCTTCCTTCAATCATGAAACAGAGGATTTGTAAAATGCGAGAGTTCTTTCCAAGTTTAACGCAACTGCGGCCACCTTCAACCGGCCCTGCGCGAGGTGGGAGGGGGAGGCTGAGGGCTCTGACTTTGGCAGAGGCCGCATCCAATGCCTCTCTGCAGGCGTTTTCTCTCCCTATCATAAGTGGGAAGAGGGTCTAGGGACCCAGGGCTCTAGAGTTTAAATAATGGTTGGCCACCGGGGCTCTAACATAGAAAGGGAAGTTCTCCTAAGTTAAATAAGAGTCAACTTCAAAGGAAACCCAATTACAGTTCCAGAGAGAGAGGTGGCGGAGGCTGGGGATGGGGGCCGGGGCAGAACAGCGTCCAGACTGTGCCGCAGCAAGGAAGTTTAAGCCACTTGGCCATCCCTCCATCTTCCCAACAGCAAACAAAGTCTTATTATTTGGGGGCAAAGGACTTGACGGCAACATTTTTAAAATGCTGGAATGTATTTGTCCTAGGGTCTGCCGGAATATGCGGTAATTAAAATGTTGATTAGTAAACAGTTTAAATATGTGACAGACAATGCAGTTAAAGCCTACAGTTAGGTCAATATGTGATTTAGATTTGCCATTTAAAAAATCTCATTTAAATTTTGCATACATTAATCACTACCATACTTCAAGGTTCTGATATCCACCTGACTACAATATTAAAATAAAACTTGCTGCCCCAGGGAAATCCTACTTATTCTTAATTGTTTCGAGGCTTTGATGGGCTTTTAATCTAAGATTAATTTATGCAATTTTAAATAACTCTTCTTATGATTAATAAGCTTGAAAATTAAAAGGAGTCTAAAGCAATTATAATGAGCATTTGGTCATAACCTCATTAGAAGAAGGAGTGAAAGATACAGCTCTGGAATTCTTACAAGACTACAATTTAAGGTTACTTTTGGAGAAGTCAAACATAGTTCTTGAAATTGCAAAGGCAGGTTAGCAGAGGTCAGTGTTAAAATGACGGCTAGCTAGATTAGCATACTAATGATTTTCCCTGATAGTGGCAGAAAGGACACTGAAGAGAAGATGCAGGAAGAGAGACATCTGCCAGGAAGCTGCAGACTCTGAGCTCCGTGTCCCGTCTCAGCTATGGCCCTGCGAGGAATTTCAGAAAGAGCCCGAGGGCCAGGACACTCCACTCCGATCAGTTCCCGGCAGGTGGAGGTCAGCTCTGTGTTCCCCTGGCCAGCTGCCCACCTGGCTGTCCGGCAGCCTGGCCCAGACACTTCTCTGCCAGAGAACTAACAATGGCTTCCTGCTGCGTGGCTCCTCTTGGGAGGCGTGGAAAGCCCTTCCCAACTGGATCTGGCCACCCGGCTAACTTTATCCCTATCATATCCAAGGTCTCCTTTGCTCTGGCCACGGTGCCTTCCCCACTTCCTTCTGTCGCCTGTGGTCTCAGCCCGTGTTATTTTCCTTCCTGGATCACCTTCCCCTTCCTTAGCAGTGATGACAGTGATGAGTAGTCACCTTTTATTTTTAATTAATTAATTTATTTTTGTTGGTACTGGGGATGGACCCCAGAGGCTTTCTACCTCCAGGCTACACTCCCAGACCTATTTTATACTTTATTTGGAAACAGAGTCTCACTAAGTTGCTGAGAGCCTCACTAAGTAGCAGAGGCTGGCTTCGAACCTGTGCGATTCTCCTGTCTCAGCCTCCCCAGCGCTGGGATTACAAGCATGTGTCACCACGCCCGGCTAGTAGTCACCTTTTATTGAGCTCTGATTTTACGCCAGGCCTGGTGCTAAGCGTGTAACGTACTTTTATCTCCCTTACATTTCATGCTGTGTGAGGCCCATCTTTACTGGTAAGGAGCTGAAGAGCCAGAGCGGTGCTATGAGGCGGGAGGTCAGGCTGCTAGGAGGGGGAATGGGACCGACAGGAAGCCTGTCCTGGGCCCGCCTTCCAAATCCCGGGCTCAGACCATCCAAGGCCCAGCTGCGGCTGAGCCTCCTCCCTGACCTCGGGCCCCTTGGTGGCCCTTCCTTGAGCCTGCACCCACCCAAGCCGGCAGCACAGCCTGTCCTGCCTTCTCTAAACGCTCCCGAGGACCGACCCTAGCACCACCCAGACACAGACACCAGGTACTTGTGGACTGACTGATGCATAGTATTTCTCTCCAACAACGGGCTTGTTACAAGTTACTTCGGATGGAGGCAGACACGAGAAGAAAGGAATCACACGCCGAGACCCAGCCGCGAGAGCGCCAGGCCAGTGGGCACTGCTGCAAACACCCAGCGTGTGAACTCTCTGTCCTGAGTGACATGAAGCTCCCTGAAACACAGCTGTCTTCCCGGAAGCTGCTAGTTGGAGACAACAGGAACATCAGATGAGGAAAGTCAGGACCCAGAGAGGCGAATGAGCCAGCGCCCACATACATCGAGCATTTGATAAGATTACAAACATACTTCCAGAAGCCCCATCTTGCTTAAGTGAAAAGTAGTAACGCAATATCATTACCCCGATTTACAGCTCTGGCTTCCCCTGGCTCCCCAGAGGCTGGGCCCGACTGTGAATAAAACCCTGTCTTCTGCTACCCAAATCTTTCTCACCATGTTGCTTCCTTCTCAAAGGACACTTTCTTTTTCTTTTTCTTTTTTTGGCACTGGGGATTGAACCCAGAGGCATTCAGCCTCTGAGCTCTACCCCCAGCCCTTGTTTTTTTTATTTGGAAAGAGGGTCTCACTAGGTTGTTGAGTGTCTCACTGTTTGCTGAGGCTGTCCTTGAACCTGCGATCCTCCTGTCTTAACCTCGAGTACTGGGATCTCAGGTGTGTGACACCATGCCCAGCTCACAGGACACTTTAAGTTCCACCACTCACCCTCGGCCCGCCCAGACTTCACTCATGGGGCAGAGCGTGTCCTGCCGGCTGGGGCCTTCCCGCGGCTTGACCTGTCCTCAGGCTGTGGCCGGCTGGGGCTCCTGCCACCCCGGCCCTTCCCTGAACACCTGTGTTAGCATGGATGCATCTTCCTGCCTGTCACCTCTCGCTCCAGTGGCCCCGATGTCTGCTGAGCTCCCTACTCTGTGTGATCTCGCTCCTCTGTTCATGTGGCTCTTATATGGATGGCACTTGGAGCTTGGCTTCTACGTGACTTTTTGATCATTTATTTAACAGAGATACTGCACAGCTAACTGGCCCCCTGTACCACGCGAGCTGCAGGGATGCCACTCTTACACACGGGCCTTTCTCACCCCACACCTTCAGCTCCAGGAGGGCGGGGACCAGCCGCTTCCCCCTCTCTGCATCCTCCAGCTATGCAGCTCGGGCAGCTGATCTGGGCTCTGCCTGTTCCTGCTGTGCGGTTAGTGCCACAACACTAACCAAAACACGGCTTCATCACCAAGTTCTGCTTTAGGGAAACAGCAGCCAAACTGGGAACGCCGGGACAGGCTGGAGTCAGAGACGGCGCCACATGGCCCACACTTGGAGCAGCATTAAACGATGCCTGGGGGATGCGCTCAGCAAAGACAGCAGGGCCCAAAGAAATCTCCCCAGCCTCAAGGAACGTCTCCTAAAGCTGATCCTGGAACTGGAAAGGTGGAGAGTGTCTGGATGCCTGCAGGACACTCTGCCCTGGGTCTTGCCGCAGGTAGCCCAAACCAAAATCCAGTGACTTAAATTTCTCACAGCTGCCCCCAGACAACCAACTAACACACCAGGTGTGGACCACTGCCAATGACTTTTTCCTTTCCTAGTGTGTTTTGCTTGTACCGAGGGGCCTGGGGCCGGTGGACAGTGCGTGAAGCCAACTGCTCTCCGCCTCGACCATGGCCCGGAATAAGGCTCCAAGGTGCAGGGACCACAGGCGTGAGTTCAGCAAAGCATCCTCGGGAGGCACTGGCTTCGCAAGAATTCTTGCACTTTTTTTTGTGGGGTACTTGTAATTTAATTTTTCTAAACTAGTTTGAAATTTTTAAAACTACAAGAACATTTCCCTTCCTACTGTACACCAATAAGCATAGCTTCAATGTAGTACAGGAGAACAGTCCAGTGTTTTTCCTGGTTGTGTGTCTCTTCTCTGAGCCCAGTTTATGTGCCAGTAAAGTGGGAATAATAATAATCCTCAGTGTTCATGTGAAGGCAAAATGAGGTAACTTATAGAAAAAGAACTCTCTAACTTACGGGTTTAAAAATGTTATCTAGCTGGGCATGGTGGCGCACGCTTGTAATCCCCGTGCTTGGGAGGCGGAGACAGGAGGATTGCGCAGGTTCGAAGCCAGCCGCGCTGGGGTAAGAGACCCTGTTTCAAAAATATAAAGTAGGTCTGGGAGTGTAGCCCGGAGGTAGAAGGGCTTCCAGGAACCCCAGTATCACCGAAAAAAAAAAAAGTTATCTAGACAGGCGAGGTGGCGCATTCTAGTAATCCCAGCTTTTGGGAGGCTGAGACAGGAGGACTGCAGTTCGTGGATAGCCTCAGCTACTTAGCGAGGCTCTTTGCAACTTAGTGAAACCTTGTTTCAAAATAAAGAATAAAAAACAGGGCTGAGGATGTAGGTTGGAGGTAGAATGGCCCCTGGGTTCCATCTCCAGTATCACAAAACAACGAAAATGTTATCTAGCCAGGTGTGGTGGTGTATGCTTGTAATCCCAGTACTTGGGAGGCTGAGACAGGAGGATCGCCATTTGTGGTCAGTCTCAGCTACTTAGCAGGCCCTCTGCAGCCTAGTAAGCCCTTGTTTCAAAAATAAAAAGAATAAAAAAATAGGTCTGGGGATATAGCTCAGAGGTAGAATGCCCCTGGGTTCCATCCAGTACTGCAAAAAAAAAAAAAAAAAAAGTTATCTACTTAGAATATCTATGTATCTATCTCCTTATTGTTTTTGGAGACTGGCTCTGGTATGCCCTTTAGGCTGGTCTCAACTCCTGGGCTCAAGCAATCTTCCAGCCTTAGCTTCTGGAGTAGCTGGGACTATAGGTATCCACCGATAGATCTATTTTTCTTAATATTAGAGAATAGGAACCTTTTATGAATTAATCTGTTCCCAATGCAAATGTTACTCCAAATGCTTTCAAATTAATTCTAAGAAAATAATTTGTGGAAAGAATTTTGGCCACTGTGGATATCAGTGGGTCTGATATTCTCCTTATGACCCAAGCTGTGTTTCATATTTGTGTGCAAAGTATTCTGCTTCATAGATGCCTGACTGTCCTGTGACGTCCTGCCCCCGCCCCGCCACTATAAAGCCTCCCCAGATATACCAGCTGGAAGCAACCCTTCCCAGAATTCATTCTACCCCTTAAATTCAAGTTATTTCAGTATAGGTTTTTTTTTTTTTTTTTTTTTTTTTGGTGGTACTGGGGATGGAACCCAGGGGCTTTTTTCTACCTCCGGGCTATACTCCCAGACCTATTTTGTATTTTATTTGGAAACAGGGTCTCACTAAGTTGCTGAGAGCCTCACTTAAGTAGCTGAGGCTGGCTTCGAACCTGCGCGATCCTCCTGTCTCAGCCTTCCAAGCGCTGGGATTACAAGCGTGCGCCACCACGCCCGGCTAAATTCATGTTATTTCAATTCAGTAACCACTGATTGAGCATCCTACTCGGGGCTGATCTGCCCTCTGCGAACTCCTGCTCGCATTTACAGACTGTTACTGGTCCTGGTCACGACGTGGGAGTAGCACACTAGCAGAGGCACTTGCCGAGAGGAAGGGTGCCCTGCAAGAGGAAGTCACCAGCCCAACAGGAGCAGGCAGGGGAGGCAACAGAAAGGCTGGGTCTTGGAGGTGAAGCAGGAGCTTACCTTGCCCAAGCAAGGAAGAGGGATTCCTGGCAGAGGGCACGGCCCTGCAGGTATAGGTGAGAATGCCTGGGACGTCTGGGGACTGTGGCCTTGTGCACCCATCGGGCAGGCAGGTGTCTAGGAGTGGCTGAGGCCAAGAGGTGTGGGAGGCCAGAGGAGGAGGTGAGGGAGAAGAGGAGGTGAGGAAGGCCCCGGCCACTCCCCCATTCCATGCATGGTGTGTCTACCTCATGGTCCCTGAAGGGCTGCGGCCTGCCGGGGTCAGGACCAGGGCCTACGAGCCCCGATCGGGAACTAGTCTGCAATGCCCAGGGCACGTTCTCTCCTACCTCACAAGAGCAGAAAGGGCTTGTGTAAGGGCGGTCTGGACAGTGCAGCGGGTTGTGGCTTGGCCGCCCCTCGCAGCCTCTCTCACCTCTGGAGCTTGGTGCTTAACCCACTTTCTGGGCTCTGCGGTGGCTGCCGGTGCAGAAGCGCGGGAAGGGGCCTTTTCAGAAGGCAGAAAGTGGGGGTGCATGGCTCTGGTGACACCCCCTGATCTCCCTGATGGGGGGAGCAATACTCAGTTTGGGAGGAAGAAGTGTTGAGTGAAGAGCGGGGGCCGCAGGCCCCGTGGTAACCCAGCCTTCCAGGGCTGCCGGGTTGCCTTCCCGGGAGTTAGAGCAAAAGTATTCCAGAGGCAAGGCTGTGGCTTGAAAAAAAAAAATCATGTTTAATTTAAAAATTAGAAACTGGAGCAGGCTGTGAGCACAGGGGTTGATTGAAACAAAATTTAAATTCCTGTCAAGCCCATTTAAACACGGGGGCCCTTCATAGACAATTAGCTGCTCCCCGTGAATGCAGAATAAACTCAGGCCTGGTCACTGTGAGCGGAGAGGCGCCTACTGTGAGGCGCTGGAAAAAAAAATTAACTAAAAACAGGCTGTATGAAATATTTAGCCTTCCAGTATATCACAGGGGTCTGAAAGTGTAAACAAGACAAAAATCGATTCCTTGGTGCCCTCAAATCAATCCCCCAAAATGGTTAGGGCATCTGTTTCTGCTAAATTTTGTTTACATCGGCAGATCTGCCTTAATTGCGGTTGTTTATCTCTCCGTGTCCCTGGGGCCCTAATCTCCCGATTACTAATACTTAACACTCATTTCACATCTAAAGCTACTTCTAATCCTCAACAGGTTTTGGGGGCTCTTAAAATTATTGAAACCGCAGAGGCAGGAGACACAGCCGCTTTGTGAAAGGAACATTTTCTTATCTACTACCAGCTGGGCCCAATCATCACCAGGGACGCCCATAACAAAGGTGCTAAAAGGCTCCTCCACAATGACTGCTGCTCTACTGGGGATTCAGAGGAGAAAAAAGAGCTTTGATGGAAAAATCTGAACAAGAGGCTAAAGCAGTCCAGCCAAATAAAGTTACTGTCATAATCAAGTGCTGTCAATCACCATGAAAATCCAATTAAAAATGCTTCAGCACAGCCCTCTTAAGTGGAAAAATGCACCCTATTTATACAAATTTTTGTCAACTCCACGGCGATCCCACAATTAGAAAGTCCTGCTATTAATTGAATCCCCCTTCCCCCCAACTTGAGAAGAGATGCAGGGCATTCTGGAGCCTTCTGAGGGAGCCGAGACACACACAGGCTATTGGTATACAATTAAGAGTTAATCGGGTTACATTTGAAAATTCCATTTTTATTTGTGTCAAGGGAACCTTTGCACGAATAAACGAAGGGTACCTATTCTCCTACTTCAGAATCAGTGACCATTTATATCAAGAGAACAGAGGAGCGGTAAACTAGGATACTGGAAAGAAACTAGTCCAAGCTCCTGCAAATGTCTCTCGGTAGACCAAGGCCTAATGTTTAATTCTAATCTTGAAAATTAAATAGAGGACGGACGGCCCAAATGTCTCCACTGCCTTTCTGCAGTCTCTAAATGGCTACGTGAACCTCAAATTGTCTGCAGGCTGATTTGGTCTCCCCCCCAAATAACTGTGTATCTAAAGCCACAAGACTCATGATCCCCAAAGGTCTCTCTCAAAACTGCTACAAATTAAAAAGCAAACAACCCATTAAACAAATCCAGCTGGTTACAACTGTAAATAGGAGGCTTTTAATATTTTTTCAGCCTTTGAAATTCCTGGTTAGACTCATTAATAATTGATAAGAATCACATCTATTTATTGGCGTACACTCACAGGAAAACAACTTTGCTACCTTCAACAGCAATTCCCAATTCCCAAGGACTAGCTTTAAGATCCTTTTATATTTCCCCCTCAAATGGCTCAATGTCCCTGGTCTTTTTCAACCTAATCCACTATTCCCAAGAGCTGGGGGTGGGTGGCATGTATCTGACGTGCTGATAAAGACTTTGGGGTCCCCTGCCATTAATCTAACCAGGCGAAGATGGTGCTGGCCAGGTGGTCTCCTCTAGGTCCTGGCTCTCTGGTGACCTCTCGATTTGGAATTAACAGTTGGAGGTGAATTCTCCAGTGGACAGAATGCATGGCAAAGATCATGGTGCTACAGATCCACACCTGCTTAACAATTCCTGGCTGTTCTATACATAGAGGACAAGAAGGTGACCCTGGTGCTTGTTCTGATTGGCGGTGCCCACGTTGTACAGCTTTGAATATTATTCTGCAAATATTGCAAAATCTAGAAATTTGATCAAACCTAGATGAACTCGCCTAGCAGGAAGTCAAAGGCTTTTTTAAAAATAGCATTAGGGATTGGATCTAGGGGCATTCTACCTCTATGCTATACACCCTCAACCTTGTTTTATTTTTTATTTTGAAACAGAGTCTCACCAAGTTGCCGAGGTTGGACTCAAAGGTGTAATGTTCTTGTCTCAGCCTCCCAAGTACTGGGATTACAGGCATGCACCCCCACGTCCAGCTAAACAAAAGCCTAACCTCTGCTGTAAATCATAGCATCTGAAGATTCCTTGTTCGTGGGTCAGTTTGTTTGGCTTTGTGAGGTCCTAGAGAGCAAGGCACATGTCTTTTTTGTCTTGAGCACAGTGTTTTACGGACTTAGACCTGAGAACAGTACACACAGAGTGGTCCACAGTGTCTTGCCTGAATGACAGTGACCTGTGGAGGTCTTGATCCTCCTTCAAGGAACTCACAATCTAGTTGGAGAGGAAAGTGAGTTTCATTATACCAGTGAGTTCCACCTCTGGCTGCTCCTTGCAGTCACCTAGAGAGCTCTGAAATATTTTAAAGAGTGGCTGCTCTCGTACCCAAATGCCAAAGGTCCTTTACGCAAGGCTAGGATCCTAGCATTTCTGTCTTAATTTGTTTTGGTACTGGGGACCAAACTCAAGGGCATTCTACCTTCAAGCTACACCCTCACCCCTCACTCCTTTTTATTTTGGAGCAGAGTCTTGCTAAGTTTGCTTATGGTCTCACTAAGTGGCTGAGGCTGGCCTTGGACTTGCGATTCTCCTGTCTCAGCCTCACAAGTACTGGCATTACAGGCATCTGCTATCACCTTTTTTCTGGCCCTCCCAGATGATTCTGATGGATAGACAGGGTTAAGAACTGTGTATCACATGGAACAACTCTGGAGAGAAGAGGAATATGTTACCAGCTGCTGTTCCAAGTTTGATACAAGATATTCTGGAGGGCCGAGAGAGGGGGCAAGCCCCCAACAAAGGGGCAAAGCTGCAGGGAAGAGGATGAAGGCTTTGGTGGCGAGGGGACAGGAGGGCCTTGGAAGCTGCGGTCACCACCCAGACAGCAGAAGTAGCATCCAGTGAGGAACCAGACTGTAACAAACTCCATGACCCACCGTGGCCCCCAGTGGACCAGCATGGCACCTAAGAAGAGCCGGGCTGACTACCGCACCCGCGGTGATCACACTTCCTGCCGTCAGAGGATGCAGGGACCCCAAGGAGCTGCTGTGAGGGTGACGGTCAGCCCAGGGAGACGAGAAGGAAGCACTGCAGGCACGGGTTCAAACCACAGCCTTAATAAACAGCCAATCACCACCGAGACTAGACTTGAGTGATGGAGGAAAGTTATCCTTAACGAGGGAATTAACACTGCCAGTGATCCGAAAAGGACAGGCTTTCTCTGCACCTCTCTACCATGTACATACATATAAAGACACACACACACACACGCTCACACATGTGCACACACACACATATATGTTTATCTGCTAAGACTCATGAAAAGATTAAGCAGGCACATCTAAGGAAAAACAAAGCCTGTTTTCTGGGGTTATAATCTCTCTGTTCTTGCTGAAGTGCTAACGTGTCATCAAAAATTCAAATTAAAGCTGTCTGATTTAGTGCGATCTCAAGCATCCAGACAGTGGTTCTGCCGTTGTAATTATGTGCAATTAAAAAGCTAAAAGCAACTTCTTTATTGGTGGAGTCCTATTTATAAGCCGACACAAACAGATGATTTTAAAGGCCTTCGGAACCGGAGGAAAAAATCATTATGTGGCTGTCACCTGGACCCTAAGTGGAGCCCCATGCTCTTGTGATGTGCTCGTGGGACCCAGCCAGGACTTCTCTCTGCAGATGAGCTGCTTTGTATGCACCATTAAAACGAATAGTCCAAACCCAAAATGACGTCTGAAGAACAGGTGGCCAGACACACACGCTTGGCTCTAAAAGTCCATTTTAAAACGTGCAGCACGTGACTCGGGTGAGAGCTAAGTGTAGTGGGTGCACAAGTGCAGCGAGCCCACAGTGCTTGCTAACCATCATCAGTATTTTTAAAGGCTTCCACTTTTGCAAGCACAATGGACCCTGAGCCCTATCCATGGGGCTGCAGAACGATATCTTTCCTCATCTCGGTGTGGAGGGCACGGGCAAGCCCTGGCTCAAAATAACTGGGAACTCGCTTTTGGCCTGTTTAGTGGAAGGTGGTGGTGACGCCATCTCCCTCACAGTCGGGCACTTCCAGAAAGCGGTCACAGGAGAATCCCCGACCTTCCTATCAACCACAAAGGACTGCCCACTCTCATGGAGAGAAGGTCCTTCTCTCCCATCCTCCACTTCCTGAGGGCTCCCTTCCCCTGCCTCCATCAAACCACGGCCCCTCCCCTTCTTTCCAGCCATTCCTAAATAACAAACATTCCCTCTATTGCAGTAGCCTTAATAAAAATTATCTTTGTGTGTGTGTGCGTGGTACTGGGGATTGAGCTCAGGGGCATTCTACCTCTGGGCTACACCCCCTGCCCTATGTTTTTTTAAATTTTTATATTTTTGAAACAGGGTCCCACTGAGTTGCAGAGGACCTCGTGAGGCTGCTGAGGCTGGCTGCAAACCTGTGATCCTCTTGGCTCAGCTTCCCAAGTATTGGGATTACAAGTGTGCGCCAGAAAGCCTGGCTAAAAAAAATTATCTTTTTTTTTTTTTTTTTTTTTTTTGTGGTACTGGGGTTCCTGGAAGCCCTTCTACCTCCGGGCTACACTCCCAGACCTATTTTTACATTTTTATTTGGAAACAGGGTCTCCTAAGCCAGCCAGCGCGCGCGGCCGGCTTCGAACCTGCGCGATCCTCCTGTCTCTGCCTCCCAAGCGTGGGGATTACAAGCGTGCGCCACCACGCCCGGCAAAAATTTATCTTTTTAATTGTCCAGTACATTCTGTCTTTCCCAGTGGTCAGAAGGCATGGGTCTAAGAATGGCAAACGAAACCATTTGATGCGAACCCCAAAGTCACATTGGAGTTTTGAGTGTGGGGGGGACAGAACTCAAACACAGTGCTTCTTCTGCTTTTTAAAAGGGAACGCGCAAATGCCCAATTTATCGTATACCTTGATTAACTGAGAGGACAACCAACCAGACCACCGAAAATGTAATTACAATCAGGGTTGGGAAAGCAGAAAAGCTACAAGTGACAATTTAATTTAGAGGAGTTAAACAAGTTAACATCTCTTTGCAAGTAATTAAATGTTTAAACAGATTTTTCTAGAGCAGTTTGGTGTTTATTAGCCCCCCAAAATTACCACCTCTCATACATAAAGCCTTCACTGAGTAAGGAGGTGCCTTCAAGTCTCAGCTGCTGGGACTAGAGGAAGGGAAAAAAGACTCTGAAAGCAGGACGTCGATGATAACCGGCACCTGCCCCCTAGGACCCACACCTGCTTCTAGTATTTCCGGTCCCACTATCTTCTTGCTTTCTAAGCAAAACGTTAACTTTCAATCGCCAACAGCGTCCCTGGTTTTCGTGAGGAGCCCGAATGGAAAACCAAACCGGAGGAAGGACCTAGCCGAGGACGCCCTGCTCTGGAGTGTACAAGAAATGCGCAAAATAACAGATATTATTAGAACCTAAGGAGAAAAGCCATGTTTTCCAACAATTACTAAAGCAGTGTAGTAATGGCATAAAGGCAATTTCTGCGCCAGCTTGTTCCTCTGAAATTCTCTCTGCCACTGAACAGCTAGAACAGATAATAACTATTAGTAAATCAAACTCCTCTGCAATATCCAGCTGTGCCTCACGCATTTACATACAGATAGAATGGGTATATGTTTTTAATATGTATGGGATACGTACTTTCCCCATAGCCGAAGTGCACGCTACAGAGGAAGAGGAGAATAGGAATCGGATCAGCATGAGATAATAAAGTGGCCTAGATAAAGTATTAGCCAGCGATTGATCTCAAACCGGGATGCTGCTTCTTCTGACCTGATTACTTACTATGCATAGATTCCATTAAATAGAGCTTAGACATGGGCAGCTCCTGGAAATACTCTAAATGCATAGAAGGCTGTACGGCACTCGGAGCCCAAACTGTGAGTGTGTGGGTGCCCGCAGCCCTCACCCCCTGCTGGAGCCAAGGCCCTCATCCGGGACAGGCTGGGAGGTTAAAGGGCTGCCTGCCAGCTGGTGGAGGCCTGCTGAGTCCCGTGGGGTGGGGGTGGGGCTCTCCCCTCCCCCACGCGGCATGAGCATCCTTCCGGTGAATGACCGACCCTCCAGAGCTGCTTGTAGCTCCTGGTGAATGACCGACCCTCCAGAGCTGCTTGTAGCTCCTGGCTACACAGGCTAAGGAACCGAATGGGGAAGGTAGCCAGGGAGCTTAACAATCATTTAGGGTCATCATGGTCTCCTTTGAAAAACTGGTGACAGCCATGAATTTCTTTTCAGGAAAAAAAAAAAAAAAGCAAACCTCCCCATGCACCCAGGATTCTGTATTTTAGGAGCTCTAACAGGCTTCCTGAAGCCACAGAGCCCTGGACCAGGCCTGGTCCAGCACTCTCTGTCCCTTGGTTTTGCAGATGACGCTGCTGGAGTGGAAGGGGACAGGTTACTGCCCGAGCTGCGGGCAACACGGGAAGGGGCATGGCAAAGGCCCCCCCGCTCACTCATGGCTCACCTTAGCTGCCAGAGAACCTAGGGAGAGCGGAGTTCCTCGGAGGCATTCTCTATGGCTTACAGAGGCAAGGACTATACATCACGCTTCTCGTCGGATCCCTCTCATTTAAAAATATTTAAACATATCATTTGAATAGCAAAATCAGATAGAACCCCCATCTCAGTGCGCCCTTCTTTGGCGGTCTCTCTTCTTAAGTCTGTTTTTGCTTTTGTGCTTTGTTTCCTTGATGTGATTATTACGTTACGGGGGTATTTCTCTACCACCTTTGCGTTCTTCTTCTCTCTTGCTGCAGTCCCACCAATCACTTCTTACTGGCACAAGCTGACTTTCCCCCCACGCCAGGAGTCTGAAGCCCGCTCAGTGTGCTACCTGCCACCTCCTCAGAGTCTCAACCTCCAGAAAATTTATTTTTCTCAGTTTGTTGGCTCCGGGCCACAAAGCCGGGCAGCACAGCCATTGGTCTCTCTGTGACTCTGTCAGTGAGACTTCAAAGTGGGCACTTCAATAATAGAATCATTATTACAGGAGGAAAAAGAACTGGGGGGAGGTTTCCTATCTAAAAGCCCTTTTCAAATACTACCATAGCGTTTCCCCGGTTCCTCGGCGGGATCCCTACAGAACTCTGCAGGTCCTTTTATTTTTTATTTTTTTTGTGACACTGGGGATGGAACCTAGGGGCATCGTACCTCTGAACTACACTCTCAGCCCTATTTTGTATTCTTTATTTTGAAACAGGGTCTCACTGAGTTGCGAAGGGCCTCACTCAGTAGCCGAGGCTCCCTGGGAACCACGATCCTCCGGTCTCAGCCTCCCGAATGCTGGGATTACCAGCGTGCGCCACCGTGCCCGGCTCTGCAGGTCCTTTATAACGGTTACCTCATCCTAGTTTTTTTGTGTACCTGCCGAGTCCCGGCAAGGCTGCACACATGTGGCTTACTCTTCATCTTCTGCTGGGTCTAACACAAGACTCTTCACACAGCAGTGTGTCTATAACACTGCTGAATTCCACCGCTGACTTGGTCTAGGGATCTGGTGAGAGGATGCGGCTGTCAATGAAGAAATGGAGTGAATTCTTTACAGAACTTCACAGCTGGACAACTGGAGCTCAGATGGACTTTGGCCTCCCCAAAATCCAAGTGTTAAGGGAGCTTCTCGGTCCAGTCTTGTAAGACTTAGAGTTAGGACATAAAATTGACAGCCATCTGAAGAACCACACACAGTAGAGGGAATTAAATAAATAAATAAGAGAGTTCTAACACTGGAGTTTTAATGGCTTTAACAGTTTAATCTTGGCCAGGAATGGTGGTACATGCCTGTAATCTCAGTATATGGGAGATTGAGACAGGAGGATTGCAGTTTTTTGTCTTTTTTTTTTTTTTTTTTGGTGGTACTGGAGATGTTTCTATCTATCTATGTATCTATCTATTAAATTTTGTAGTACTGGGGATGGAACCCAGGGGCATTCTACCTCCGAGCTACAGCCCTAGCCCTATTTTTTATTCTTTATTTTGTGGTACTGGGGTTCCTGGAAGCCCTTCTACCTCCGGGCTACACTCCCAGACCTATTTTTACATTTTTTTATTTGGAAACAGGGTCTCCTAAGCCAGCGTGCGCGGCTGGCTTCGAACCTGCGCAATCCTCCTGTCTCTGCCTCCCAAGCGCGGGGATTACAAGCGTGCGCCACCACGCCCGGCAGTTATTCTTTATTTTGAAACAGGGTCTCACTGAGTTGCAAAGGGCCTCACTAAGTAGCTGAGGCTGTCTGTGAACTGTGAGCCTCTGGTCTCAGCCTCCCGAATGCTGGGGTCACAAGTGTGCGCCACCACGCCCGGCTAGGATTGCAGGTTTGAGGATAGCTTCAGCAATGTCATGAGACTCTCAGCAACTTAGGGAAACCTTTTCAAAAGAGAAAAATAGAATAGAGATGGGGTGTAGCTTAGACAACTGCCAGTAAAACACACACACACACACACACACACACACACACACACACACACACACACAGAGTTTAATACTTCATCTTTAAGGCTGACGTGGACGATGACTTTAAGACTTGGCACTGGGTATCCTGGTATATATGGTAACCTCACCGATAAGGACAAAGACCACTTGAGCATCCACCATGTACACAGCCGGGCCAAGGCATCAGTCAGGGTTGTCTGGCCCGACCTGCATTCTGATTTTCTTAGGCTGCAATGTGTTGTGTTCAACAGTCAGAACTATACCTGGAGTTCATTGAAGAGTTTCCAAATAGTGAACCTAGAGAATTCCAAATAGTGAATTTTTTTTTTTTTTTTGGTAGTACTGGGGTTCCTGGAAGCCCTTCTACCTCCGGGCTACACTCCCGGACCTATTTTTACATTTTTATTTGGAAACAGGGTCTCCTAAGCCAGCGTGTGCGGCTGGCTCCGAACCTGCGCAATCCTCCTGTCTCTGCCTCCCAAGCGCGGGGATTACAAGCGTGCGTCACCGCGCCCGGCCAAATGGTGAATTTCTGAATAGTGAAATTCTCAGTATTTCTACCCAGCTCCACCTCTGATTTTCTTCTTCACATTTGGAAAATGCAAACCCACAGAGGAACTCTGACAATCCCGAGGGCCTGCCTCTTGGCTGATGTGAAAGTGCAGCTCGCACGGGCACCCTGCTGGCTGGAGTTACCACGCCTGGGAGTCAGATAAACTGCTCCTTCTGTGAGAGGCGCGGCCCCACCCACAGTGACAAATGTCCTCTTCAGCCCGTGTATTCTAGAGGAGGCTCTCAGCTTCCAGATGGGAGCACCATCAAATATGTTGGGGGTGGAGAGGGAAAAGGAAAAATTAAAGCCATTAATATGCTAGAAGGAATAAAAAACTGTCCTGTGTGATTCATTTCTTAAGCCTCGGTCCCTAGGATGTGACTCAAGTTTAAGGTAAGGGGCAAGTTTCCCATCCTTTCTGGGCCTGATCTTTTGGCAAAAGGTAGGCAGGGCTCAACTCCTTGACCACCCCATCCTTCCCTTGTTTCCTGACTCTTCCCTGAGACTTTACCAAATGAGAAGTGCTTTACTACTACTGCTAGACCTCTGAAAATAAGTTCTTCTAAAGCCAAACAGTGAGTAGGTATTGTGGTACACACCTATAATCCCGGTACTTGGGAGTCTGAGACAGGAGGATTGTCGGTTAGGGGCCAGCGCTTTGGTAATTTAGCAAGACCTTGTTTCAAAATGAAAAATGAAATAGCGCTGGGATGTAGCTCAGAAGAAGAACACTGTTGGGTTCAATCTCCAGTTACACACACACACACACACACACACACACACACACACACTGTGGTGATGGAGGAGACAATGAGTGGAGCACCGTTAGTTGAGACAGGACATGGGAAAGCACCATTTAAAAGATCCAACCAGCCGGGCGTGGTGGCGCACGCTTGTAATCCCAGCATTTGGGAGGCTGAGACAGGAGGGTTGTGGTTCGGGGCCAGCCTCAGCTACTTCGTGAGGCCCTTTTGCAATTCAGTGAAACCCTGTTTCAAAATAAAAAAATAAAAAATAGGGCTGGGGGTATAGTTCCAAGGTAGAATGCCCCTGAGTTTCATCTCCAGTATCACAAAAATAAATAAAAATAAATAAAACATCCAACTAGCTGGGAAAAGTGGCACATGCCTCTACATACTTGGGAGGCTGAGACAGGAGGACCACAAGTTTGCGGCCATCCTCAGCAATTTAGTGAGACCCTCAGCAACTTAGTGAGACCCTGTCTCCAAATTAAAAAAAAAAAAAAAAAAAACAGGGCTGGGGCTGTAGCCCAGTGGTAGAAGGCCCCTGGTCTTCATGCCTAGTAAGACACAAACACATACACACACGCACACACATACACACACCCCAAGAACAAACAAACAAAAACCCCTCAAGTGGCTAGGCACAGTGGTTTATGCCTACAATCCCAGTTCTTAGGAGGCTGAGACAGGAGGTTTGAGGCCGACCTGGGCAACTTAGTAAGAACCTGTATCAAAAAAAAAAAAAAAAAAAAAAAAAAAAGGGCTGGGATACAGCTGTGGTAGAGAGCTGCTGGATTCCATCCCCAGTATCACAAAACAAACAACCCAGGAAAACCAGAACCAACACCAAAATCAAAACCAAAACACCACAGTGAGTCTTAACTAGCGAGTGTTCGAGTAAGTATAGGATGGTGATTCCAGTGCCTGTATTTTTCATTGTACTTTATCATTTATTAGCATTTGTTAATTAAAAAATGTGGAAGAACATGCACCAGAGTATAAAGAAATATATCTAAATAGGTATCCTCCTCCCACACACAAGAACACATATATCCACATCCACTTGCTTTCAAGGTGCTGAAACGACTCACCCTTTAGCCTTGTCTTTATGACTCGCTACCCTGGAGAGGTGTTCTTAACCCACACACACATCCGTATACATTTATGGGTCTATGCATGACCTGCAGATGTTTTATTTATAAGTGGCCAACTCACTGCAGCCTTGGAACACACATTTACAAACATATCTGTTTTATGAAACCCTATTCCTCTGTTTTAATAGCTGAACTACCCAGCCATAGCATAATAATGTACAAGGTAAATGGGCCTCCATCTCTAGAACCTGTTCCAAGTTTTCTCAAATGTGACTAACTGCAAGAATTCCCCAGTCATCAAAGAGATCAGACCCAAACCCAAACCCAACCACTCAAAAAACAAAAACAAAAACAACCCCCCCCCCAAACGCCCAAACCCGCACCAGTTTATTCTAGATGTGAACCCTGTCTGGTTATAAACTGTAGAGGTTTTAGGGGTGAACTTTAACTTGAAACTAACCTGAAAAAAATTTTTCTACCTGGAGAGTACTTGCAATCGAAAGGGAAAGGGATTCTATATGCGAGAGTGAAATCTGAAATTGGGGCGCTTAGGGTGTTTATTAGAATGGAACATAGGATGGAAACCTCTCAGCTGGTATTTGTGAGACACACACTGGTTAAAGAGGTGAAGAAACTCGGTGGAGGTGTGCTCTGACCGCAGACGGCTGAAGACAGGGCGTGGTGTGCAAAACATCGGAAAGAGCAGACTATAATTATTATTTACTAATGTTCCATCCTAATGTCATTCTAACAGCTTGTGCATCGTCAAATCAACAATCTGCACTAAATAAATGACCATTTGGAAACTGTTAGGGAGCGTCTCTGTTCCTCTCCCTGCTTGAGTAAAAACTGTCATTTGCAATCAAAGAAAGCTGCCTTAGAGCTGGGAACACGGCGCCAGCAGCCTCGGAGCGTCGCTTTCTAAGGAAAGGCCAAAGAGTCACGTTCACTTGATCTTCTGCAGCCAATCTTTGGTCTTCCCTTGGGAAGAGTCAGCCTGTTTTTGGTGCAGTCCTCTAGGAAATCCCGTATGGAGTCCTCCTTGGATACATGTGGAATTTCCTGGAGGACTGTACCAAAAATAGGCTGACCCTTTTCTCTGTTACCAGGCCTTTGGTTTCTGAAAAGATCTGACAGCAGATGTGGAGTTCATGGCCCTTGAGTGAGGCCAAAAGGAGAGAGTTCTGCACTAAGTTTCAAAAAGGTGATGTTTTTTTTTTTTTTAAAGTAAAAACCGTATCAAGGGCATGGGCTTCAAAAACACCCACCCTAAAGAAGTAAATAATGCCGCTCTTCCAGTCTCTGGACTTTAAACTTCCTGGTAGTCTTTTCATCAGAAGGCTAAACATCAATATAAACCTTGAGAATTCTAATATAACCAAAAAAATTACTTACCATCAATTCCTCAGGCGCTGGCCTTTCTTTTGGCTGTTTTCGCATGCTGAAGTAGAAAAGACAGACACCGTCATATTATCGTTATCGCTTGTAAATTTTGGCTGTTAATTTCCACCACTATTTCCCCTTGAATTTAGATGTTTTCAAAATCATCATATTTAATTCCTGGTCCAAGTAAACACAAATATTTCTTTTATTTTGGCCTTTATCAGATTTCTAGGGAACTTATGAATCAGAAACACAAAGTTTATTATTTTTTTTCAGTTACTTTTGTAAGACAGTTAAAGCAGCAATGCTCTCTCTCTCTCTCTCTCTGACTCAGTTATCATTTTATTTCAATCTTAAATTTCGGGAACAGCACATTTCTGTTTTGGTAACTGGGATAAGACAGTAAGACAATAGCCACGATTGTCAAGTCAAATGAGAAATCATCTCATTCCTTCACTATTACTCCCAGTGGCAAGTCAAGTATATAAAAGAGGTCAGGAAACCAGATAATGCTACTACGTTACAAATGGGTTCTTACATATTATTTTGACTAGCATTTAGTTTGGCTACAAAGCAGACTGATAATTCATTCAATGGTTGTGGGGTAGCTAAATTGTTTTTTTTTTTTTTAAAGCTGTTTAAGAATCACATTCCTCAAGCAAAATATTTATTTGTCTTCCATCCAACAGCTCTAATTAGTGGCTGTAGCATGGACTTAGCTATGGGATGAAGGACCAGGAACCGGCACTGAGGTGACCTGGGTGGCTGCCTACTTGGCCGTGTTTGTTCTAAACTCGGAGCGCCTGTGCGGTGAAGGCACGACAGGCTTCGGTCACTTGGAAAAGAAGAGAGATGTCTTCTCTCTAGCTAAGACACCCTCTAACAAGGCAACGGAAGCCCTTCCCATAATCTCTGCATTTGCTGACAGCACTATTTTTTTTTTTAAAGAGAGGGATTTAATGATCATTTGGTAAAAGAGAACCGTAGTTATGAACCATTAATGACATCAAGGACATTTGCCTTCCCTATAAATAACCATATGCACCTCTCAGATACCGCATCCATTAGCAAGTAATTCAAGCTGTCTCGCCAGTGGAGTTGGTAACAGTCCTAATCTGACATTCCAAAGCAGCTGTATCTCTTGGGAAAACAAGGCTATTACCCACTATCATTTCTGTTTCAGCTTGACATCTGTGGAAATTTCGACACAGGTTATCCCTCCCCGTCTCCATAAAACTTTTACCTAACAGCTGATGAGTTTTTGGAGAGGACAGTCAAGCCATATCCGCTTTTCTCCCAGGCTGCCCAGGCCAGCCCCACGACGGGGCTGGCCTCAGACCACACAGCCAGGTGAGCAGTCCTCCCGAGCCCAAAGTCTCTGGAGCCGAAGGAGAGCAGGATGGTTGGACCAGGGCTCCAAGCAGCATAGGAACTACACAGTTTGTTTTTCAATTTTTATACTTCAAAGTGGGGCATTCCTATGATGTGCTTCTTAATGTTTTCAGAAATTCTACTTAAAGGAAACTAAGAGAGTATATATATATATATATATATATATATATATATATATATAATTTGGGTAAAGGCTCTAACATCATCAGTGAGCTTCAAGAGCTCGGGAGTCCAGTGTTTAATCAATACGTATGCTTTTTCTCAGCATGGAATGCTTTGGGAACAAAAGGTTCTGGGAACAAAAACAGTTCCTAAAAGCCACAGAATACTATATAGTTATTTTAAATAAGCAGACACTGTGTTAAAAATTTTAAATTGGGGGAGAGGGCGGGAATTTCTTCTCCACATTTTTTCCCCCTGGGGAATATAAACTGTACGCGACATTTTTATTAAGAGGTAACATATTACACTTAGTCAAAAAGGTGATAAAGCTTGACATTTATATTAAGGAATATTTCTTGGTTTCACTTTAGTGTAATCATCAGATGGATCATGGGGGAGGGGAGCGCATGGCCTCCAGCTTGGCGCAGTCTGGGCCACCTCCTGCAGCCCGGGATTGGAGGCTTCCTCCGGTCAGGGCTGGCCATGATCTGCACCCCTGGCCATGCACTGGGGGACTTAGGGAAGGAGGCAGAGTGGAGCCAAGTAGTCCTAAAGGAGCTCCAGGAGACACTGTGGGTTCTGACTTCTGCTTTGGGGACAGTCATTCCTGGGCTCCCGACTTCCTCTCCTGGGTGATGCCCTGTGCTGGGGTGAAGGAGAGGGCGTTCCCCAGGCCACAGGAGTGCTGCAGGGCAGGGAGAGGGGCCGTGGGGGAAGGGCTAGCGAGAGAAAGACCTCCCTGCCTGTGGAAGGAGGACAGCAGAGCTGGGAGGGGAGCTGGGCGGGAAAATGAATCGTTTCCTCTGGGGTACGTGAAATGACAAGGGGACGCTCTGAGGTGCTGAGGCTCCTTGGGGTCTAAACCCTGGGGTTCCTCTCTCAGCAATTTAAGGGTTCAAGTGGGCCCGATCAGATGATTGGCCAGATATCAGCACTGCCCGAGAAGGAGCCCCAGTACGGTGTCTCAAATATAACCAAAGATAAAAGTTATTTACTGAAAATCCGATGAATTAATAAACTACGCTGCTTTGGCTAAGTGACAGACAATTTTATGGGTAACTTGGGGTTACGTTAATAAAAATCAACTTCATACATCTATCCAACAGGGGCTATAAAATTGTATATTTCTTAGAAGAAGAAAAAAAAAAAGCCAGGATGGCAACAGTGTCTGGGCTCAAAGGAGGACGAGTCACAGCAGTTTATTAAAACAGGAAGAAGCCTCAGAAGTATGTTTATGACCCTTTGTGTAAATAACGTTTACATAATTTAAACAAGTTCTTCGGCTTTGCTGCCCCATCTGCCCAAGGCCCTGAAGTCCCTCCCGTCTCCAAAAGGAAGCAGGGAGAGCCATAAGGTCTCCCGGAGCCGCCGAGTTAATGGCATGTATCATTTACATTGAGGGCATGGCATGTTTGCAAACAGGCTCACCACTGAGTGATGAAATACACAAACGGCTCCGAGAACTCTCCAACCGGAAGGACGGGCGAATCCTGGGATGGAGGAAAACACAAGTCACCAAAAGTCAGGACAATTGCGCCTCTTTCTTTCTTCCTTCCTTCCTTCCTTCCTTCCTTCCTTCCTCCCTCCCTCCCTCTCTCTCTCTCTGTCTGTCTCACCCCTCCCTTCCCCTGCCCCCGTGGAGGAGCCACAGAAAGAAGAGTCATGGCAGAAGGCCCCATCCAATTAAAGAGACTGGCTGGCCCCTCTTCCGCGCAGTTAGGTAAAAATGCCAAATTTCGAGCCACCCGCATTTCGCAGTGGTGAGGACGGGAGAACAGAGAGGGAGGGGAGGTGAAAAAGGACAATGATAGCCACGGGGCAGGAAGGAAGGTAGGGGAAGTGTAAATGAGAAATTAATGATTATTTAAGTAACACACAAATGGTCTTGTAATTAACAAAGAGCTGTGAAATTATTCTTGTGTTGACCTTTGTTTCTTCCACTGGATTTGCTATTTATTTACACTTTCCTGTTTATTTACATTTATTTGTATATTCGACTGCTTGCCAAGAAACTACGTTGGTGTCAGATTTTTTTTTTTTCTCTCTTTTTCTTTTTTGGAACTGGTAATAGGCATTTACCGAGGAAGTTGTTTCCCGGTCTCTTTGCCAGCCTGGGCCAAGTCATCGTATGAGAAAATCCAGCCAATTAAGGACACAATGAAAAACCTCCCACCTCCTCGGCCACACAGAACTGGAATGGAGGCGGGAGTCCCTCACAAGGGCAGAGAACCACCCAGCGACCAGACGAGACCACCACCGCAAAGCCCATTACCATTTGCAAGGGGAGGCTTTAAGAATTTAGGAGTTTTTCCAAGAATGACAGAGAGCGCCACTGTGTTTATAGTGTAACAGCTCAGGATGTAATGAAATTACACTGCAGAGTACTTTAACAGTCATCTCATTAGACCTACAGTTGGAACAAGAAAGCCACATAAAGTAGGCAGCTGCAAATGACTCCATTCTCATCTATTCTCATTTGCTATTAAAAATACCTTTCGGCGGCTCTTTTCCTCCATGACATCCCTACACAAAGTGCCCTGCAAAGTATGATACATGCACCTATTTAAATTAACAAAGGAATGACTTATTTTAATCTCACTGTGCTTTGGAGTGCTGTGGCCATTTGGATGAGCAATATATCATTACATACAACCTTCCAGCGCTGCAGGCAAGAAACTCAGAGCATGCAGCATTTGGTGGGAGTCAGACAATTTCTCTAGCACACAACTGTGTCAAATGCATGCATGTATTCATTACTGAGAACGAGGGGAAATGGCTTTGATGTAGTGGAAAAAAGAAGATGGTAAAAGCACCTCTGCAATATGCGTGTCATTATCAATGGTGGCAGATAGAGACAACTGCGCAGCCTCCTATGTGATTAGTAAATATACATATAATTGCTGTGGCCAATTATCAGAAAAATGAGATCGGTAATTACAAGACAGAAAATTAACTAGAACTCTTATTAAGGCTTTGTTTCCAATTCAAACAATTGGAAACTGCTGGAAAATACAATTAAATCAAAAGGAACTGAGGGGGTCCGAGAAGCCCAAAAGAAAAAGAAGAATATCCCAAAGAGGTTAGAAGAAGAGGAATAAAATCGCTCCTCTCTCTCTCTCTCTCTCTCTCTCTCTCTCTCTCTCTCTCTCTCTCTCTCTCTCTTTCTCTCTCTCTCTCTCTCATTTTATTTTTGCCTATTGACCCTCCTTGAATGAATCTTTCTTCATCCAGTGGAGGGATGGCTAGTGATTCTAAACTTAAAATTCTCATCAGTGGAGAAAGGTTTCCAGGAGCAAAGGAAAACAAAGGAAAATGGAAATGGGATAAAATCTTGCCAAGTTCAAAGGATTACGCGCAGGCAGGCATTAGAGAGGGAACATGAAAAGCAGGAGCGGATGAAACTGTCCACTCAGAAGAGACAACACGCAGGAACATGACAGCCCCGATAAAGGCACCGTAAAATGGCCACAGAGGTCCCATTGGTGTGAGGAGCGGAAATAAAACAGGGCATCAATTTCAGCCCTGGCCTGTTTTGGGAAAGCCATGTATCACCAGGCCTGCAAGATCCTACAAGGCCCGGTTCAAGAAATGACACTTTCCTGCCTCAAAAACCATGAGTAAAAAGACAGTTTGAAGTCTGAGGCACAGACATTAGGAACTCGGGTCCATGAGAGGCTTCCCGGCATCATCCCCTTTTGGATCTTTCTTTCTTTCTTTCTTTCTTTCTTTCTTTCTTTCTTTCTTTCTTTCTTTCTTTTAGGAGAGGGTGGTACTGGAAGCATCTGGGCAGAAGAAGATTGAAAATGCAATATTTAGAAATTAAAGGCCTGCTGTATAATGTGGCTGAATATTTACCAAGATGGTTAAAATTCCGGGCTGGTTCTCTACAAAGGTCTGGATTAAAACGTGACGTTAACGTTGGCCTCATTTTGAAGTAGGATATCAAGGGTGACTTAAGGAATTATAGACGAGCTCTTAACATGGATGAGAAAAAAAATGAGGCGATTTGGCGTCTTACATGGGCAGTTAATTTTATTTAAGACCTGATATTGTAGCCTGTTCAGTTCCTCCTAGTATAAAACTAAGGAACACTGGGTGGTATCCATGAATAATTTATTTCACTTCTGAAAATGCCAGCCCACGTTGACTCTGCAGAGCCACCACCGAGGGCAGCATCATCTCTGTGGCGCCTGAAGAGAATCACTCATCAAAGACGTGGGGAAACTGCATCTCACATGCATAAGGCCAGGTACTTCTTTTCATTCTAAAATCTAATGTCTCTTCAATGCCTCAAGGAAGAACCAACTTACTTCCTTCCTTCCTTCCTTCCTTCCTTCCTTCCTCCCTCCCTTCCTTCCTTCCTTTCTTTTCTTGTGGTACGAGATTGAACCCAGAGGCATTTACCTCTGAGCTATAACCCTAGCCCTTTTTTATTTTTTATTTGTTTTTTATTTTTATTTATTTATTTACTTTTGGTAGTACTGGGGTTCCTGGAAGCCCTTCTATCTCCGGGCTACACTCCCAGACCCATTTAAAAAATATTTTTAAATTTGGAAACAGGGTCTCTTAAGCCAGTGTGGCTGGCCTCGAACCTGCGCGATCCTCCTGCCTCTGCCCTCCCAAGCACGGGGATTACAAGCGTGTGCCACCACGCCCGGCTCTTTTTTATTTTTTATTTTTTGGTGGTACTGGGGTTCCTGGAAGCCCTTCTACCTCTGGGCTACACTCCCAGACCTATTTTATACTTTTTTATTTTTGGAAACAGGGTCTCTTAAGCCAACGCGGCTGGCTTCGAACCTGTGCAATCCTCCTGTCTCTGCCTCCCAAGCGCGGGGATTACAAGCGTGCACCACCACGCCCGGTTCTTTTTTATTTTTTAAAACATGGCCTTGCTAAGTTTCTGAGGCTGGCCTCAAACCTGCAATCCTTCTGTCTTAGCCTCCCAAGTATTGGGATTATAGGTGTGGACCACTGTGCCTGGCTTGGCTCAAGAGTTTTCTCAGATGCAGAAGACATGCTAGTAGGGGTGGTGGAAATGGCACAAGCCCTGGGCAAAGGGGCTTCTGTGAACCTAAATCTCTACAAAGCTACGCGGGCTGCAATGGAGAGGACAGCAAGCAAATACACCTGGCAGTGCTCGCCGCACTGAAGGGCTTAAAGGTATCTCCCTCGCTCTCTTGTTTTGGTCCTGGGATTGAATCCAGCATTCTACTTCTGAGCTATACTCCAGCCCTTTTTTGCTTTTTGTTTTGAAATAGGGCCTTGCTATGTTGTGGAGGCTGACCTTGAACCTGTAATCCTCCTTTCTCAGCCTCCCAAGTACTGGTTTTACAGGCTTGTGCCACTGCTCCTGGCCACTTCCTTCCTTCCTTCCTTTTCTTTCTTTCCTCTTTTTTAAAATAACATTAAGGCTGGGTGTGGTGGCGCACGCTTGTAACCCTAGAGCTTGGGAGGCTGAGACAGGGGAATCGTACAGGTTCCAAGCCAGCCTCAGCTACTTATGAGGCTCTCAGCAACTTAGTGAGACCATGTTTCCAAATAAAATATAAAATAGGTCTGGGAGTATAGCCCGGAGGTGGAAAGCCCCTGGGTTATACCCCCAGTACCAACACACACACACACACACACACACACACACACACACACACACACACACACAACATTAGAAGTTAGTGTAGCTCAGGATGTGAAAGGCCCCCCCAAAAAGTGCCGATCGGGTTATTTAGTTCAAGCGTGCGGGGAGGGGGGGCAGCGCACACCAGCCCGGGCTCCATCCTCCCTGTGGCCCACGTGAAGGGAAGGCGTGTGGGACTCGAAGGGGGCTGAGCTCCGCCCCAAGGGGTTCAGAGAAGCCAGTAAAGTAGTTGCTGGTACTTATGAAAAATGTCCTCAGTGAAATATGGGTTCAGGTAACGCAGACAAACACATTTCAAGAACATAAACGCGAATTGAAGAAGCAGTTATACTAATAACTCTCAATTCTGGCCCAAACTGACTCTAAACTGTTAATAACAGTCACTCTCTTTAAGACCGCGGGTGCCGTATTTCACCTTAAGGGCTTTTTGGGGATGCTTCTCTATTGAACTTCTATGCATGGAGGTGCGGCAGGATACAGCAGACACAACCTTAAGCAAAGGCCTTAACCTGAGACTCCGGTCCCCAATGAACTTTAGAGTCCTGCCGAGGGGATGCAGGCTGGATCTTGTTACCAAGCAGGCGGCCGTTCCATAGAAACGCCGGCCATAAAGCATTCCAGTAAGCAATTCTTGGAGGGGCCTCCGAGTCTCAGAAGCTCCAGCAACTACCTGGTCAGTGCTGCCTGCTACACAGCTCCAGCGCGGTCCCGCGGCCCGCGGAGGACAGCGAAGGGCGACGGGAAGGGAGTTTGAGTGATGCCTTTGCTGGTGCGTAATGAAGAGTTCAGGAAGGTCAACCCATTACAACCGAAACTGTTTAATTATTAATTATGCACAATCTATGAGCAGAAGGACAAGTTCAGAATGTTTAATGTATGCTAACTTCAACCGGACTCTCTCTGGGTATTTTGTTATTAGCGCTTGTCAGCAAGGTACTCAGGCATAAAAACAGGCAAGCATCAGAAAATCTGCGTGCGTGTGTGTGTGTGTGTGTGTGTGTGTGTGTGTGTATGTCCACTTGAGCACGTGCATATGTGTGTGCTTACGCACTCAAAGAGGTTTGCGTGTGTGTTAGGGGAGGCAGAAAGAAGTTCAAACCTGCCTGGCAGAAGGACACAGCTGGAAAAAGTTGAGAAACATTTGCTTAAAAATGATTCCTGAGGATTTCACTTTGGCCTTTAATTCATAATTAAAGATGACAACATACCCTGACAATAATATACTTTTAGACACTGATGGGCTTAAGCATAAAATACCGTATAAAATGATATTCATTACATATCTCCTCATTCATTCAGCAGTTTTGAGCACCTATCATGTCGCAGGCACGGAGCCTGGCACCGGGGGATGGCTGATGTTGCGTCCACATCCACAGAGGTGTGTATTGTCTGGAGGGATAAGCTGCATATCCCTGGGGAGCAGTCCTGTAGGTCGGGGGAACAGCCGAGCGACAGCGCCACGGCTGGGGCTCAGGAGGGCCTGGGAGCCCGAGGGCTGGGCTCAGGGAGGCTGGCGCATACGAGTCTGCAAAGCAGAGTGGAAGGTGGGGAATAAAGTTTTGGATCTGGAGCATTTTGGATATCAGACTTTTCGACTGGGGATGGTCAACTGGCAAAGTGCAAATATTCCAAAATCTGAAAAACTCTGAGATCAGAATCACTCTGCTCTCTATCATTTTGGGTAAGGGACACTGTGTACCAGAGTCTGGCAACGGCAAGGAACTTTCTTCATTCTCCTCCCTTCTTCGTCTTTCACTCCCAAAGAGCAAGAAGTGCCGGGGCCTCCAACACTGCTCGGTATCTACCCTCTTCTGTGTAAGACAGATGTTCCTTCAACCTAGGGTTTTATTGTTTTTGTGGTACTGGGATGGAACCCAGGGGCATTCTACCGCTGAGCTACACCCCCAGCCCTATTTTTTATTCTTTATTTTGAAACAGGGTCTCTATTAAGTTGCGGAGGGCCTCGCTAAGTAGCTGAGGCTGTCCGATTACCGTGATCTTCTTGTCTCAGCCTCCCGAATGCTGGGATTACAAGCGTGCGCCACCGCGCCCAGCCAACCCAGGATTTTATATGCATTGGCAGTGAAATGTAAGAAAGGTAGAAGGACAACTCAAAAAGCCTCAGGGTGTTGGCTGCGACGGCGACTTCTAAGGTCAGCTTACGCCGTGGTTGGATTAAACCGTCTGTCCAGTTTAAGTGAAACTTTTTAAAATTGCCCACGTCTAACCTACTGCTCTCAAGCGTCAGGCCGACAGGTGGCTAGAGCCGGAGACTTTCAGTTATACTCCACATTCTAAAGTAAATCTTTGAATTCAAGCCTGATGTTCCCGTGACCTGGCCCAGTCATTTCTGGTCTTAGGCACTGGGTTCATATGGGCAGAGCAATCTCGGACCACCCCGCTCTCTCCACCGTGCTAGGAAGAGAGGTCACTGTAATTCCAGTAGCTTTATGCTGGCGGAACAGCCTTCTGCCTGGCAGTCCCCAGATTGGCTTCTGATCCTCCACTCTTCATGCCCTAACGCAGCATCTTTGTGAGGTAACTGGAAGAACCCATGGGACAGATCCATGCTTGCCTGGGGAGGAAACCTATGCTGTTAGAAAAGAAAAACCACCCCAAAAAACCTCAAACAGCCAGGTGTCTGGCACATGGCTGTAATCCCAGGGACCCAGAAGGCCGAGGCAGGAGGATCACAAGTTCAAGGCCAGCCTGGGCAAAGTAGCAAGAAGCTATCTCAAAAAACAAACAAACAAACAAACAAACAAACAAACACACACACACACAAAAAAAAAAAAAAACAGGGGGGGGGCGGGCTAGGAGTGTGGCTCAGTGGTAGAGAAAGCACCTGTGGGTTCAGTCACCAGAACTGCAAGAATAAATAAGCAACAAGAGAAAAGGAAACTGGACCCTGCCTCTAACTATCTCCACAGAAGGTAACCTACAACCCCCAAACTACCCATCTGAAGTGTCACCTAATGGTAGGTTCTGGGAAATTAGCGAAGTTTTAATATTTCAATATTTATTTATTTATTTATTTATTTATTTATTTATTTATGGGTCTGGGGATGGAGCCCAGGGGCATTTGACCTCCAAGCTACACCCCTGCCCTATTTTTTATTCTTTATTTTGAAACAGGGTCTCACTAAGTTGCAAAGGGCCTAAGTAGCTGCTGAGGCTGTCTTCAAATTGCGATCTTCCGGTTTCAGCTTCCTGAATGCTGAGATTACAAGTGTGCACCACCACGCCCGGCTATGTTTCAATATTTTTAAGGTTTACATCTGTAAGTATCTGCTGGAACAGACTGCAACCAAGGGGGTGGGGGGAAGCAATCACATCTAATCTGAGGGAGAGGGACAGAAATGGATAGACAGGTGCCCTTGGCTGGTCAGAGAATGAGCTGGTCCATTTATGGTGAGAAATTTGGGTATGGTGGCACACACCTGCAATCCTAGTACTTGGGAGACTGAGGCAGGAGGATTGCAGGTTGAAGGCCAGCCTTAGCATTAGCAACTTAGCAAGGCCCTGTTTCAAAATTTAAAAAAGGCTGGGGTATAGCTTGGAAGAAGAATGCTTCTGGGTTCAAACATCGGTATCATAAAAACAAAAAAAAGAAGATAAGCTGGGTGTGGTGGTGCACACTTGTAATCCCTGCACTTGGGAGGCTGAGACAGGAGGATCGCACGGGTTCGAAGCCAGCCTCAGCTACTTAGTGAGACTCTCAGCAACTTAGTGAGACCCTGTTTCCAAAAAAGTATAGAATAGGTCTGGGAGTACAGCCCGGAGGTAGAAAGGCCCCTGGGTTCCACCCCCAGTACCACAAAAAAAAAAAAAAAAGATAAGAGTAAGCCATAACCACACAGTAGATTGGGACAAATCCAAACGATGCCTGGTAAACAGTTTGTTGAAAGGGTGGTCCCTCAGTGGAGGAACAATCGAGTGGTTCTGGCTCCTTGTGCACTTGACTTCACCACGGGAGGAAGCTGACCTACTCCCAGGGTGTTTTGCAGGATGGTGCTGGGGTGGGAGGAGGCTTGCGGATGAGGATGACGTCAGAAGAGAAGCTAGCCCCTGCGCCCCCGTTTACTCATCCACTTCCCATCACGCCCTGAGCAGAGCGAGTGAAGGAGGATTCAGTTTCCACACCGGGCCACCCCGTGCTCTGGGTTGCCAGACGCGACAAATTATATGTGCGGGCATTTTGGTGTGAAGTTCTGTCCGCTGGGTCTGGGCTGACAGCAGCAGCTCACTGAACTTGTCTCAGATGGGCCTGGAACCAGGGGCTGAAGGCTTGAATTTTCGCCACTGAAACACCCGCCCGACCCATAAACCCTTCAATCATGGAGAACCAGCTGTGAGCCAAGTGAGTATCACTACCAGATGGCTTACACACACACACACACACACGCGCGCGCGCGCGCGCGCACGCACGCACGCACGCACACAGCAAATGAACAGGTCTAAAGGAATCTGTCTCTAGGTGACTGAAATTGGAGATCAGAGGTATTTTTCTTCTAAACGTGTTTTGGAAGGTCTTCAGCACTGGGGTAAGAGAAGAGAAACAATCTTTGTCATTAATGTGACAACAAACTCTTCATTTAGTCAGCTTCCCTTGTTGTCATTTAAACGATTTCCATTTAGTTAGAGATTTGGTGGTACTGGGGGTAGAACCCAGGGGCTTTTTACCTCTGGGCTATCGTCCCAGACCTATTTTTATATTTTTATTTGGAAACTGGGTCTCACTAAGTTGCCGAGAGCCTCACTAAGTAAGTAGCTGAGGCTGGTTTCGAACCTGTGCGATCCTCCTGTCTCAGCCTCCCAAGCGCAGGGATTACAAGCGCGCGCCACCACGCCCGGCTTAGTTAGAGATTTTCTAAACATTCGCAAAGATCTTGGTTTTAGTAAAGTTCCTTGAAAAGAGGTAGGATGGAGAATTGGAAAACGGATTAATCTTTTAGACTCTATTTCCAAGTGCCTCCTTTCCGAAGCCAGTGAACATCTTTCCCTTTTTCTTTTAGGTCTCTTGTTGGTCATAAGTGACAGTGCGCGGCATTACTGAGAGGGGCTGATGTGAAGAGAACACACATATTCACAAACACACGTCCACACCAACGTCCACACACTTCTCTTTCTTTAGTGGCTTTGGCAGAGCAGTCAAAAACATGCTTGTCTCGGAGCAAAGGGATTTCATTTGCAAAAGTAAAACCCGTTATCGTCCTCTTTCTCTGCAGCTTCCCAATGCATTTCTCTTGCTTTTTCATAAAACACTGCTGTAAATAATCAAGCATGACCACTGACATCCATGAGATTGAGTTTTAGGAACCATTAAATGAGCTCACCCTCGTGGGAAGTCTCCTGCTCAGGCTGGCCTAAAGGTAATTATTCAGCAATTCCTACCTGTGGTTTTACCTTGTCCCTATATAGTGTTTGAATTTCATACACTGGTAAGGTCAGCTGTTTTTCTCCTGGAAAAGTCCAGCTACACATGTCTCATCCAGAACCCAAATTATAATGTTAATACATACACCGGCGCTTCACCAGGATCTGGGCATGGAAGTACTAGTTAAAAGCAGTCTTTGATTAAAAGGAGATCAGAGACTATATTACACAAAAACCAAAGAAGAAACTGAGGAGAGAAAGATAACCCTTAGCCAGTTCCTAAATGAAAGAATAATTTCTCTTTTCATAGGCATGGAGTTAACACGGACGCCTCTGAACCACACACAAGTGCGAGAACCTGGCAGGTCTGTGTCCCGAAAAACCAACAAGCCATAACACCATCAAGGCAGACTCAGCACTCGCTGCAAGCCCAAGTCCGCATCGCCACGCTGTATGTCCTCCTGAATGTTCACTCAACTGTTGGTTAAAATAATTACGGCCATTTGCCACCTGCACTGCAAGCTACGGGCAAGGGACAAATAGAACTTCCAGCGACTGCGTGGCGGGCGCGTGTTGGCGGGATCTGCCCACACGTTTTTAAACAAATTCAAAGGCTACATACATCAGCTACAATTCAAAGGCTTAGAATGTGAAATTGGGCCATTCCTGTTTCCATATGAGAAATACCAGAGAGAAGGGAATTTAAAGCTGCCTAGAGGAGCGATTGCATCAGTTTAAAATTAGTTTATATGAGAGGAACAAAGAGAGGAGGGGAGAGAGGGAGCAAGGGAGAGGAAATGAAAAAAAAAATAGAACTACATACTGTGAAATGAACAAGTTCAGTTAGAATGTTCATCAGGGTTTGGAAAATCATAATGCCATCTGCTACTCTGGACCTGAGAACATCGGGATCTCGTGGGCCCGGGCGCTTCCATTTCCAGGAGGAAGGAAGGAACTTACGCTCCCTGGAATGGAATGGAGGCAGCAACCCCAGCCGACCCGTTTGGAATCTCTTTTGAGGACGTTTCACCGCTCGCGCACACATTTCCCCTGGTTTAGGGAAAATTAACGGCAGGCGAAATGATCACAGAGCTCGGCAGTGAAGCAGAGCCGTGCCCAGCCCGCGCGGCTGGGTAACTGACCCTGGCATCCAACTTGGGCTCGGGTGTGTAGGTCTCATCATGGAGGATTAAATGAGCGTTGGCCTACGGCTGGGCAAAACTTCACAATACAGCAGCACATGTTAGATGACAGCAGCCAAAACTGGCCCCACCAGGCAACTGCCCGTTCACAAGGACGCTATTCACAGGCCTCCACCACCAAGAAATTAATCCATTAATAATACATCAGGCTCCATGGACATGTCAAAGGAAACAACACAGAGCTACTTGCTCAGCGACTGCCTAAAGAGGCAGAATTTTTCCTGTTTAAAAACAGCCCCACAACTCTAATTGACTTACTGGAAGCAAAATCATGGGGATCTTTAGATTAATATTTTGGTTAGTTAAAAAAAGGAAATGAAGAAAGTCTATTGAATTCATTCAATGCCACCGAGAAGTAATAAAAATACATATTTTCAGCAGTAGTTATAACATCTGACTATACAACTCTATTTAAAAAAATAATTTTAGCCAGGCTTAGGGGCCCAGTCTTGGGAGTCTGTGATAGGACTCAGGTTCAAGGCCAGCTCCAGCAACTTAGCAAGACCTTCTGTAACTTAATGAAACTCTGTTTCAAAATAAAAAATAAAAAGGATCAGGAGTATATCTTGGAGTTAGGAAGCCCCTGAGTCCAATCTCTAGTTATCCCCCATTTTTTCCTTTTTACCTCCATATTTTTTTCATTTTTCAAGTGATTTTTGTACATCTTTTAGACTATCAGATAAAATTCGTAAACTGTTTTTTCTGCAACATTTTTTAAACTCACTTCTTTTTTACTCCTCCCTCCCAACAACTCATAAATATGAATTAAATATAATTATAAATGAACAGAACATTAACTTCGGGATTACTGCTGTGTTTTGGTAGAATGTTAATGTCATTTCTAAAGAAATAGTTATTACCAATAGAAAAAAGTAATTACTAAAGGAATCCTGGCCTTAATGCTAACCTATTTTCAATCTTCAAGCCAGCCAAACTGTATTAATTTAAACACACTGGACTTTTCAAAGGAGGTATTAGATTTCTAAAGATTGCCTTACATAAAAGAGGAATATCGGTTTTCAGGCTTCCAATTAAATATTCCAACACTATGAGGCACAGGTCTAGTTAGCAATATTGCCAGAGGACAAGCTATTGTGTGTATTCACTTGTATTAACTTACCAGGTTTCTAATGCCTCAGTCATGAGCTCATACAAATTGCAAAGACCATAAAATCCCATGTCATATCTACCTGTTTATTGGAGAGTTCGGTGTGGCCAGAAGCTCTGGCCTGCACAGGCAGCTGCGGGGCTCAGACCCAGGTCTCCTGGACCTTTAAACCATCTGTGTTAAATGTTATGAAAGGAACAGGTCATCCTTTGGATGCTGGGAGATGTTCCTCTTGCCCCTAGCTCAGAAGCCAGAGTTATAGCAATACCCTCTGGAAAAAGACAGGAGGGTATTATCCCCTCGAGTTGGTAGAAGCACTTTTTAAAGTCAAAGGAGGTATTTTTAGGCAGTAATTCTTATCCCCCCCTATCAGCACAGTGTTTGCATAGCCAGAAGCTTCTCAATTATTCTGTCCAGGAATAAGTGATTCTGTACAAATAAGTCCTTCCTTCATTTCTTCCATCCATCCATCCATCCATCCATCCATCCATCCATCCATCTTTCTTTCCTTCCTTCCTTCCTTCCTTCCTTTCATTTTTTTTTTCTGTCTTGATAACAAAGGAAGCCAGACATGGTGGCCCACATCTGTAATCCCAGTACTTAGGAGGCTGAGACACATGGATCACAGATTTGAGGCAAGTGCCAGCAACTTAGCAAGATCCTCTTTCCAAATGAAAATAAATAAATAAAAAGGGCTGAGGTTGTAGCTCAGAGGCAGAATGCCCTGAGTTCAAACCCTAGTACCAAAATCAAACAAACAAAACAAAGAGAGGCTTAAGAGCCTTTTTTTTTTTTTTTTTTTTTTTTTTGCAGTACTGGGGATTGAATCCAAGGGCATTTTATCTCCAAGCTAAATTCCCAGCCCTATTTTTTTTTTAATCCTATTTTGAATCAATTTTACTAAGTTGCAAAGGGCCTCACTAAGTAGCTGAGGCTGGCTGTGAACCGGCTATCCTCCCTTCTTGGCTTCAATCTTTCATGTTTTAATCGAAATACTCTGATCCACCAGGCGTGGTGGCACACACTTGTAATCCCAGTACTTGGGAAGCTAAGACAGGAGAATCGAGGTTCACAGACAACCTCAGCAACTTAGTGAGGCCCTCTGCAACTTAGTTAAACCCTGTTTCAAAATAAAGAATATAAAATAGGGCTGGGGGTGTAGCTTGAAGGTAGAATGCCCCTGGGTTCCATCCCCAGTACTGAAAAAAACCCCACAAATACATAAATACTTTGATCCCCAATATTGTATGAACTGATAAACAGAACCAGGCAAAACCCTTTAGAATTGTCTAGCTTTTCCCTTTTGCTTACACTGTGTCAAATAATTGTATAGTATGGTGAAAGGAACCCTATTCTTTGGTACTCAGTCTCCACATGTATAAAATGGAGTGTTGTTGGAAAGCACAGCAACACAGGGAAACAATTTGGGTGTCTGACTGCTCGAGCCCCGTTCTCTACCGCTGAATCCTCTTCTCTACCCTCCTCTATCCATTTACTCACCAAACACAGTTTATTCTGTCTACTAAATATGCTTCGATCATGCTAACACTGTCCTAATTAAAGCCCCATATTAAAAAAAAAAGCCAGAGCCCAAGCTTCCTAACAGTCCTCTTTTTCCCCCTGTTTTTGAGGTGCTGGGGACTACGCCCACGGGTGCTCTACCCCTTAGCTACATCTCTTAAGGGTCTCCTTAGGTTACCCAGGCTGGACTTGAATTTTCAATCCTACTCCCTTTGCTGGAATCACAGGTGTGTCCCACCATACCCAGCTCCTTGTTCATGTTTTCTTTTGTTTTTGGTCCTGGGGGCTTTTATTTTAGAACATATACAGCTGAAAACATCGCTAAATACCTACTGCAAATGCCCATTTATGTGAGCGTTTAAACGACGGCCACTCACCGTGGTTCTGAGTGCACAGGCCGTCTGGTCGCGCCGCTTCCTCCACCTGCAGTTAAACCCCGCCGTGTGCGACCGTGTGCCCACTGGCTCCCTCACTGGAGGGCAACGTGTTAATGGTGGAAGTGCGCCTGTTTCCTCCTCTAGCCTCACACTTAACTCTAGGCTCGATGTGCATTTGCAGCCTGGCGTGGTGGCGCACGCTTGTAATCCCAGCACTCGTGAGGCTGAGACCTGGGGGATCGTGGTTCGCGGACAGCCTCGGCTACTTAGTGAGACCCGGTTTCAAAATAAAGAATAAAAATTAGGGCAGGGAGTGTAGCTCGGAGGTCAAAGCCCCTGGGTTGCAAGCCATGATCTACAGAACTCGAAGGTCTTGGTGTGGCTGCTACGGGGTGGAGATCTGTCTCCCAACATCTAACCAAACCAGAATAGCTTCATGTTCACCTACTTTCTAGGTAAGTTTTGAAAAACATGTGAAAAAACCTCCTACCGTTTAGATGGGAAGATGTAACCTATTTTGCAAATGTCTTCAACACTCAGCCTTTTGAGCAAATCAAAACCACAAGGAGGGTCTCCTCACATCTGTTGGAATCGCTACTATCAAAAGTCAAAAGAACATCTGGACTCAGGATGTAGAGAAAAGGAAACTCTCCATTGCTCTTTGTGGGAATGTATACTGGTGAAGCCATCATGGAAAGTAGTGTGGAGGTTCCTCAAAAAATTAAAAATAGAGCCAGGTGTGGTGGCGCACGCTTGTAATCCCAGCATTTGGGAGGCTGAAACAGGAGGATCTGGGATCGCGAAAAGCTTCAGCTACTTAGTGAGGCCCTTTGCAACTCAGTGACACCATTTCAAAATAAAGAATATAAAAATAGACATGTTGGTATTGCTCGGAGGTAGAATGCTCCTGGGTTCTATCCCCAGTACCACAAACAAAACAAAAAACAAAAACAAAACAAAACAAAACAAAAATAGAACTATCGTATGATCCAGCAATCCCACTTTTGGGTATATACACAAAGGAAATAAATCAATACATCAATATGTCATGGAGGAGGACAATCATCAACCCACCAAACCCCGGGGCTCACCAGAGCCCGCCCTTTCATGGGCTCTTCACTTATGTGGCTCTGCGGATGTTTTGAGAAAGTGCTACATGTAAGGGGTGGAGGGAGGCAGTGGCCGAGGCTGGCCTCCTCTGGATGCAGCGAAGAAGGGGGCGGAGGCTAACCAGAGCCAGCACCTCTACCTACGTGAGCCTGGGGAGCAGAAGGTGCTGGCAAACACGTTCTATTAAAAGGTGACATGTGGGCAGAAGACGATGAGGAAACAGAGGACTGAAAAGGGAAGAGAAAAGCGAGGAATGCCTCTTTGATGCTTAGCTTTGGCTGTACTGGGGACTGAACCCAAGGATCCTCTACCATTGAGTTACATCCCCAGCCCTAGCTATAGCCTTAGCCCTTTAAAAAAAAATTTTTTTTTTCAATTTTAAAACAGGGTCTTGTTGCCGGGCGTGGTGGCGCACGCTTGTAATCCCCGCGCTTGGGAGGCGGAGACAGGAGGATCGCGCAGGTTCGAAGCCAGCCGTGCTGGCGTAAGAGACCCTGTTTCAAAAATATAAAATAGGTCTGGGAGTGTAGCCCGGAGGAAGAAGGGCTTCCAGGAACCCCAGTACCACCAAAAAAAAAAAAAAAAAAAAAAACCCAAAAAACAAAAAAACAAAAAAACAGGGTCTTGTTAAGTTGCTGAAGCTGATCTCAAACCTACGATCCTCCTGTCTCAGCCTCCTAAGTACTGGGATTACAGGCCACCAACTCGGCTATAACCCCATTCTCACAAAAGCTGCTAAGCTTTCGTCTGCGCCTGTTTCTCCTTTCACCCCATAGCCACAGAATTACCTTGGAGAAAATACAGACTCAGTGTGTGGAACCCTCAGGGATCTCCCTGCCCTGCTTTGTGGCCGGTGCTTTCTGGACCATCATGCACTGGCCTTCACAGCTGCCCCATGCTCTCTGACGCTGTGTCCCTCCCTCTGCTGAGCGACATTATCCTTTCCTTCACATCATAAATGGCCCACTATTCTCCATGGCCCAGCTCAAACATCTCCCTCTTTTTGGTGGAAATGGGAGTACTGGGAATTGAACTCAGGGGGTTCTACTTCCAAGGTATACCCTCAGTCCTTTTTCATTTTATTTTGAAAGAGGGTCTAAGTTGCTGAGGGTCCTGCAAAGTTGTTGAGGCTGGCCTAGAACCTGCAATCCTCCTGTCTCCGCTTCCCAAGTACGGGGATTACAGGTGTGCGCCGGCTATCCTCCTTCTCTCTGAAGCTGTCTGTGCTCCCCTCCCACCTCTTTGGGCCTACCAAGCCACAGCCAGTCGGAGGCAGCGCGCTGCACAGCACTGTGCATGTGGCTTCAGTGCAGTGTTCACCACACGGCACCATACTCAGTGCATGAGTTTGTCTTCCACTAGTTCATGAAGTCATCCGGCGAGGGCTTATCCCAGCATGTGGTAGAGATTATGGTCCAAGAAGTTCAGTGATGCTCCTTGACATAAATTAAAACACGGATTTCTATAAGTCTGCTAGAAGAAAACATAGAGAAACACTCCAACGTACAGGCGCAGGAAATGATTTCCTGAATCGGACTCCTATACTCAGGGGTCAACTTACCAAGAATCAATAAATGGGATGGCATCAAATTCAAAAGCTTTTGCACAGCAAAGGGAACAAGAGTGTGAAGACACAGCCTACAGAATGGGGAAAAGATGTGCGACCTACTCTTCTGAAAGGAGGTTACTATCTATGCTATATAAAGAAGTTAAAAAATTCAACACACACACACACACACACACACACACACACACACACACACACCCCAACACAGCCCGATCAATAAATGGGCAAATGAACTAAACAGTCACTTCTCAAAAGAAGTGCACATGTCCAACAAATATATGAAAAAATGTTCAACATCTCTAGCGACTAGAGAAATGCAAATCAAGACTACGGTGGAATTTCATCTTGCTCCTGTTAGAACAGCAGTCATCAAGAATATAAACAATAAAAGCTGGTGAGAATGTAGGGAAAAAAGAATACTTACACACAACCACTATGCAATCAGTATGCAGGCTCCTCAAAAGGCCTGGGTGGAACCACTCCACGGTCCAGCTCTACCTCGGTGTTCACTCAGAAGGACCACAGTCAGCATGCTGTAGAGATACATGCACGCCCGTGTGCAGACCAGCGCCGTTCACAACAGCTGAGTTACGGAACCAGCTGAGGTGTCCATTAAAGAAAATATGGCTTCTACACAATGAAGTCTCACTCAGCTTTATAAAGAACAGAAATAGATGGGATTTTGAGAGCATCACAGTAAGAGAAATACATCAGAGCCAGGCGTGGTGGTGCATGCTGGGAAGGCTGAGGCAGAAGGATTGTAGGTCTGAGGTCAGCCTCAGCAACTCAGGTCCTGTTTTTACACAAAATGGAATGTAGTTTAAGTTTGTCTTCCTTTTTATTCTACTGAGGCCCATCCTATTTGGATAAAATAAACCTCTGTCCTGTAACAGAGTTGCTAAGCAGAGGCTATCACAGAAAACCTTGCTTCTTTTCTTTCTTTTTTTTTTTTTAACTTTGACCTTTTTAGAAAATTGTAATATATTTCACATAAAACTCACCATTTGCTTTTTTTTGTTTTTGGCACTGAGAATTGAACCCATTGGCATTAACTTCCCAGCTAAACCCCCAGACTTATTTTATTTTATTTAGTTTTTGAAATGGTCTCACTAGGTTGCGGAGTCTCCCTCATTTGCTAAAGTTGGCTTCCAATCTGTGATCTAATGTCTCAGCCTCCAAGTACTGGGATTACAGGGGTGTACCACCACACTCGCTGTTTCAAAGTGTTCAGTTCCAGGATATTTCCATCACCCTAAAAAGAAACCTAGGACCCATAACAGTCACTTCCAAGGCCCCTCTCCCCTCCAGCCTACTTTGTGTTTAATGAATAATCCATTTTCATCTTCTGTGGACTTCTTCCCTGCCAACCTTTCATGTAAATAATTTTTTTTTTTTTTTTTTTTTTTTTTGGCGGTACTGGGGTTCCTGGAAGCCCTTCTACCTCCGGGCTACAGTCCCAGACCTATTTCATACTTTTTTTTTTTTTTTTTTTGGAAACAGGGTCTCTTAAGCCAGCGGAGCTGGCTTCGAACCAGCGTGATCCTCCTGTCTCCACCTCCCAAGCGCAGGGATTACAAGCGAGCGCTTCATTCACTATGTGGCTTTTTGTGTCTGGTTTCCTTCATTTAGCACAATGTTTTCAAGGTGTATCCATGCTGTAGCACTTATCAATACTTTGTTCCTCTTTGTGGCTGAATAATATTACACTGTGTAGGCATATCACATTTTTTTTTCTTTTCTTATTTATCAGTTGGTAAACTTTTGGGTTCTTTCTGGTTTTGGGCTATTATGAATGCTGTTATGAATGTTCACGTATGTTTTTGTGTGGACATGCGTTTTCAATTCTCTTGGATGTATCCCTAGGAGTAGAATTCCTGGGTCCTGCTAGGGAAGCAATCTTCCACTGGGCTACACCCCAGTCCTATGCTCAACTTTTCTCTTTTTGTACGTGTGTGGCACTGAAGACTGAACCCAGTGGCATTCTACCTGTAAGTTATATCCCCAGCCTCTTTTAATTTTTCATTTTGTTTTTTTTGGTTATTTTGTTTGGTGGTACTGGGGGTGGAACCCAGGGGCTTTCTACCTCCGGGCTATACTCCCAGACCTATTTTATACTTTATTTGGAAACAGGGTCTCACTAAGTTGCTGAGAGCCTCACTAAGTAGCTGAGGCTGGCTTCGAACCTGTGCGATCCTCCTGTCTCAGCCTCCCAAGCGCTGGGATTACAAGCGTGTGCCACCACGCCTGGCTTAATTTTTCATTTTGAAACAAGGTCTTCCTAAGTTACTATGTGCTGGCCTCAAACCTATGATCCTCTGTCTCAGCCTCCTAGCACTGGGGCATGAGCTCTATGTTTAACATAGGCATGAGCTCTATGTTTAACTTTTTGATGAACTGCCAAACTGTTCAATAGTAACTGCACCATTCCACATGCCACCAGCAACTTACGAGTGTTTTAACTTCTCCACATTCTTTCTGATGCTAGTTATTTTCCATTTAAAAAATGTTTAGCTATCCTAGTGGGAGTGGTTTTTACTTACATTTCTCTACCTAACAATATTGAGGATATTTCCATGTGCTTATTGACCATTTGAACATCCTCTTTGGAGTAATGCTATTCAAACCCTTTGACCAATTGGGCTGGTGGTGCACACCAGTAATCCCACTATGTGGGAGGCTGAGACAGGAGAATTGCAGGTTCATGACCAGACTCAGAAACATACCAAGACTTCCAGCAACTTGAGACCCTGTTTCAAAATAAAAATTAATAAAAAAGGGCTGGGAATTTATCTCAAGAGGTATAATGCCCTTGTATTCAATCCATAGTAATAAATAAATAAATAACATCCTTTGACCATTTTAAAATTGTAAGAATCAAAGCCAGGTGTGGTGGCGCACACTTGTAATCCCAGCATTCAGGAGGCCGAGGCAGGAGGATCCCAGTTTGTGACCAGCCTCAGCTACTTAGTGAGGCCCTTTGCAACTCAGTGAGACCCTGTTTCAAAATAAAAAACAGGGCTGGAGGTATAGCTCAGAGGTAGAATGAACCAGGGTTCCATTCCCAGTACCGAAAAAAAAAAATTATAAGAATGATTTACATATTCTGGATACTAGACCTTTACCAGATATATGATATGCAAATGTTCTCTCACATTCTACCACTTGTCTTTTTTCCTTTCTTTTTGGTGTCCTGTAATACATGAACTTTTTTTTTTTTTTTAATGGTACTGGTGATCGAATCCAGAGGAATTCTATCCCTGAGTTACACACACAGCCCTATTTTTATTTTTCATTTTGAAACAGGGTCTTACTAAGTTGCAGAGGGCCTCACAAGGTTGCTGAAGCTGGCCATGAAACTGCGATCCTCCTGTTTCAGCCTCCCAAGTACTGGGATTACAGGTGCATGCCACCACATCCAGCTTTGCTGATCTATTCAAAGAACCAACTTTTAAAAAAAATTTATTGGTGCATTATATTCATACATCATATTGGGATAAAAAAAAACTTGTGTGTACATACATGCACACATCACTGATTTAACCCCTACCCAATACCTACCCCATTCCCTCCCCGTCCGTCCTTCCCTTGCTTGGCTTAGTGATTGACTTCGCTATGCTTAAATACATTGTGTGTTTTAGAGATTTTTCCTCTTCCCCCCTCCTTTCTCCTCCTCTAGGTTGCGTTGTTTACTCCTCCATAGGATTTCCTTTTTCATCTAGAGTTTCCCCTATGACCCATTTCTTCCTAACTCTCACATATTAGGGAAAGCATCTGCTTTCTTATTTTTTGTGACTGACTAATCTCACTTAGCATAATGTCCTCCAGTTCCATCCATTTCCCTGAAAATGATGTAATTGAGTTTTTTTTTTAATGGCTGAGTAAAATTCCATCGTGTACATATCCCACAGTTTTGTAATCCATTCATCTGTTGATGGACATCTTGGCTGGCTCCATAGTTTGGCTATGGTGAATTGTGCAGCTATGAGCATAGATACACATGCATTAGTTTGGTAGTTTGGTTTCCTTTCTTTTGGGTAGATACCCAGAAGTGGTATTGCTGGATCAAATGGTAGATTTGTTCCCATTCTTCTGAGGACTCTCCATACTGTCTTCCAAAGTGGTTGCACTAATTTGCAATCCCACCAACAATGTCTTAGAGTTCCCACTTCTCCACATCCTCGCCAGCATCTGTTGTTGTTTGTGTTTTGAATGATGGCCATTCTAGTTGGAGTTAGGTGAAATCTCAAGGTAGTTTGGATTTGCATCTCTCTGATTGCCAGTGATGTTGACATTATTTCATGCATTTATTGGCCATTTGAATTTCTTCTTTTGTGAAGTGTCTATTTAGTTCATTTGCCCATTTTGTTATTGGATGCTTTGTTTTCTTAGTGTTGAGTTTCTTGAGTTCTCTGTATATTCTAGATATTAGTCCTCTATCGGTGGTGTAGGTGGCAAAAATCTTCTCCCATTCTGTTGGCTCTCGACTGAGGTTCTTGTCAGTTTCCTTTGCTGAACAGAAGCTCTTCAGATTCATGCAATCCCACGTATTGATTCGCCTTTTAGTTTGTTGTGACTTTGGGGTCTTGTTGAGAAAGTGTTTGTCTGTGCCTATGTGTTGCAGTGTTGGACCTATGCCCTCTTCAAGAAGCTTCAAGGTCTCTGGTTTGATTTCCAAGTCTTTGATCCATCGTGAGTTGACTTTTGTACAGGGTGAGAAAGTGGGATTAATTTCCAATTTTCTGCATATGGTTAACCAGTTTTGCCAACACCATTTGTTGAACAGGCTATCTTTTCTCCAGTGTATGTTTTTGGCCCCTTTGTCAAAAATCAATTGGCTGAAAGTGTGTGGACTTGTTTCTGGGTCTTCTATTCTGCTCCATTGGTCTATGTATCTGTTTTTTGCCAGTACCATACTGTTTTTATTACAATGGCTTTGTAGTCTAGTTTAAAGTCAGGTATTGTGATTCCTCCTGCATGGTTTTTGTTGCTGAGAACTACCTTGGCTATTCTGGGCTTTTTGTTATTCCAGATAAATTCAAGGACTGATTTTTCTATGTCTGTGAGGAATGATCTTTGTAGTTTAATGGGCATTGTGTTAAATCTGTAGATCACTTTTGGAAGGATGGCCATTTTAATGATATTTATTCTGCCAATCCATGAACATGGAAGATCCTTCCATTTTCTAAGATCTTCGATTTCTTTTTTCAGTGTTTTATAATTTTCTTTGTAGAGATCTTTTACCTCCTTGGTCAAGTTCATTCCTAAGCATTTTATTTTTTTGTGGGAGATCCTGAGTGGAAGTGTTTTCTGAATTTCTTTTTCAGTGGATTTATGGTTGGTGTACAGGAAAGCTTCTGATTTTTTAAGATTGATTTTGTATCCAGATACTTTGCTGAATTTGTTGATCAGTTCTATAAGCCTTTTGTTTGAGTTTGTTGGGTTTTCTAAATATAGTATCATGTCATCTGCAAATAGTGAAAGTTTGAGTTCTTCTTTTCCTATGTGTACTCCTCTGATTTCCTTTTCTTGCCTTATTGCTCTGGCTAGAGTCTCTAGTACTATATTGAAGAGAAGTGGTGATAATGGACATCCTTGTCTCGTTCCTGTTTTTAGGGGGAATTCTTGAAGTTTTTCCCCATTTAATATGATGTCGGTGGTGGGCTTATTGTAGACTTCCTTAATAATGTTGAGATATGTTCTTTCTATTCCAATTCTCTGCAGTGTTTTTTTTTATCATAAATGGATGTTGAATTTTATCAAATGCTTTTTCAGCATCTATTGAAATGATCATGTGATTTTTGTCCTTGATTCTGTTTATATGGTGAATTACATGGATTGATTTTCGTATGTCGAACCAGTCTTGCATCCCTGGGATGAACCCTACCTGGTCATGGTGTATAATTTTCTTGATGTGGTTTTGAACGTATGTTGCTAGTATTTTGTTTAATAGTTTTGCATCCAAGTTCATCAGAGATATAGGCCTGCAGCTTTCCTTCCTTGAACTGTCTTTATTCGGTTTGGGTATTAGTGTGATGTTGGCCTCATAGAATGTATTTGGGAGAGTCCCCAGTTTTTTCTATTTCGTGAAATAGTTTGAGGAGTATTGGGGTTAGCTCTTCTATAAAGGTTTTATAGAATTCACTTGGGAAACCATCTGGTCCTGGGCTTTTCTTTGATGGTAAGCTCTTTATTGCTGTTTCAATCTCTTTGATTGTTATTGGTTGGTTTAAGTGTTCTATATCTTCTTGACTCAGTTTAGGAAGGTTGTATTTATCTAGGAAGTTGACAATTTCCTCCAGATTTTCCATTTTGTTGGAGTACAGTTTTTCAAAGTAGTTTCTGATAATCCTCTGGATTTCTACACTGTCAGTAGTAATTTCTCCTTTTTCATCCCTTATCTTCATAATTTGGGTTGATTCTCTCTTTTTTTAGTTAGGTTGGCTAGTGGTTTATCTATCTTGTTATTTTTTTCAAGAAACCAGCTTTTGGTTTTGTTGATTTTCTGTATTTTTTTTATTCTTTATTTTGTTAATTTCTTCTCTAATTTTAATAATTTCCTATCTTCTACTGGCTTTGGGGTTCAATTGTTCCTGCTTTTCAAGGGCTTTGAGGTGTGTCATTAGGTTATTTATTTGAAGATTTTGTCTTTCTTATGTGAGCACTCAGTGCTATAAATTTTCCTCTTAATACTGCCTTCAAAGTGTCCCAAAGGTTTTGATATGTTGTATCTTTATTTTCATTTGTTTCTAGAATTTTTTTGATTTCACCTCTTACATCTTCTATGACCCATTCTTCACTCAGAAGTGTGGTGTTCAGTCTCCACATGTTTATGTTGTTTCTCTGGCTCTTCTTATAGTTGATTTTTAGTTTCATTCCATTATGGTCTGAAATGATACAGGGAAGTGTGTAACATTTTTAAAATTTGCTAGTGCTTATTTTGTGTCCCAGGATGTGATCTATTTTGGAGATGTTTCTGTGAGCAGCTGAGAAAAATGTAAACTCTGCTGTAGTTGGGTGAAATATTCTATATGTGTCCAACAGGTCCATTTGGTTAATGGTGTTCTTTAGTTCTGAGTCATCTTTACTGACCCTTTGTCTGGAAGATCGGTCTAGTGTTGTGAGAGGTGTGTTGAAGTCTCCCAGTATTATTGTGTTGGGATTTATGTGTGACTTCATGTCACAAAGAGTTTGATTTATGAAAGTAGCTACACCTATGTTTGGGGCATAGATGTTGATAATTGATATTTCCTCTTGCTGGATTATTCCTTTTACCAGTAAAATGTGACCTTCTTTGTCTCTTCTAATAAGTTTGGGTTTGAAGTCTAACTTGTCTGATATCATAGTTGCTACTCCTGCTTGTCTTTGAGTTCCATTAGCATGGATTACCTTGCTCCAGCCCTTTACCTTGAGTTTGTTCCTATCTTTACTTGTAAGGTATGTTTCCTGTAAGCAGCAGATGGATGGATTCTGGTTTTTAATCCATTTTGCCACTTTATGTCTTTTTATTGGGGAGTTGAGGCTGTTTACATTCAGTGTGATTATAGAGAGATAATTTTTAATTCCTAACATGTTAAGATTTTATTTCTGTTTGAGATACTGTTTATTCTTCTTTGCTTAGTTGTCTGCTGGATGGGAAATCTTGTTTCTTTGGAACAACCAACTTTTAGTTTCACTGATTTTCTCTACTGTTTTTCTCTTTTACTTATTTTGATTTCCTAGTTGCTTTGGATTTAGTCTGTTTTTCTTTTACTCCTTCCTTCCTTCCTTCCTTCCTTCCTTCCTTCCTTCCTTCCTTCCTTCCTTCCTTCCTTCCTTCCTTCCTTCTTATTTTTCTATGTTACTGGGGATTGTACCAGGGGTGCTCTACCTCTGAGTTACATCTCTGGTTCTATTTTATTTTTTATTTTGAACAGGGTCTCACTATGCTGCTGAGAATCTTGCTAAGTAGATGAGGCTGTCCTCCAACCTGCAAGCCTCCTGTCTCAGGCTCCCAAGTACTAGGATTACAGGTGTGGCCCACCACATCTGGCTTTTCTAGTTTCTTAGGAAGAGAGTTAAAGCTACTGATTTGAGAGCATTCTCCTTCTTTAATGTAGATATTTACAGCTAGCATCCCTTTGAGCACTGATTTCACTGCCTCTCCTAAATATTATACTTTGTACATATGAAGGTATTTTCTAGTTTCCATTTTGATTTTTTTCTTTGTCCCATTAGTTATGTACAAATGTGCCGTTTTTGCATAATTGAGGATTTTCCAAATTTCCTTCTGTTATGGATGACTTCTGGTCTGTGCTGGCCGGACTCTGGCTCCCAGGTCAGTTGTCTTCTGGGTCTCTGTTTTCTGTAAATGACTGTTCTCTATCAACCTGCTCTTGTGCTAACTTTCCTTCGGAAGCTTAATTCAAAAAAGCAAAGGAAATGAGATCTCCATCAGATGTTCTATTGAGAATCCCATGCCATGCCATTCCCAAGGCCGAATCCTTCTCCCTTTATATCCACAGAAGGGAAGAATGGTCAGCTGGTCAGCAAATCTGAGAATTATTCAGCTAGCATCTTATATCCACGGTTACCTGCATACCTGGCCCAGTTGCAGGCTATTACTAGCCACTGAAAGTTTGCTATGTCAGAAGCACTTTAGTATTTCACAAATTTTGAGGTGTGTGTGTGTGTGTGTGTGTGTGTGTGTGTGTGTGTGTTACTGAGGATCTGGGCTCTGCCCCTAGAGTTATTATGTTATTTGAAAACAGAGTCTTGTTAAGTTGCTGAGAGCCTCACTAAGTTGCTGAGGCTGGCTTCGAACCTGCAATTCTCCTGTCTCAGCCTCCAAAGTACTGCAACTAAAAGTGTGTGCTACCATGCATGCCTGGCTACAAATCTTTAGCTCTAAGAAACTCAACTCTTTATAAAATGTCACTTAAATGAATTCACTTCGTATGGGTAAAATGAATAAACAGAAGCATAAATCAGGTATTTGCTAATTGTCCTGTTGAGCACCTACAGATGCTAGATAGAAATTCATTTTTAACTATAATATGCCTGAAACGTGTACACTCTCTGAGTAATAACCTATTTTTTGGTTGTCATATTTTAGAGTGTTCTGAAACACATCTGTGAGCTCAAAAATGATTCACAAGATAGTTTCAAGCCCTTCTGCCTGATATTTACTTGAGTCTTCTCTTAATCTGAGAATTCCTACTTGTCTTTTAAGACCACATTTGTGTTTATGTGTGTGTGTGTGTGTGTGTGTGTGTGTGTGTGTGTGTCTGTGTTACTGGGGATAGAACTCAGGGGCATTCTTCCTCTGAACTACACCCCCGGCCTAATTTTTTAATTCTTTATTTTAAAACAAGGTCTCACTGAGTTGCAAAGGGCCTCATTAAGTAGCCGAGGCTGTCCATGAACCTGGATCCTCCTGTCTCAGCCTCTCAAATGCTGGGATTACAAGCGTACGCCACCACGCCTGGCTTAAGACCACATTTAAATGCCACCTCTCCTGCTCTACCCTCAGTCCTAGGTCCAATACTATTCATCCTGCACTGAGCCATAGCGGTTCATTTCTGTGCCCATCTCCTTTCCACAGCTGTGGACCACCTAGCGGCTGACTCAAGGCTGAGATACCTACTCGTCTTCGTAGTTCTCCAGTATCAGCTCCCCATCCCAGCTGGCTCCAGCCAGCCCAGGGCCCGGCGTCCCAAACATCATGGATGCATAAACACCTGACCACCAGTGTGGCTGCCCTCCACTGCCAGTCACACCAGGAGCCCAGGCACAGGACAGAGCTTTCAGTGTCTAGGCGGCCATCTGAGTCCTTGCACTGGCAGTGGCTCAGGAAGCAGGACTGTAATGCTAGCTTCCTACCCAACTCACAGATTGTCTGCAGCTGGCCTCGGTACCCTGGGTGTCCACCAGCCTTGTCTGTCCAGCTTGGGGGCTCTCCTCACCACGCTGGCTCGATCCGGGCTAGTGTACAGTGGGCAACCGGCAACTATTTGCTGAATGAGTGAGCACAAGCCAAGCTGTTTCACTTCATTAAAGGGGGGTCGGAGCCTCTACCTCCCCTTTAAGCCTGTTTGACTTTACAAATGACACTTGGGGCCGGGCGTGGTGGCGCACGCTTGTAATCCCCGCACTTGGGAGGCGGAGACAGGAGGATCACGCAGGTTCAAAGCCAGCCTCACTGGCTTAAGAGAACCTGTTTCCAAATAAAAATATAAAAGAGGTCTGGGAGTGTAGCCCGGAGGTAGAAGGGTTTCCAGGAACCCCAGTACCCCCCCCCCACACACACACAAAGACACTTGGGTGTCTGATTTCACTCGGTACTTTTTGGCTAGGGTCACTATTGGGAGTATAAAGACTGAAGACAGATGGTTGGACCTTTGGGGCCACGGTAAGTAACTGACAAGAATAAGGAACAACTGCAGAGAAGAGAGGCGACCACAGGAGAGGACACAGGGACGCGCCGACCCACGCTCACACTGTGGAGAGGGCCATTTGGCCTGGGGAAACGGCTCCATGCACTTCATGAGGCCCCCAGTCATCACCCAGTGTCAGAGCCAAACACACAGGCAAGATGGTTGGTAAGATTCTGTGAAAGGACAGAGTAAGCCCCACACAATTTTACAGCCTTAGAGGGCATTGGTACATCAATATTTAGTTCAGTACCATGTTTAAAACTGGGACGGAGTCACCCAGAAAAGGTTAAGTAATATTCACCACTGTCAACGGGCTGCCAAGGACAAACACATTTCAGAAACATTTCTTTCTAAAAATGCAAGTTTTTATCACAGATGTCAGTTTAAAGTAATAAATTTCAGTTTTATAGATGCTAGGGGGCCACCTTATTCCCAGATATATCAGAGAGCTAAGGCATCTGGGACCCGTCGTCACACCACTCACTATGAACGGAAGCACCGCACAGGGCAGGTGGGGCAGGGACGCGGGGAGGGCCTGGCTGCCAAAGGGTCTTCAGGTAAGAACCGTCGAGAAGCAACTCTAAGGCGCCAGCCGGCACCTGAAGATATCATTTATACCTGATCACACCGGATCGCCCAGATTTCTGAGTGGAGCCTCACACCTCCTGCCATCTTAGCTACCCTTCTGGTTCCTGATCTGCGGTCCAAGCTTCGTGTTCATGATTCTTACTTTTCTGTTTAGTTTCTGGAGTCTTCTGTTTGAGCACATGCTGGCTAACTCTGGCTCTGCCCCCTGATCCTAGCCCTGACTCCCAGGCTGGCCCTAACACTCCCCTCTGGCCATTCTGGGATGGCGCTGTCTACCTTGGTCTTGTTTTACTTCTTGACTCTGCCAGGCTGTGACGGAAGGGCAGGCTGAATCCACATAATGATTAAGTATGCTGCACTGGGCTTTGCTATGCAACTGTTTTGAATATGACCTCCCCCCCCAAATACCCATCTTGTTTGAATTGGGCTCCCTTAGAGCTAGTGCTTCTGGACCTGACTTTTCTCTATCGAAAACGGTACGTACTAAGCGCAAGATACCCATACCCAAGGAGTAAAACAGCTCAATTCCTGGCTCGATAGATTCACTCCCAAATAGAAGTCCTACAAGTCAGATGTAAATGAGGATAAATAGATATATAGGTGCCATGAGACCCAAATTGGCAGGCTTACTCTTAAAAAGTCTTTTTAGAAGAGGTTCTCGATGTGAATATAGAGTTACTGAGGAAGCCAGCAGATTCTGGGCACTCTCCCCAGTAAGTCTAACTCAGTGATCAGGGCCCAGGATTCTGCATCTGTAATGAGTCTGAAGTAACTGCGATGCAGTTGGTCCTTGGGCTATTCTAGGAGGAACCTGCATCAGAGCCATGGAAGCCTGACACGCACGCGTGGCCAGCACAACGCGCACGGGCCTCTACCCGCCTTTCTTTGAGGCCAGCCTGGGCCTGGGGTCGGCTGGCTGACCTTCCCTGGTCCTCCTACTGCAGTGTCAGCTCAGTTCCAAAACCAGGCTGGCTTCAGGAAAGACTGTCAATTTCTCAAGTTTCCAAGAGGAAGATTATTTTAATATGATCTTAGAGTAAATGGGAATACTAAGTTAAACTTTTCTCTTGATGGAGAAAGAAACTATGGAAGAAAAAACACACACACACAAACCATACCATTTAAGTGGCACACGGCTTCACAGAATGTGGCCCTATGATAATTTCAAGTCTCCCGATTTCCCCCAAATGAAGCACATAAAATATTTTCCACTTACAGCAACCACTGCTACTTTAAAAATGGAATAAATGTCTCTATTTGATCCGGAAAACCGCCACATGAGCTCTCTAGCAATATGCATTTTATTGGGGAGGAATATCTGCACATGAATGTTCTGCCCAGGACCCTGGCAAACCGAGAAGAGTAAGCCCAGGGAATGCAGCGGGCTGTGCGTTTAATTGGGTGGGCCAAGTTTCCCTGGGCACTTCCCGAAGCAAAACTGAAGGGGGACCCCAGGAAAATCAGTTTAATTAGGAGGATTCTGGTGGGGATAGGATGCTTTTGGAATCTAAGATGACAGAAGATATTGGCGAGCTGTTAGATCCGGGAGGCCCGTCTGATATTTCAGATAATGGAGTCTCCATTTGTTTCAGGACGATGCCTTCATTTTGCACCAACATGGTTTATGGCTTGCAGGGGATATATGGACTGTCTGATGCAGCCATTAAGGATGTTAGAGCCCCATTCTTACTATTATTGTGATATGTATGTGTGTTTGTTTTTTTCCTAGGAGGATCTTTATTTTTTCTCCCAAATCTCATAACTGGTTATGCAGATGTTTAATTGAGAGGAATAACTATGAATTACGGTTTTTTTTTCTTTCAAACTTTCCTATCCGAATCATTTATCGCCATCCCTCTCTAGTTACAAGTGTTCTAAATATTAGAAAATTAAAAATTAAAAATAAATATTGCTAACAGGCAAGCCCAAGGCCAGACAAGCTCAGGTTTTAAAACATGTTAATGTTTCTCGAGGGCCTTGTATATCCTAACACGGATCACGTACAGAAGAAAAGAAAAAAGAAAAACCAGAATTTAAAGTCAGAATAAGATGTAGAACAAGTTAGTTGAGAAAGAAACACAGTAAGATTAGCTCCATGAAGGCACAGGGACAGTAGAACTGGATGGAGAACGATCAAGGTAAGTTAAAAGGTGAGAAAACTGGTTACAGTGGGATACACAAGAAGTCAGGGGTGTGTTCTCAAGGTGATGCCCAACTAGGAAACCAAAGCTGAACTGCTGGCCTGGGGCTCGGAGCCCTGTCTTCGCCCCGCTATGCTCTGAGTAGACAAAGCGAGGAAGGCAAATTCTATGTGCCTTACGTCTGCTGCTCAACTCCGACCTTGGCCTACTGAGTGACTTTACATATCTATTGTGGAAAAAGTGGCATCTCTTTAATTTCCAGCTCCCTCCCCATCTGGCCAGGGAGAAGGTCAATTAATAGGAGCGTGTTTTGTCTTTGGGGCCTCTGACACCCCTGAGGACCAGCCTGTCTTTGCCGGGGAAGCCTGGCCAGAACCAGGCGAAGAGGATTCAAGACAAGGCCAGTTCAGTAACACAGCTCAGAGCGTACAACACAACTTGCTCCGAGGATGTTGGGCATTGTGCTTCATTAGGAAACAAAATATAAGCTTTCCACACCATTAGGTATGACTTTAGGAGTGAAAGCACATAAGACGACGCCTCACCTCATCAACAATGCACTGCAGAAGCTGGAGAGGCTGCAACGGGAAAGAAGAGAGGAAGAAGTATTAGCCTCTGTGCAATATCTTTACAGTGGAGTGGAAAGAAAAAATCATTAATGCAATAAAATATAGCAAGATTAATCAACAACAGCAAACTCTTATAAAAACATTGATGCTCAGGATGTTCTATTATTTCTAATGGTACCTAATCTAATACAGGCAGTTAAAGGTTTGCATTTTCTTCAAAATGCAATTTGCTAAGTTTAAAACAAGGCATTCAAGCATGCAAAGGAAGCAGCCATCAGGAAAAAGAAAAGTGAATTTTTTTCTGAACTCATAAAGCTTACCATTAAAGATCCCTGGTTTTTCTGAATCTGAAAAAAGGCAATATGTAATTAGCATGTCATAATCAAAATGACTCACTTGGACACATTATGATCACTGAGAGAAAATTATTGCATTGCTGGTGGCAATTTGTGGGCATGTGTTAACACAATTTACATAATGAAAATACACAAATGTTAATAGCTCGCTTCTCATTTATAGGCGAAAGTCAGCAGAATGTTAATTTCACACAACACTCTTTAGTACCCTCCAGGTTGTATTAGAATAGGGAGAAAAACCATAATCCATTTCAAAAGGCTGTTTACGATTCAGATATAAATAATGTTTTATATTGCTAGATTGTGAACACTGGGCTTAATGTTGCAATCATTGCTAATGTTATGAAGCTCACTCTTTTTAAATTAAAAACCGATTTATTTAAAATTGAAATTAAATCATAGTCAGAAATTAGAATTTTGGATTCCTGCCAGTGTCTGCTCACAATCCCCTATTTTGTGAAGAAAACTTTAATTATGTGGTTGAAGTATTTGCTTCTAACTTAGGAGTGGGGTAGAAACTCCACCTTTTCCAAGGTTCCTTCTGTCTGTTCCCAAGGCAGCAAGGCTCGCTGGGAAAATCAGATTCATCAAATTGCACAGTGTTTTTTGGGGGGGAGTGAGAGCAGAGCCTGGCCAGGGCGCCTGTTCCAGATCAACAGGGAGGGCAGCTGCTCACATCCAACGTCGAGAGCCCACATCTCTTAGAAAGTCACCAGAATATGATAAGATTAGTAAAGTATCAACCTAGTAATTAAAATGTTAAACACTCCAATGCTTCCCTCAACGCCTACAGTTGTTATAAACTCAACGAAAATGGAGTCCAGGGCACTAAATTTCCTAGGTAGAAGAATTTCAGGAACTAGATATTACTATTGACAGATCACCTGTTTCCTGGGATGCATGAGCTCTAACCAGCTGATTAATTACAGGCAAATATATACACACGCATACTGTTTGTTTATTAGTGTACTGGGGGTGAATCCAGAGTCATTCTACCACCGATCTACACCCCCAGCCCTTTTTAGTTTTTATTTTGAAACAAGGTCTTGCTAAGTTGCTGAGGTTGGCCTCAAATTTGTGATTCTCCTGTTTCAACCTCCCAAGTAGTGAGATTACAGCCCTTATATGTTTTTTGGTTATTGTTTGTTTTTGCAGGTTTGGGGATGGAACCCAGGGGCATTCGACTTTTGAGCTACACCCCCTGCCCTATTTTTTATTCTTTATTCTGAAACCGGGTCTCACTGAGTTGCAAAGGGCCTAAGTAGCTGAGGCTGTCTGCAAACCCATATCCTCCTGTCTCAGCCTCCCGAATGCTGGGATTACAAGCGTGCGCCACCACACCCGGCTCTTGTATGCTTTTAATGGTACTTAAAAAGTTCTTTCACTTGGTCCATACTCTCACTTGGTCCATACAACCGCCGGAGGTACGCAGAGATGACCATCTCTACTCTGTGAAAACCAGGGCTCCCAGAGCAGGGGGCAGGCCAGGCTTGCTGGGCCAGGGCTTTTCCAGTGCTCCTATCCCTCTAGCATCTGCATTAGGCCTGGCCATGATCAACACATTACTGAAGAAAATGCTGAGCTTGCAAACACATGTACTTGGCACATTATAGTTGATAAGTATCAGTGTTGGTGTGTGGGCCTATAGATTATGAGCAGCTATGTTCATGAGAGCCTCCACTTAGAACCTGAGTGTTTGAAACGATACTCGCCCGTGTTCTGTCAACTGACCACACTCCCACGCAATGCTTCCTCCTGTCACCACTCCTGAGGCCTCTGTCCCAGGCTGAGTGGCTCCTAGCCTATGTTGATAGACCCTGCTTGCTGTTGCTCTGAATTACTGTTTCTTCCAGTTTCTCCAGTCAATGAGATTTCCACACAAGGCCACATGGGAAAGGCTTCTACTGGGAGGGGAGGCAGAGCTGTTCACCAACCCCCCCCCCCCAGGGCAGTTAAGGAACTGAGTTATAAGCCACATCCACTTAAAAAAAAAAAACCTTGAAGCTGGGCATGGTGGAGTATGCTTGTAATCCCAGCATTTGGGAGGCTGAGGCTGGAGGATCACGGTTCGCAGACAGCCTCAGCTGCTTAGTGAGGCCCTTTGCAACTCAGTTAGACCGTTTCAAAATACAGAATAAAAATTAGGACTGGGGGTGTGGCTCAGAGGTAGAATGCCCCTGGGTTCTATCCTCAGTACTGCAAACAAACAAACAAACACCAAAAAAACCACACCAGAAAAAACCCCAAAATACAATACAAAACAAAACAAACAAACAAAAATCTTGAAAAACCCAGGTGACCTCTATGATATGAAACATCTCTGGTGTTTTATTTTTTCCACGCGTACATGGGTACTCCCCTACCCTCATGGACTTAGTAAGATAAAACTGCTTCAACAGGACAACTATTTGTAATGAGCAAAAAATCAGAAATCCATTTTTTTTTACGTCAAAGAGAATACTTTTCACAAATTTCCAACAGTCAGGGGATTGCAACCTTCTCTGAGGAAAACATGTAACAAAAATTCTCAAAGTAAGCCAGGCGTGGTGGCGCACGCTTGTAATCCCAGCATTCGGGAGGCTGAGACTGGAGGACTGCGGTTTGCAGACAGCCTCAGCTACTTAGTGAGGCTCTCTGCAACTCAGTGAGACCCTGTTTCAAAGTAAAGAATAAAAAATAGGGCTGGGGGGTGTAGCTCTGAGGTAGAATGCCCCTGGGTTCCATCCCCGGTACTGCAAAAAAAAAAAAAAAAAAAAAGAAAACAAAACCTCAAAGCTATTTTCAAATGAATGTAGGTAGGCATACACTTGGAAAGATTGTCCCTGGGAACATGGTTGTGTACACAGAAGGAAATGAAGGAAATGCCCTTGTGAACCATTATCTTCAAGAAGGGCCTCGCCTTGTCCTATCCTGTGTGTCCAACTTAAAGACAACTCACACTTGGACTCTTTGAACACTTGGTATTTACTGCAAAAGGAAAACAGCACCAGAGTCTTTTTTATGACCTTGTAACTATCCTGGTTTGCCCGTGTTTTTAAAGAGAGATGTTGTTACCAGGCTTTATTGTATGCTTTTGATAGCAACATATTACATGAAATCATCTTCATAAATTTTGTATTAAGGTAGCAGTGGCAGTACCTGAAATTGATTCAAAATGCTTAAGATACTCAATTACTTTTTAACACTATTACACAATGAAATGACTTATATCTTCTATATCACAAGAATTTGATGATGCAACATCGTTGTAATTGATTCATTTTCTCAATTAAATAAAGCTACTGTGCTTTTCTTTATATGAATGCCACAACGACTATAGAGTCAGATGTATTATCATCCTTTTCCTGTCCCAGATATATTGCCTTAAAGGCTGGATTCTGTTCCACTGTTAATTCCACCAGAAAATTTAATGCCACAGCCCTATTTTTCAAATTCTGAACTGCCAGGCACTCGGCTGTATTTATATTAGGCATATTTTTCACTGCTAAAGCCTTTGTTGTTTACCTTTTTCAAGATCATATTACTGCATGGGCACAGCCACCATAAAACAGATCTAAACGGAGTCAACCCCCAGTCACTGCCTCTGTTTTTGCACACAGTTCATGAAAAAGTGAAGCCCCTCGTTTTATAGCACATTAAAAGTGGTGCTAAGGGTACTCAATATAAAATGTTAGCTTCATGAACGCCTATCTTTATTCTGGGTCTGCCTTTCCAAGTGCCTGGCTGTGCGAGCAGAGTTCAGAGGAACGCAATAATATTGTTAGGGCTGACGTATTGCCCGCACCTCGCAACATATGAAATGCTGTTTATAACTAACTTGTCCAAGCCCACAGTCCTGCTGGTACAGTTTGCTCACGTTGAGCAGTTTCTATGTTTTAACTAGTACTTTGGGACAATGGGCAGAACAATAACGGCTCGAGACACGCACTCTGCTAATCAGTCTCTAGAACTAGCAGGGTTTTGATCCACTAATTAGATGAACCTTTTCTCTCTTCTGGGCACAACTCTATTTCTTTTATCCGCCGTTCGATCCAAGATTTAAAGCCACACTAACGAGAGAGCTGAGCCTCATTCCGAGACAAGAATGACCCTAATGTGTTTAAATGGGGAAGAATGACTTCATAAGGGGCAGCCTCAAACACCAGTTAGGTTTTTCTGTTATGATATTTATTGTACATGTCTTTGCAGGGACCATACAGTTGGCAATTAGGAAATCTTCTATAAGGTGACACATGACTTTAGAAAATAATTCTGCAAAGGGAATTACCTATGCAAAAGTTTGCTTATGGGGCCTCAACTATTTAGTCAATGGTGTTGGTGATTAAAAAAAAAAAGCAATTTCTCTATGATTTTCTCTCTGCAGAGGTACTTTTTGCATACGATAGTAGTATAGACCTCGCTACCAGCCCTTTTACATTATATTCAGAGGCACGATCACAAAACGAAAATGAATCCACCTATGTAACTCAGAGAAGACACCGGCGATAGCTCTCATTTTCTCTTTTACTCTCTGAAGTTATGGCTTGCCCTGCAGCTCTTGTCTGAGAGATTTATGTGTGACCTAGGTCAGATCTTCCAATATCAGTTGACAAATTTTCTCTTTACATATTTACTGCTTTTCAAGCTTGTGTTATTTTCTTTTAAATAGGAAAAAGAAATATCAAATTACATTGTGTGGCTGGAATTTTTAAAGAATATCGTTTCCCTTTGTCATGCTATCAGCCTTATATTCTAGCTTCCAGTGTTGAACTCTATTCTTTTTAACTTCAAGTTTTAGAAACTATAGCCATTTCCCAAAGACTATCTTTTTTCAAAATCGCTGCGCACACTAAGCTATGACCCTGGCTAAATATCAACAGGGGTTATGGTAAACTGGACTTTCATGTCCTAGATGAAGACCTATGACCTAAAGGACTTTTCAATGTAAAGGACCTCAGACATGTTCTAGCTCCATCTGCTCACTTTGCCATTAAGGACACTGAGGCTGGAACGGTGTCCAGGGCCACAGAGACAGCTGAGCTTGGCCTGCCGGCTGGCTTAAAAAACTACAGGAAATGCGTGGGCCTGGGAACCAGAAGGCCCCAGGATCGAATCCCCATGGCCTCAGGAAACCCCTCTCTTCAACCAGGGCTCAGTGCTGTCATCTACAAAGGATGAACCAGAGGAGCCAAAGGGTCCTTGAGGGCAGAGCTTCTCACTCAGGACTTTCCCACCCGAGGGAGAAATGGCACCAAGCATCAGCACTGTCGTGGGGACTAAGACTCAGGGATGTACCAACTCCATCCCATCATGAACGTGCAAAAGCAGATGGTCCAAACCTCAAGACTTCAATAAGAAAAAAAGCAAAAACAGTGCCTCAAGGTTTATACACATTGCCTGGTACCAACTTAAGAGCTTCCAAATGATGATTTTTTTTTTTTTTTTTTTGGGGGGTGGTACTGGGGATGGAACCCAGGGGCCTTCTACCTCCGGGCTACACTCCCAGACCTATTTTATATTTTATTTGGAAACAGGGTCTCTTAAGCCAGTTGAGGCTGGCTTCGAACCTGCGTGATCCTCCTGCCTCAGCCTCCCAAGTGCAGGGATTCCAAGTGTGAGCCACCACGCCTGGCTCAATGACGATTTTTTAAGAACTAGAACAAGATTTACTCTAACTGTATATGAGGATGTTGATAAAGTGATGTTTTCTGAATGTAATATGAGACATAGTAAGTGGATAGTGTACATTACTTCTAACAATGCGACATGGGTGGGCATAGTTCAGTGCCATTATCCTATCTCCCTGCCCATCAGCTAAGTCCTTGTTCACCTTCTTATCACACCTGAGTCTATTAGTATACCTTGTATAAGGTCCAAACAAAAATGAGTCTTAGGAAGACTGGGTGGGTCCCTATGACCCCCACAGCCTAAGATCACACACAGCCACCATCTTAGCCACATCTCAGACACCAGCTGAGGTGCTGTGTTCAGGAGTGAGCAGTTTTGAAAAGAGAAAACTATATATCCGCGAATGTAGCAAGCAGCTAGGTGGGAGAGGAAGACCGTAAGGTGCCGAGAGGAAGGCACTGATCAGATGGGACCAGACAGAAGGTCGCGGCAGCCATAAATTACATCACCTGGCTCTGGCTCCTTCCTGAGTATCAAGGACGATGATTTTCACACAAAACACAGCAGCTGGAGCATCAAGTGCAAGGTAACATTACTCATCTGCTGGGTCTGCCGGCCAGTGCGCAGGAGGAAAGCAACCTGCTGCCAGTCCACACTCCTTCCCCCTTCGTGTATTTAAAACTGACACAGCTCATGTCCTTCCCCACCTGTGTGCACGGGAGCCACGGTGAATCTTCCTCCGGGCACATGTACATTTTAATTTTGTGACCTGAATTTTATGGGAAAAGCGAGGGCTTGCGATTGTGATTCAAAATAATCAATGTGTATAACGTAATTAATTTTTTCCTTAATGGAACAAGCTTTGGCCAAAGAGTTCATGAAGTGCCTCTCTTTGGAAGATTTTGGACATTTGTTGTATCAAATTTTTCTTCTTTCTTTGTTCCAAAGAAGGCTAGCCTTATTTCAGAATCCAATATAAAAATATCAGTCATAGCTGGGTGTGGTGGTACGTGCTTATAATCCTCCAGTACTAGGGAGGCTGAAACAGGAGCATCACAGGCTCAGCCTCAGCTGCTTAGTGAGTCCTCTGCAACTTAGCTGGATCCCATTTCAAAATAAAGAATGCAGAATAGGGTGGGAGGTGTAGTTTGGAGGTAGAATGCCTCTGGGTTCAATCCCTAGTAACACACACACACACACACACACACACACACACACACACACACAATCAATTGTAGCTGGGTATGGTGGCCTACATCTGTAACCCCAATATTTAGGAGGTTAAGACAGGAAGGTTGCAAGTTGGAAACCAGTCTCAGCAACTTAGCAAAACTCTCAGCAAGTTAGGGAGACCCTGTTTCAAAATTAAAAACAGGCTTAGCATAATGGTACATGCCTGCAATCCTAGTGCTTGGGAAGCTGAGACAGGATGATCAAGGCCAGAAAAATTAAAAATAAAAAGAGCTGGGTGTAGCTTAGAGATATAATGCCCCTGGGTTCAATTCTCAGTTACGCACACATACAATTTTGTGTGTGGAGGTGGTGAGAGGGCTTGAGGGGAGAATGTTGCTTTTCTTCTGAAGACGGGCCTATTGACTGTCCAACTCTTTATGGTCAAATAAATCTGCTACAGCAAAGTTTTAATGTGTGTCAAAACGTCTGGCAGGGTTTTCTGGAGCTTTGTTCTATTTTCACCTCTCTTAGCTTAAATTCTCCTGTCGGAGAATCCAGAGTGATGCTAGAGGCCACCTTAGTCCAATTCTTCACCCAAGGTAGAAGTTCAATTTATAATATTCTAGACAGACAAGCATCTTGTCTTTGCTAGAAGACTTCCAATGATGGTTTCCCAATGACTGGACAGCTTGGGCAGCTTACATGTTAGAAGGCTCTTTATTATTTTAGGGCCAAATATTTTTTCCTATAAGATGTGCCTGTGATTTTGCAGCTGTGTGCATAAAGCTAATGTCAGCTCCTGAGTTACCTGAAGATACTTGCCACATCTTCACAATGCTTCCCCTCCTGAATAAGTGCTCCTACTTTCTTCTTTATGACCAGCTATAATTTTGGGCACCCTCTGTCTTCCCCTCTTACTGCTCCAACAATATTTCCTGACCCTGAGCGGCCCATACTTATCCTGGCAAGATGAATACGGTTCTGGCCTAAGTCAGTCAGTGCCATAGAAATCCCCTGGCCTGGGAGTTAGTCTACCCCCTCAAACTGAGTCTAGGGCCTTTGGTTGCCTGTGTGGAAAAGGGACCCACTCTTCCTCCCTCTAGCAGGAAGCAGGTCACCCCAAGAATCCCCACAGCCACTCTTGGTTTGTGAAGGGGAGTCTACCAAGAAGAGAGCTGAAGGTCACGTGCGGGGTCAAGTTCTAAAACCTCCAAGAGCAGGCCTTCCACCCACTCGTGAGCTAATGAGTTCTCTTACAGCGCAGGCCACTTCGAGCGGGGGTTTCTGGAAGCTGCCTGCAGGATCCAGGCATGATTTCCCAGTCTCCACTACTTCTATCACCTTGCTCTGACTGTGTTTCCATCCCCATGCAGCTGTCCCCTTATTCTGGGGGTAAGTTCCAAGACCCCCAGTGGGGGCCTGAAACTGCAGATGGCACAAAACCCTATACACTATGTTTTCTTCTCTCTCTCTCTCTCTCTCTCTCTCTCTATATATATATATATATATATATATATATATATATATATGATAAACTTTCACCTTTCCACCTAAAGGAATCTCTTTGGCTTCTCAGTGGCTCATGAGAATGGGCCAGCATCACCAGCCTTGTGCTTTGGGGCTTCTGTTAAGTAAAATAAGAGTTACTTGCACACGAGCACTGTGATAGCACGTCAGTAATCTGATCACCAAGACAGTTACCAAGGGACGGGCAGTGCATACAATATAGATAGGCTGCTAGACAAAGGGATGATTCCCCTCCCGACGGGACACCATGAGCTGGCCTGGGATTTTATCCTGTTCCTCATAATGGTATGCAATTTAAAACTTATGTTCTGGAATTTTCCATTTAATATTTTTGGACCGTGGTTGACCACAGACAGGAAACTGAAACTGCGGAACGCAAAACAGTGGGTGAGGGGGGCAACTTTATGTTTCTTATAAAGCACAGCCCCCAAACCTGTAGTGAACACATGCTGTGCCTTGCCTGGCTTAGGTCCCTTTGCTCAATTCACTGCACACTACATAGCAGAAACTTAAGAAGGTTAAAAGTACATTCACATTTTTGGGGGTGGAGGATAGTGGGGATTGAACTCAGAAACCTTCTACCTCTGAGTTATACTCTCAGCCCTTTTTACATTTTTTAAAATTTTGAACCAGGGTCTCGCTAAGCTGCTGAGGCTGGCTTGCACCCTGAGATCTTCCTGTCTCAGACTTCTAAGTACTAGGATTATAGGTGTTGGCACCACACCCAGCTTACCTAACTGGCTCAACTAACTGAGTAAAGTTTTTCTTTTTGGTGCTGTCCTTCTGTTTTTTCCTGTCTCACATCGGCACAGTATTTAAGTCAAAATGAGCGGATGATTAAACCAACCACCAGACCTGGACAAGTTAGAAGCTGCTATCTGTTGCCTCTCCCCAAGACAGAAACATACCATGGCATTTTGCTTGTTTGGCTGACGAGGGGCCTGTCCAGCAAAGATGCAGAATCTCAGGCTATTGGTGTCTTAGAGGATCTTAAAGGGTCTACTCCAACTTAACTCCTGCCTGATCAGATCCTCCCTTCACTGCACCCCACGCACCAGAGCACATCTGAGTTCATCTGGAGAAGGGGGCTCACTGTCTCCTGACCCTTGTCCCATTTCTCCCCTCCTGACATTACAAGTCTGCACCTTCTCTAAAGATGACTACCACATCTCAGAAGTGCTTACCCTTAGTGGTGATGCTGGCAGGGTCGGGTGGGAGTATGGGGTGGAAGTAAAGAAGGGACAAAACAATTGATGGAAAGCCTTGGGATCTGAGTGGATTTTTGGTTCCTTCTGATTGCAAAATGTCGTGCCAACATGTAAAAAAGTAAACTTGAACTAAATGATTGCTTTGCCAATTTCATATATGTTTATCAAGTACTTACTCTATGCCAGGCAATGTATTAGACTCTAGAACCTCAAAGACAGATAAGATATAACTGTTGGCCCTCAAAAAAATGCCTTACTTAAGACCCCTGAAGCTTAGCAGAGCTAAGACCTCAGCACAGGGCTTGCACTCTCCCCTGAATGTCACTTAGTGTTTGGACAAAAAATATAGTTCTCTGAGTTGTGCTTTCTTCCCTTAGAGCTCCACAGATTTTTCTGAGACATTTCCCCGCACCCTCAGCCTCCAGATAATATTGTAGGCAATGAAAGAAAGGTGGTTTCATGGGCCAAGGCTCCATATATCAATGCATTTTTTTTTTAACCACCATCTATCTGACCACATTGTTTAGCTGGCCAAGTTCTTGAAATAAGTCACAACTGCAGACAATATATGGTTCATCAGGGATGAAGAGGGAGGATCCTGAAACAGTCACACACAGCCTTGTTGATTAACATGTACCTTATTGGCTTGACTGTAAAAATTCAAAATAGATGTAAAGAAAAGAAGGTATGGCTCTAGAAAGAACAGGATTCAGTTTGGCTTTTGTTCCAGAATTTCCAGTTCATTCCTTTCACGCTCTGATATAGGTAAATCAGGATTTGATAAATTCCAGAGGAGTATACAGCAAGAGTTGGCCCAGCACTTTTCATACTCTGTGTACCAAATAACTCTTGGTTCAAACAAGATTTTATATGCATGCATTAAAAAAAACATGAGCAGGTAGAAGCAGAGCTGCTCCTGCATTTGTGCATGCGTGCGCCCACGTGAAGAGGTGGAGGGTGAATCCTCATCTCCTCTGCGCACTCTCTTCCCATCAGTCTGCAAATCACTGACCTGGGACGCCTTTGCCACCTTTTAGGTGAGGAGACTGAGGTCTGAAAAGAAACAGGGTGGAACAGCTAATAAGTGAAGCCAGGACAAGAACTCAGGTTAGCGCTCTGGGGATTGTTTGGGTGGAAACCACACAGTGACTTTGACCCCTACGTGTTAAGACTGCTATTTGCTGGTCCAGTCCCCTCTGCCCCGAGACACTAAGTGTTTCCAGCTGCCTGGCTGCCCAGGAGGCACAGAGCTGCCCAAAGAGCAGGGGCTGGAGGGAGCCTCTGGCCATGCACTGTGTTTTATTTACAGAATTTTACCAAACTAGAACTAGACCTAGAGTCACAGTTTCCTCTGGGCCAAAAGGGTGCTCTCTGCGACCTGTTTCTAAACAGCAAACAAGACAGGCTTCATTTCCCCTGCTGGCCTTTCCTCTTCTGAGCCTGCAGGCCCGACTCCTTCCACAGCACCATTCCATCCCCCGGTTTCCTTTCCTTCTCCCCGGGGTCACTATCCGCAACTCTTGATGGCTGCCTCAGTTTCCCACAGCTCCTCGGAGGTGACCCCCGGGTTCTGGGTGTAAACTGCCTCCGTCCCTGGCTCCTGGTGGTCCTTGGGACCTCTCTTCACCTGGTGTGAAGAGCCCTAAATCTCCAGTCCTGATTTCATGAGCTCTTTGCTCCTCTGAGGCAACACACTGATTTCTCAATGAACTTAGTGTGTTTGTTTTATTGGCACTAAAGAGGGCTGGGTTCTTAGCATCAATAAAATTTTAGTTGAGAAAGAATTCCCAACCCCTCAGGCATTAATCCAAAACTGTTTAATATCTAAAATGGTATGCTCAAACAAAGCTTGGCCAGGTCTGTCCTCTTTAGCTTGGATGCCAGTAAGCCCCTACCCCACATCTACCCAAGTTTTCATTTTTCATTTTTTTTTGAGGTACTGGGGATTAAACCCACCACATTCTACATCTGAGCTACACCCCCAGCCCTATTTTTTTTTTATTCTTTATTTTGAAACAGGGTCTCACTAAGTTTCTGAGGGCCTCATAAGTAGCTGAGGTTGGCAGCGAACCTGCGATCCTCCTGTCTCAGACTCCCAAGTACTGAGACTATAAGCATGGGCCCCCATGTCCGGCTCTACCCAAGTTTTCTATGTTGAATGGTAATAAGCAAGACACTGGAGTGCTATAAAAGTTGATGACTCTGTTGCTGCTGCTACTACCGTTGCCGAGGACCTTCCTCCCAGGGATCCATACCCAGTCAAGTCACCTGGCAGGTGCAGAGCATCCTGGGACAGTCATTTCCACCTTTGGAGACACAGCTGAGCGGATGGCAGTGGAGAATAAGAATGGCCATTTGGGCTCAGAACCTCTGAGCGCCTCTTCTACCCTTTCCCTCACCATCCTCCCGAGAGAAAACACAACTCAACGGAGAGTGAGAGGGACCAACCCTGCTGCTGAACACCTGTGACGGTGTGTGTCTTTCAACGCTGTGGCCTCCCATCTCCTCCTCTGTGGAATAAGAGTTAGGCCAGATCATGTAAGGTCTCTTAGATCCTGGAATTCTGGGATTCCATGAAGTAGCAGACTGTACCAATGAATCTCAGGGGGACGTGGCAGGCCTCCGCCACAGGGTCTAAGAGGGCGAGAAGAGGGCACCGTCACTGCTTGGACATCCATGCAGACTGGATGCCGCTGTTTTAAACTTCAATCTTATTTATAGGCCAAATTGATTATTTAAAACTTGTAAAAGAATCACGATCCCTGTTACTGAACTAAAAATGACTAGAATCTGTGCATAATCCTATATATTATATTTGTGATTGTGAGTGATAAATTGTAACTCAAAATGGAAGGACTGTAAAGGAAGGCTCTTGTGGGATCAGAAAGGTAATTCATTTCAGTCCTACCTGGCGTGAGACACGGTCATATATTTTCAGAGTAACACAGGTAAATCCCTGAAGTGCTTTCTGGAAATATAAATAATACTACTATTACCTTGCTCTTGTTTACCAGCCTATGTTTTTCAAAGAGCTCTCTCAGGCCTTGGCTCATTTGATCCTGACAATTCCTCCCCAGTGGTCTAGAAAATGTCCTATGATGTGCCAAGTCAAATTTACAGGGTGGCAGGGAAGCTCTCAGAGGCACGCGCCAACTGCCCTCAGGGGCGAGGGCTGCAAAGGCAGAAAGTTCCAACCTCAGACCGGGCACCTCAGACATTACGAAATCCTCGAACCCACTTCCTCATCTGGTCTCTGGCGCTCTACCTGGATGCGTGTCCTCCCTCCTCTCTCCCCTTTCTTCCTTTTGCTGCTGCTTTAAAATTTAGGTAGGGGTCTGGATTCAATCCCAAGCAACACACACACACACACACACACACACACACACACACACACACAAACACCCCTTACCTACAGGAATTGCTAAACTAACATGAATGCGTGTGTGTGTGTGTCCCTATTGAACACACTGTAAGGATGCTGGATGCAGCTCCCTAGTTTAGACTTTGCCTCTTACCGGGTGCCTCCCTGCGTAATGTGAGCGCCTAGGCTGTTCTCCCCACCCTTGTGGACTCAGCACCTGAGCTCAAGCATCTCCTGCCCTGTGAAAACTTCTTGGCTTCCTCCAGTACGCTGACCCTCCCTCTCAAGCTGCAGCCAGAGTCCCAGCTCCCCGGGCCTCCTCTGAATTCAGCTGCAGTTGCTCATTTTGTGTTTCTCTTCCCACTGAGTTGGGGTCTTTGGAGCAGGGACGGCCTCTGTTTCGTTCTGTGCTCCTGGTGCTTAACACAGTGCTGGCACAAAATAGATGCTCAGTGACAAATATCGAGTTGAGATGCGTGTCATATAGTAGTTTAGATGGTGCTACGAAACCAGGTCAACCTGGGCTGGGTGCTTAAAAAACAAAGACAGGCATTGCTGGGCACAGTGGTACAAACCTGGAATTCCAGTACTTGGGAGGCTAAGACAGGAAGATCATAGGTTTGAGGCCAGCCTCAGCAATATAGTGAGACCCTCAGCAGCTTCAAAAGACCTGTATCAAAATATCAAAATTAAAAAGGCTGGGGATGTAGCTCAGAGGAAGAATGGCCCTGGGTTCAAGTCTCAATCTCTCAAACTCTCGCTCTCTCTCTCACACACACACACACACACACACACACCCCAGCCATTCCTAATCTGGTTGGCTAAGTACATACCTCAACTAAAGTATTAACAGGTAATTTACATTTAATGGAAAATTTCTAAGCTACTTATGCTTTGTGGATAACTTATCTCCCATTTTTGCTCTATTTTAAGGACAAACTAGAAAATCATTTTCTGTCTTTGGCAGAGGCAAAGCAAATAAAATGATGAGGCCTCTGGATAGGTTTGAGATGGTTACTGGGAGAAGGATTTGGCACTGGTAATTTAAAAATTCCTCAGAGCCAGGTGTAGTGGCACATGCTTGTAATCCCAGCATTTGGAAAGCTGAGACAGGAGGATCGAGATTTGCAGATAACCTCAGCTACTTAGTGAGACTCTTTGCAACTCAGTGAGACACTTTCAAAATATAGAATAGCCGGGTGTGGTGGCGCACGCTTGTAATCCCTGTGCTTGGGAGGCTGAGACAGAAGGATCACGCTGGTTCGAAGCCAGCCATGCTGGCTTAAGAGACCCTATTTCCAAAAAAAATTATATATATATATATATATATATATATATATATATATATATATATATGAGTGTAGCCCGTAGGTAGAAGGGTTTTCAGGAACCCCAGTACCACACATACACACACACACACACACACACACACACACCCCAGAATAAAAAATAGGGCTGGGGGTGTAGCTTAGAAGTAGAATGGCCCTGGGTTCCATCCCCAGTACCACAAAATAAAATATGAATAAAATTAAGTGTAAAAACTAGTATTTTGACATTGGCATTTGAATAGTGTTTAATGTTTTTAAATAGTTTAAAGAACATCAGTTTTCTACTCTATTATAAAACAAATACTCTATTCAGAGCACAATTTATTAGTACAAAATAAATGAATGTTTAAAAGACAATCTGTCAATTGGAAAAAAAAAAAAAACAAGCGCTACATTAAAATAGGTTTCCAAGCCAAGTTAAAGAAAATATTTTCTCCTTGACAAGTTGCTTACATTTAAATGAAAACAGGGCAAATTTGGTCAATAATATGGATTGCATATAATAAAAAGGACCTTAGATCATGTTAATACAAGGATCAGAAGGTAGTAACTTCAATTAAAACCACCCAATTATTTAGCAAACTTTCAGCTACAGCAAATAAATTAATCTGTTTTAAATGAAAGTGCTCAGACGAGTCGCTTTTTGACCTATGAGTGAGTCTCACGAGCAGTAAAATCAAGCAAGATTCTGCTGAAGCAAAGCCGAGTCCCCCAATCAAGCACACGACATTAGTGGCCGAAAAGCATTTGCAAAACATATTTCCTTGGCTGGTAGCAGGGGACTTGGAAGCAAACGCCACCTATGGTTCCTCTCATACTTTATCATATAGCGTCCAGGGGGTGAGCGCACGTTTTTCTTACCCACGAATAGGTGGGCATCTTGGTTTCAACGCAGGATATTTTCATTTCGGTACTATCTTGTGGAAAAGGCTAGTCGTTACACCATTAGGAATGCGTGTCTTTCATTTAAAACTCTCTATTATCTACTTCTGTTTAACTTGTATTGGGATTTAAAAAGGCCTCTCTATTCAGACAAGTAATATATGTCATCATTTTGTTCGGCTAACAGCCCTGAGAGCCCCTCTCCTTGAGTTAAGGACAGGAGAGCAGCTCTGCTTGGCACACTGGGGACAAGACCTGGTGGGATAAATGAGAATCAGCCAACTGGTAGTAAAGGTTTCTAATCCCTAAGATTCAGACTTGTCTTTTACCTTAGCCTTAATTATTATTCTATTTGGCCAGATGATGATCTATTTTTTTTCCCAATAAAAGTGATCTCTCTCTATTGCAATAATTTCTCTGAATGCCACTTTTATGCATTTTAACAAAAAACCATCGACGTTCACTATTTCTCTTGTCTTTTTGATCCTTTTTACTACTTATCATCTTCTTTATTTGAAACAGATTTTTAACAGATAATCTTGATCGTTACAACAATATCTTGCTTGCATTTTATTCAAATAATTCTTAAAAACAGCTTAAAAAGCCGTTTGGAATAACATCAAGCTTGCCATCAATCAAACGAAAAAATTCCGCTGGCGGTTGTATAAACATCAGATCAAGTCTGATGTCTTCAAGGATTTCAGAGTGAACCATAAAAAACTCCATTAACTTCTGACAAAGAATGCAAATTAATCACAACATGGGGTGAAATGAAATTAAAGGCTCTTTTCTAATCAATGACAAGGCAGGATGAAATATTTGTTACTCTCTCTGCACTCAGACTGCCTGGGATGTTTGCACTTCCCTCGAAAGGCCCCAAACGTAAGGTGTGAGCACGGACTCACCCACGGTGGCTGTGCCGCCCTCCTCCCCTCCCCCCTAGAGCTATCTGCTTACAAGTCGTGGAGATTCACAAAACACACTAATCATCCGCATCTCAGGTGCATCCAATTTGTTATTCACACTCTCCCATGCCAGTGAAAAGCCTGGCGCAGACAGATGCACCAGGAACCCTAAATGACAGTTTTGGCCTCCGGAAGTACGATCACTACAGCAAAATCTAGTACAGCCTCCAGGTGAAATGTCTGGAGCTCCATATGGAGCAGGGAAAATTAACAACAAGATGAAAATCACTGCAGCAGCGGGGAGTCGGAATTTTTGAAAAAAAAATGAAATTTAAAGATGAAGAAAGAGAAGTAATAAATTAATGGGGTGTGAAAACATTCAAAGCTTTACAATACCAGGGGCACTATTTGCTCAGATTTTTTTCCCCCTTTTTTTAACTTCAGGTCATTTTGATGTAATTTATTAACCAAGATCAGGAGTTGTAGCCAAAAGAAGAACAATATTTTTTATACACTGCAGAAGTACTTTAAATACATTTGTATCTGCATTCGCTTCACTTTCCTGTGCCATCTTGCTTACCAAATCTTCCAACGCCAGAGTGGACACCTCCCCTGAGAAGTCTCCTTAGTGGGTCCACTATCCTCCCAACGCAGGGCACTGTTGTAAAGTTGGGATGAAGGGTGACAATTTTCAGCACGTGATTCTTTTCGTTTCTCCTAAATTACGGTGTCATTAAACAAGCCATTGCCCGCCGTCATGTTTTTTAAGTCAACTGGATTCGGATCTACACGATTAACTACATGCAGCTCCAGTCCCTGTCCAGACTAGCACGTCTTTCTAGGCTACTATTACAGCTAAACTGTTTAAGAAATTGAGACATCTTTGTTTGTGAGATGTTTAAAGAGGCAATTTCTCATTATCCTGTTGTAGAATATGCTTTGCAGGCATCTAGATTTTAATGGCACTGGGGTCGCTGAGGGCTCTGAGGCCCTTTGGATCCTCCTGTCACTATACTAAACACATGCTAAGAAAAGCAAAGGGCTCCGGGGGATGGCCTTGTCATCAAGCACAACCCTCAGATGCCCAGAGTTCCCGGCTACACAAAAGGCCACCCCCGGCAGAGAAGGCAGACTAGAAGGGGCTGGTGGGGCTGGGGGAAGGAGAGCAGGGGTACGAAGAGCCAATCTAACTGAGGGGTCACAGAGCTAGGGACTGGGGTTAACGCCTCCAAGTCCTAAGCTTAACTAGACCCTGTCCTCCTGAAGGCAAGGTGCCTGGAGGCTGGAAGTTAATAGTTCTCTGCAGGTGGGAAGTACAGCCTGGGACAGATAATACAGAGTGCCAGGAGCTCTACGTAGGAGAGGTGCCGGACTAATTCAAGGCACCAGTGTGCCTTAAGAGAAACCACAGAACAATCCCTGCATGGGATGATCATTGCCACAAAACACGGTCTTAACAAAACCAGCCCTTTAGCCTTCATGTTGGTCCCAGGCCGCTGGCTCTCCCTAACATCTTCCCAATGCTCCTCCCTCATCTGTACCCTCCCTGTGTCACCCGCAGGAAGAGGGGCTGCTAAAGATGCTGTCAGCCCGCTGATGCAGGGCTGGGGAAGGAGGGGCCCTGAAGCTTGCCCCTCCCCCCCGCTTCGCCCTCCGCACATTTTACCCTGGGCTCCAGCTGTGGCTGCCAGGTTGCTAAGAACATCCTTTTGCTATCTTCTTCCCTAGCTGGAAACTGTTGTGTGCTGAAACCCCACGTGAGGGCCGTGGGGGTGGAGCTTGGTACTTTTCTATCATCTGATTGATCAGCACACCTCTGATCAGACAGGAAAGGCAGCTATCAAGAGCCTCCAAAGTAAGAATGAAGTTTGTGGTGAGTTTGTGGTCGAGCTGGATTTGAATGTCACCTTCTGCCTCCTGGTCCAGAGCTCCTTCCAACAGGCCACTCTTCCAACTCACCCCACCCAAGCGAAGATGCTCAGGTCTGGCCCTTGATCTGCCTTTGGGTCCAGAGCAGCAATTCCATGGTGCTATCCTCAGCCCAGGTACAGACAATTCAGACCATGTGATCTTAACAGTATATGAAAGGCTTTTATTGGTGCAAGGACCAGCCTAGTGGGTGATAATTAGGATGAAGTAGTCCTCAGTTTGGTAGATAGCATGTTGCTTTGAACCTATGAATGCTTTGTAGTGAGTTTCCCTGTCACTAGAGGTATTCAAACAGCGTGGGTGTTTGCTTCCCAGAGATAATGTAGTTTGCCTGGATGGTGTATGAGATCCCTTCCAACCCTTAGACTGTCTGGCTGATTCCTGCCTACTCCACTTAGGATTCAATGGAAGCACATGGTTCAGCCGTGAGGAATCAGCCATGCTCTCTGCCCAATTCACGAGAGGAGGCTGTCTCCCAGAGTGCTTGGCTCAAATGAGATAACGTGGGCCAAAGAGAGGTGCATTTCACACTCTAGTCTGTGCTCATAAAGTACACATTTTTCTTCATGTGTTTTGAGGGTAGAAGGGAGAAAAGGCATGTACAAGGTATCATTATCCAACCTTCCATCAACAGTAGTCTATAAAACAAATGCCAATTCTACCCCACGTCGCTATAGATGGCAGTAATAAAGCACCCCAACTTCTGTTGAAAGACCCAAGAAATAGGCCTGATGAGCTCAAAGCTACTTCTGTTATTTAAAGTAAAAGCACCAGTTTGGTAAAAACATGCTGTCAGAATTCAGGAAATAGAGCCCCCCTCCCCAGTTCTGGCATAAAGGTTATTGCTAAGTGGGGAGTTAAGCATGAAAGAATTTTTCAACTTGCACTCGACTGAGCCAGTAAATGTACACTTAGATGTCGAGGAAAACAGCACTGTAAGGTGCAGAGCCTCTTCCCAATCTGACCACGGCCTTCCAGTGCTCCACCTGTCCAGGGCAAGGGCAATCGCCTTCTTAAACCCATCACTCACCAGATATTGCTGAATAATGCCAGGAATCCCAAGAATATAGCTACATTTTCAATCACTGGGATTTTTATTAGCTGGCATTCAAATCTGCTACCAAGATTTGTTTGAGAGATTATATTGTATAGGGCCTCCTCTGTTCATTTTCAGAAATTTACAGGATTACATAACTGGCCAAAGAGTGAATTGTTTAAAAATTACTGACAGAACGGGAGGCTTACCAAGATAAATATTCTAATGAGCTATAAATCCTGAAAATGTGATTTTAATTTGATAGGCTACCTAGAGCTAAGCAGCAAGGCTGCGTACACTGAAATCTCGCTCACTGCTAGTGTGCATGCCAAGAGTACACTTTACATTTTCTCTATAGGGAAAGGATTATGTTTAAACAAAGAGGCTTACAGATTTGAAAAGTGAGACTAACACCCTTGAGCCTAACAACGTCCATGATTTCTCTTCCACTTATCTGATGACTTTAACTGTGAAGGCAAAAGGATACAAAAGAGACATTTCAGTCAGAGAAGGATCTCTAAATGTCCACATGGGTGCCCGAAGAATACACTTAAAACAGCTTATAAAGAGGGTAGAGAGAATGAGCCCCTCCTATTATTCAATAACCATGTTTGTGATGCATCTGCATAATCTAACCATGCATAAATTAGTATGTGTAATACAACACTTATTTGCATAATAATAGCAAGTTAATAGATGCTTAAAGAGCAGAGACCAACACCACCTTTAAATCAGACATGCCTCCAGGCACTTTGGCCTGTACAGACCATCGTGCCAGAAAAACAGCGAGCATCAACCAGAGGGAAACAGTCAGCTCACTCATTCTTCATCCCTCTAGACATTTCACTTATTTCCCCACACACACCGGGGAATTGTTCTCAAACCACAAAATAGCTTTGTATTTTAAGTGCTAGCACCCTTCTAAAATAAAAATCTTAAAGAAATCATAAAGATTACAGCCAGCAATGCTAGGAAGATAAACAGTCCGTTAGAAATATGGATAGGAAGGAACAAAACGAAATCACACTCACATAAAATTGTGTGTGTGAGGGGCTGTTTGCCTAGCCAGAAAAAAAAAAAAAATCTTTAACTCAAAAAAATTTAATTGAATTGAATAGCTTTTGAAAAAGGGTAATGAAGAAGAGCCTGGGCCCCTCCTCCAACCTCAATATGAGCACATGGTATTGGGCCAGGACCAGAGAAAACATCTCAAACATTACACAAAGGAAGCGCATGGTGATCGCTGTCAACCTTTAACAAAGAGGAAAAAAATCTGGAGTTTAAAAAAAATCAAAAATCAATAGAGACTTCTAAATGACTCCTTTAAGATACCACTTTTCAATTTAACAGGACAGATTTATTTGTACGTGGCTCAAATGTTCACAGTTGCTTCCCTGCACCTTCATACATAGGAATGAATGTCAGAGTGGCAAACGGCAGTAATGAACAATCTTACCTGAGGATATGGAAACCTCCCAAGAGCAAGCTGGGAAAGGAAATAATATTTGTCTAGTTATAGATTTGCATGCAGGGCAGATCTCCTTAAGACAGACAAGTACTAAATTTCAGAACTGCATCTAGCAAATATATAAAAGCTCACAACCTCAAATGCACAAACTTAAATTATTGTCGTAATTACATTATGAGCTGTATTTAGAATGGACATTTTCAACAGACAATGTTGCATCCCTGATAGAATACTCTCATTTTAATACGTAAACATTACCCTTCTGTTTTTTTCTCTTAGGAGTGTTCTCGGCTCTGTGGACGCTATTCACGCTTACATGTGTGCGACTGTTTCTTCTAGATGGATATAAAACTGTTGGCTTTTTCTCTAGTAAGACGAACATCTCATTGTTCCTAGCCCACCATGCTGGAGAGTTTTCAGCTACAAGTATACATGAGAGTTGTAGAAAGTGGGGAAGAGGCCATATTATGAAACTGAAATCGCACCATTATTTTCATACACTCGTTAAGTTTCTTCATTCACTTTCTCTCTATAGTAGGAAGAGCCACTGCTGTTGAGAAGATGGCCACTGTAGGGCTGTGAGGTTGGAACTGAATCCTAGGTCTGAAATTGGGAAAGTGAATCCCCAGAGCTTGTGGTCTAGCTTGATTCATGATCCAGTCTCTGTTTCTGGGCTAGTCACTTAATTTGGGTCTTTGGGACCTCACCTGTAAAAGCAAAATGATTCAGCTGAGAATGGGTTTGATATACTATAGTAAAATAAAATTTAACAAATATATCATAACCTACTTAAAGGAAATAATGGCAAAACCTCACAACATAACGTGGCCGTCCTCAATCCTGATACCCTTCGTAAGTATCTGTAACTTCTCTCAAAGTAGAAGCGCAACATCAGGGAATGCTGAAGCTGGAGTAGTTCTGTCAGAGCATAATTCTACTTCACAGATCAGAATACCAAACATTTCTGAGGGAGTTCCCACAGTGGAAACCAGAGCAGTACCCTGAGATTTGTGACCTAATCCAGCGTTCTTTACAGCATATTACACTGCCCTTCTAGACCTTGCAAGGCTGTAGGCTTATTTCAAAGCAATTAACACTTCTCAAACATTCTGAACTCCTCTTTTGGAACTGTGTTTATAATTACCTCAAGTAACAGAATATCTACTTGATTTTATTAGAATTGTTTCTTGGATGTAAAATCATATCCCTCTGCTTTTCGGTCATGTAAATTATGCGTACAGACTAGTGTGTGAATTACCTACAGATATTACCAAAACCCAAAGCTATCTACAAAAAATAAACATTTTGTTACTTAGGATAGCTATGAAGGTGCTGAGGTTTTTAAAGCTTGAGAATCAGTTTGAACCACAATGTAATAGGAATAAACCATATGACCTTGTAAGGTAATTACTTCTAAAGGGCCAACACCCATTTGGATATGTGTGTGTGTGCGGTGTGTGTTTTGGAATACCTAGTGTCATTACCTTACGCTTATATCCTGTATACAAGATATACATTGGTATGTATATGGATTTTCAAATTATAAAGTTACACTATCATTATTTCATTTGACAGATATAATAAATTCCTTTATGTATAAATAATAAAAATATCACAAGATGGGATGAATGGAAAGAGAGTGTGAAAATGGATGTTCACCTAAATTGCTTTCTGAGTTCAGTGTGATTATGTTTGTTGTCTCCAGGCTGTTACTAATCAGCAAGGGGAGGGGATCTACTCGCTGCCCCCACCCCATCCCCAGCCAGTGCAGGCTGTAGGTCTGCCCTCCATTTTAACAATACGGTGTGTCTGTGGCCAATGAGAGCGTGCACACCTATGCAGGAGGGGTCACTGTGGTATCCAGGCACTGGTACTATTCTGTACTGATCCAACAGGTGATCGCTCACAGAAAGATGCCACCTATCACCGCGTGATCTGTGGATTGTATCATCCACATATACTTCCATTTGGAGTTAGAGAAACAGAGAAAGAAAGGTCTCTCATCTAAAAATGCTAGCAGCTTAATAAACTACTGGAAAATATTTAGATCATTCTGTCTCAAGCCCTCCTACAGGTTTTGGAGGACTCACCTGGGTGCTTGTGATCACATCATTAAGGGCCCATGGAAGAAAGAATTCTGTCCCCACAACCTAGAGGCCAAAGTTTGCCTGCCACGCTTACCATCAAGATCTAAACTAGACAGCGAGTGCCAACACTGGCCATTGATCCTTGTAGTTTAAGAATTAAGAAAGGTAAGTGGAAGGCTTATAAAGAGTACGTAAGGTGAAAACGTGAATTCTTCCCATTTCCACACAAAGCCTTGGTTCTCGAGTCGTCTGTCTCCGTCCCTGGAGAGGCCAGGCTCTGGCCGACCGGGAGTGTGTACGCCTCTACTTGGCTCCTCCGTCACAACTAGTACCAGGTAAATGAGGATGGCTGACAGCATTCACCTGCTCTGTAAGAGACCACCGCACGGGAGGACAGGTTGAAAACCCAGCCCCAGGCTGCTGGGGAACAGGCGGCAGCACTCGGTTTGGTGAACACACCATTGCTGGGTCTGGCTTGGCTGTTGGCGTCTTTTTCAGACACCCTGTGGAACACGCATCCTAGCTGTCAACTCTGCTATGAAGAACTTTCTAGGACATCTTGCAGGGGTGGTCTCCTTGGAGTTACAAGTCAGACGGCGGTTCCTTGACACTGACCTTGCCTGGGTCACAACACTGCAGAAGCAGCCGTCTCAGAGTGTGACCACTGGCTGCTTCGGCACCAGGCCGAGGAGTCCAAGGATCCCAACTCTACCCTAGTGTACACAGACAGCGCAACTATTGGGCTGGCACCAAGAGCGGTCGCTTCAGGCCCCAGCAGACCCTGCCTGCTTCCACGTGTGTCCTTCTCCTTCCAGGTCCAAAGCAACTGCAGTGCTTATGTTCCAACTTATTGGGCTTATGTCTTATTGGCGGATGAGACGGTCTGTCACCAGGTACAAAGGAGAAAAGGCTCCTAGCAGACATGGCTGCATAAAAAACAGGTTCTTCATGAGGCTGTCAAAAGTCAAAATAAACATGGAGCCCTTATGGGGAGAGGGAGCACACGGGCTGAGTGAATATTTCAGAGACAGACAGACCTGGGGCCATTTTGTATCTTTTACCCCTACTGGTCTATTAATCTACTTGCATTTCCTCAGTTTTTATTGTCAAGGTATTATAAATTAGGAAACTTACAAAAGAGAGTATGTAATCTTCTCTGAAATGGCCTGCAGATATGTCACTGTACTAAATGTGTTTCAGATTTAATGAAGCTTTAATGTCCTTTTTAATTTTGCCTGTTTCTGTATCACCAGGGGTCGGGCAAGGCAATCAGCACTCAAGAGGGTGGTTTGGTTTAAAACTAGGAAAAAACTCATTTGCTTATGAGTTGCACTGTATTTTCTTAATTAAATTTACTGAGTAAAATGGTTTAAGTTCAGCCAACCAATGACCTTTGCATGTAGATTTAGATTTATAAATAGGTTAACAGTTAAAGCAAAAGGGGAAGAAAGAATTGCAACAAAGCAAACAGATTAGGGCTGAGCCAATAGAAAGCTTTGTTCTCTTTATCATCTTTACAAAAGAAGCATTTAAATACAGGCAGCTTAAGTCCAGTCTTAAAAGAACATATTGAAAAATGTGGGCCCACGTAAGTGCCAGCCATCCATCAAGAGGCACACAGCATGTCCACTCCCAGGAGGGGAGCAGCTCACGTTGTAAAAGAGTTGGGAAAGCCTTATTTATTTTTTGGGGGTGAAGGTAGACAGGGGGGAGGGAGAGGATTCTATTTAATGTTAAATAAAAAAGTGCGTTTTAATTCCAAATACTTAAGATTCAGCAAGCTGCTGAAATACTTGTTGTGGGACATTTATTAGGTAAAAGGCAGAAAAAGAAGGCTGTGAAAGTGGTTACCAGTTGGGAATACATTTAAATAAAAGCAAAGCGCTAACATTTCACTGCAAAACCGCGAAATGTTCCTTAGCGCCACCGTATTGATCTTTGATTTGGCTAACCATAATCTATGAATTGCTCTTGGGTTAGCAGCGTTTGGACACGTTGGACTTCATCATTTAAGTTACATACATGTGGGCATGTATGTGTGTCTCTGTAATCATAACAACCATCAAATATGTAACGACTGCATGATCCTTTGCATTTTAACAAGAAGTTAGGATAGAAGCTGTTTATTTGTAAAGTAATGAAAATGAATTTTGATGATGGTAAAAATTATTGCCGTAAAATTATAATTGATAAGGAGGAAAACATATAGTTGAGCGAGAAAACAGTGCAGGACAAACTCAGGATGGTTTCTGGAGATCGAGCTGCTCACTTAGAAATATTAGTAATGTAATGAAAGCAGTTTGAAGTGTACAGTTATACTGAAGAGCATTGGGTTTTTCTGTTATTCTTAATTTAGACATATTCTATGTTTCTCCACATAACTGCAAATTGAAAATAAGCATTTTCAATATAGCCAGTGATCTAGCTGAAGGAGGATGTTATAGTCTGAAATGTTCTAAAATTTGTTCTTAATTACCTTGTGCACATTTTACACAATTAAATTTCCATCTAAGGATTTTGCATTTCGATTGTACGCTGCAGTTAAACCTTCATTTCATAGAAATGTGGCAGCCACTTTGGCGCATTCAGACACAGGGAAACTTTAAAAGAAATCAGACTTAACTACTGGATTACATAAAATTCCCTAGGTGAGATTTCATCCCAAGACCAATTTACACGGTCCTCGAGAAAGAGCTTAAATCATCTGAAACCATGCCGGTGAAGAACCACAATAAATATTAAATACCTCAAAATCTACCCGAAGATTTTACTTTTCTTCCCATGTATCAATTTCACTGTCTTCTTACTGAATGGTTTAAAAAACAATCCAAAGGATATAACAGCAATTTACCAGTGTTAAAGTGCTTTGGAGGTTAAACTGACAACAAAGAACACAGGAACACAAAGCGTCTTGAAGTAAGGTTTCAATTAAATGTGGAGGATTTAGTAATGTGGGACCCAAAAAAAAAAAAGAGTTACAAATTAATTTAATCTTCTGCCTATAGTTTGCAGCTGCACTCCAAAGTGTCTGGGGCTTAAGAACAAAGCCTTGCAAGGCCTCGGAGTGAGGAAAGCTTCAATTTTTAATGTATAACGCCATTAGCTGATAACTTGTGGAATCTGCAACCCCTGCAGAGGGGCATAAGTGCGAGTAACAGAGACTGATGAAGTGACATATTTGTTCGTGTCTAGTACTATGAGGAAGAGGGTTATTACGAACACCACCAGGCCCAACAGAAATACGCCCTAATAACCTCTGGGACCTCCACATTATCAGCTCTCACGACAACAGATAGATTAAAATCCAAACCTAATTCACTTTAATTAAAGACAATTAGTTTGTTTTACTATTATTGTTTAACGTGTATATTATAATACATTGCAAATTAAAGATGGGATAATAAATGCAATGAAAGAATCAAATGGTGTACACCTTTCTGTCTATGCTTGGTGAAAATAAGCTTATTACTGGTATCTATTTAAGGAAATTCAAAGCCATCATCATTAAAAGTGGCGCAGAAATATTTAACTCAAAAAAGACGACAGTGGAGCCATGCTCCTTATTCAATATATATATATATATATATATATATATATATATAATTTTTTTATTGTATGGGGGATTGAACCAAGGGGTATTCTATTACTGAGCTACATCCTCACATCCTTTTTTTTTTAAGACAGGATCTCACTAAGTTGCCCAGGCTGGCTTCAAACTTGTAATTCTCCTACCTGGGCCTTCTAAGTAACTGGGATTCCAGGCTTATATCGGCATGCCTGGCTTAGACTTATTTTCACATAACACTTTCCTAGAAACTCTACTATTTCTTTTTAACATAAACAGAATTATGGCCTAATGGAGGAAACAGAAGCTTAGTTAATTTGTCCAAGGTCATACTGTAAGTCGGTAGCAAAGCTTGTTAAGTCACTAGGACACTTGGCTCTACAGATGCTTTGGCAATGGCAGAGGACCCTGTCGGCAGAGGCCCGTGAGACCCCCAGTGTGGTGGGTGAACCACCGCAAATAACTCATTATTTTTGTGTGGAAAGTGCCGGGTGCGTCTAAATAACATTTCCCTCCTTTGTGCAGAAAGAGCCTAAATGTGAGGTTCCCGTGGGCCGTGATCCTTCACCTGTGCCAACTTTACAAAGAGTACCTCTCATCTCACCTCAATCCACTGATATAAATTCATTTTAACTTAAGGAGCCCAAATGTAGTAGCGAAGAAATAAATCAAACACTCCACTATCTTTCAGAAGGCCCTGCATTCTCTCCTAGATTATAATAATAATGGAAAAAAGACAGCATCACAAATAAATGTTTCTAATACAGAATGTTTTTTTTTTAATTAGAAATGAGCTCATTACAGTGGACGCTTAAGCGGGAAGAGGGCAACGGTAATTCACAAGTACAATATCCTAACGCTGCCCCTTTAATTGCTTTGTTTCACTGTTAAAAATGATTGCCTGCAGTGGCCTAACCATGAATGCTGAAGAGCATGATGCATTGAGGTCTCAACCTGGGCAAACTGTACCTAAACTTACACTTTATTGCAGCTTAGTTCACAATCTTCACCTAATATAGGGCTATATCCCAGTGCAGCAGGAGGATAAATCATCCTGGAATATTACTCCGGCAAAGTTTAGCTGTGAATGGAGCATATGTGCTTTCGAGCCACTGAAGCAAAGGCCCATAAAATACACTAATTATGGAAGTTATGGTCACTGAGTGATTGATAGCGCTCTGCGAGGCAACTTCCTCATTTTCAGCTCTTCTGACGGGCTCATCCGCCACAGAGCGATTATTAATTCATGACCCACCCCTCAGGCACTACTACCTTTACTTCTCATTCTCCTGCTACCGAACTACTGCTGCAGCTGGACACTGTCTTCCTTCATTCTGATGGCGGGGGGAGGATGGCGAGAAGTAGATTCCATGCTAAATGCTATTGTTTTGAATCTTTCAAGCCTTGCCGGGTCTTCCTAATCCCGCTGTCCTGGAACACATAAATCCTCTTTCTCTTCCAGTATGCTACTTTGTCTGCATCACTTTCTTTTTTTTTTTTTTTTCCCCCTTAAAAGATAGTATATGTTGCCGGGCGTGGTGGCGCACGCTTGTCATCCCAGCATTTGGGAGGCTGAGACCGGAGGATCGCGGTTCGCAGACAGCCTCAGCTACTTAGTGAGGCCCTCTGCAACTCAGTGAGACCCGGTTTCAAAATAAAGAATAAAAAATAGGGTAGGGGCTGTAGCTCAGAGGTCGAATGCTCCTGGGTTCCATCCCCAGACCCGCCAAAAAAAAAAAAAAAAGATAGTATATATTTATGTATATATGTGGGGTGTGTGTGTGAGTGTGAGTGTGTGTGTGTGTGTGTGTGTGTGTACATTAGACCAAAAACTCTGGGTAACAATTTTTTGGTTGAATACTGTGTTTAAGGGCAATATAAAATTTCAACTAGGCCATCAAATATGAGATAGCTAATTGTTAAATTAAAAAAGGGGGCATTTTAAAAGAGCCAATGCTGTAGTTTTGTAGATACCCTAATGATTCCAAGTTGATTTTCATCAGTAGCCTGACTCAAAGCAATGCTAATTAAAATATCTGGGCATATAACTAGATTTCTAAAAGTCACTTAAAAACAACTGCAAAGGTCTCTCTTGATGGCCTTCTGTGCATTAGAGGAGATTTAGTGACAGATTCTGAATTACAGAGAGATAAAGTTCAGTCATGATGGGTGAAGCAAGCAATTTGCTTTTCTAGTAGAAAAAATAATGTTCTCCAAATCTCTGCACAGCTCTGAATGCACCACCGAGTAGGTAGCTTTCCTATCTGGAATCTGAGGCGGTGCCACAGAGGCGTCGACAGTGCTCCAGCCTATCTACCCTCTCAGGCCTTGGCTCACATGGCACTCTGGCTTTTCCCCTTGTCCCAGATTCGGGCCACAATTATGTGGACAAAGTCATATCACTCTTCACCTGTGTCATTCCCTGGGTGTGTATCTCATCCACCTAGTAATAGCTGGTAGTATTCTATGTCTTCCTGGGTCTCCAATACCTGGAAAAATTTAACTTGTTTAAGAAAAAATTTTAAACTATTAACTTTTATGTTCACCATGCTACCAGAAATAGTATTCTGCAGTAGGCTGACAATAAGCATAAGTTGATTCCGATAAACTCCCTGATGGTGATGATACCTGCTCAAGCCGGGTCAGCCTGGAGGTGCATGGGTTGGGTGTTTCTGTGCTACAGTACCTTAATGAACGTGGTACACAAATTCTTTAGTATTAGGGTTTGACAGTCTTAACTGACAAGGCATCTTGCTTATGCATCACTGTAGAGAATGATTAGTATGTACCACTTTCCCATATTTAAGCATTATGTTTCAGTTGACTTATTTCTTATTAAAAACTAAAGGGAGTCAGGTGTGGGGAGCATGCCTGTAATCATAGTACTTGAGAGGCCGAGAAAGGAGGATCACAAATTTAAAGCAAGCCTCAGCTACTTAGTGAGACTCTGTTTCAAAATAAAGAATAAAGCCAGACATGGTGGTGCATGCTTGTAATCCCAGTACTTGGGAGGCTGAGAAAGGAGTGCAGATTTTGGGCCAGCCTCAGCTACTTAGTGAGGCCCTCTACAACTTAGTGAGACCCTGTTTCAAAATAAAGAATAAGAAAAAGAGCCGGAGGTGTAGCTCGGAGGTAGAATGCTCCTGGGTCCAATCCCCAGTACCAGGAAAAAACCAAACAAACCAAAAACAGAAAGAATAAAATAGGACTGTGGGCGTAGCTCAGAGGCAGAATGCTCCTGGATTCAACCCCAGTTTTTCTCAATCTCTCTCTCCCCCTCCCCCTCCCTCTCTCTATCGTGCACACACACGCACATACAGTATACACACACTAAAGGGTAGCAAGAAAGGAAGGAAAAGGTTAGTGTTGACTGCCTCCAAAACCATCTTGTGTGCTTAATTCATTACCCACCTGAATCCTCATAATAAGAATTAAGAAATGATAATCTTTAAGACATGCACGTAATGCTGACCTGTGTCCTCTGACAGTGGGAAGCTTTAATCACAACAATACTATCTGAGAAACCTCACTCTGTGGGCTTCCAACTCTGAATTACTCTTTAGAGTTATGCAGCTGTGGGTCTTTTGAGAAGACATCAGGGCTGGGGGCTGAGGCGTCTATTTAGCTTGACCTAGTCTACACTTCTATTTCTAGACATTTCAAAGTCAAGGGAGACACACTCAGGTGATATCTCACAGCCCTGGCTCTGGTTTGTGCCCCAGGCTGGAATACTGTCCTGCAAATCCGCCCGCCTACCAAAACTCTGCCAAAACTCGGCGTGGACACCACCACTTCAGAAAGCCTTCTGCCATGTACTGTGCCTGCAGAGATGGTCTAACAGCGTCTGCCTCTCGCTCTTTTCCAGTGTGACTTGTTACCGCCTCAGCATGAGCACACTCTGATCAACAGGAAGTGGCAGGAGTGCTCCTGTGTAACTTCTCAGGTTGGGCCTTAGGAGATGAGCAGCTTTTACATACAGCAGCACACAGCACCAGGAAGCCTCACCCAGCCATGAGGAGGGAAGAGGAAAGCGTGTGTGTGAGCACGAGAGCGAGACCACGAGGAGGGACGCACGTCCTGGGCCTCTCCTGGCCTCCACCTGGCACTGCGCACACAGGTCAAGCCATCTTGGATCTCCCATTCTTTTTTCTTTTTCTTTCTTCTTTTTTGCGATACTGGGGATGAAACCCAGGGGCATTCTACCTCCGAGCTACCCCCCCCCCCAGCCCTATTTTTTATTCTTTATTTTGAAACAGGGTCTCACTGAGTTGCAAAGGGCCTCACTAAGTAGCAGAGGCTGGCCGTGAACCACGATCCTCCTGTCTCAGCCTCCCAAGTGTGGGGATTACAAGCGTGCGCACCACGCCCGGCAAGGATCTTCCATTCTTAACCACAAGATGGTACCCTTGGGGGAGGCCCTTAACTCTATGTGACAGCCCTGCTAGGATCCCTGAGTAAAGAAATGGCTGTTTACTAATTTTGAGTGGCTTATTAAGCAGTCACTGAGTAGCTGAACGGCTTCCCCTGACACTGGTCAGCCTCACCTGGCCAAGGTCTGTGAGCATCTGAGGCTCTTTTACCGCCTTCTCTCCACTGGTCAAGGAGCGCTGAAGGCAGGGTTTCCAGGCTTACTGATAACACGAGGTAGCACTGGATGACTTTACCAGCTAGGTGGAATTCTTGTCTACTCACTGCTATTATAGTAGACATATTGAAGATTAATTTCTGTGCTTAAGAAATAAACTAGCCTTGGTTTCTGAAAGACAAGAGGCACATTTCAAAACACGGTAAAAGTGAACCAGCTATCAGGAGAGTCAGGGTTTAATCCTCGGAAAAGCGGCCTGGACTGGCTAGCGAGCCTGCCTCTTCCTTAATCTAATCTGCTCACAGGCATTTACCATGCATCTGTTTGGTTTTTTGTTTTTGTTTTTGTTTTGTTTTTTTTTCGGGTCTGGGGATGGAACCCAGGGGCATTCGACCTCTGAGCTATACCCCTGCCCTATTTTTTATTCTTTATTTTGAAACCGGGTCTCACAGAGTTGCAGAGGGCCTCACTAAGTAGCCAAGGCTGTCCGCGAACCGCGATTCTCCAGGTCTCAGCCTCCCGAATGCTGGGATTACAAGCGTGCGCCACCACGCCCGGCTTGTTTGTTTGTTTTTTCAAACTACGATCTCCTGCCTCTCTGTAGCGACCTGGAAGAAGCAGCCGCAACCTGTGAGTCGGGTCACGTGACGCCTCGTGCTGAAGGGTCCAGGCACTGCGCCGTTCTCCTGAACCTCAGCTTCCTCATTTGCAAAATGGGAGCTTCCAGGCTCAGAAGGTGGAGCAAACTCTGATGCCTCAATCACTCCTTTTTTCAGTCATTTCCCATCACCATGGGAAGAAGTTTACAGGAGCTAGTGAACAGCTAGTGGCTTTGTTAAGTGTTTACCTATATGTAAAGTACCACACTGTCAGAGTGACATTAAGAGGATGTCAGCAGCGTGAGAGAGAAGAGCACAAGACCCTCGGTGGAAGGCCTTGGTACCAGTCCTCTTCCGCGCAGGGCAGGCTGCCAGGTGCCTGTGGCACATGCGGGCACCTTCCTTCTCTTCTCTGGAGCCAGCCCAGCTTCCTCACTGGTAAGAGGTATGATTTACCAACTTCTATAGTATTTATTTAGTTAAAAACAACAACAACAAAAACTCTAGTTTCAGCCAGGCATAGTGGCACATGACCCAGTTTCAAATAAAAAATAAAATAGGTCTGGGGGTGTAGCTCAGAGGTAAAATGACCCTAAGTTTCATCCCTAGAACCACACAACACAAAACAACAAAAACATACAACCCCCAAAACAAAACCCCAAAACCTCATTTCTAAATATAAAATGAGGTGCATAAAAGAATTCCCTAAGTAAATGCTGTAGAAAATGTTGGAGTTATTATTAAGTATATAATACGGTCAGCAGTATCTTTAGAAAGATTTTGAAAGTCAATTCTAGGTCATTGGCTTTGCGTATTGATAGAATTCTAGAAGTAGTGTGTGTGTGTGTGTGTGTGTGTGTGGTACTGGGGATGGAACCCAGGGGTATTCTTCCTCTGAGCGACACTTCCTGCCTTACTGTTTATTCTTTATTTGGAAACAGGGTCTCACTGAGTTGCAAAGGGCATAAGTAGCTGAGGCTGGCCGCGAACCACGATCCTCCTGTCTCAGCCTCCCAAATGCTGGGATTATAAGCGTGCGCCACCATGCCCGGCTTAGAAGTAGTTTTCACCACTGCAAAGTTTCCAAAATTAATACAGATTCACGGAACTTTGGAGCTGGCATATGTCACTAGAAGACTGGTTCCTTCTCATTATTTAGTTTTTTGCTTGTTTTTGGTACTGGGGATTGAACCCAGGGGCATTCTACCTCTGAGCTGCACTGCCAGTCCTTTGTATTTTGATGTTGAAATGGGGTCTCACTAGGTTGCTAAGGCTGGCCTTGAGCCAGAGATCCTCCTGCCTCAGCCTCTCATCTTTTAGATCTTATCTCAAAAGTAACCCGCACACCACTCAGTTAATCCTGGAATGCCATACTGTTGATTTGTGTCTAACAAGTGACAATTTTCAAGTGCCCCTCTTTAAAATGTGGGCTCCGATGAAATGGATTTTGTCAATTTTGTTCCCAACAGGGTCCCCAGTGACTACTACAGGGCCTGCCACATAGTAAGCATTCAGCAAATATTTGTTGGGCAACTCAACAAAAAAAATGCCTGTATCTTGTCTAACCTTACACTATCTTTTCTGCAAAGAATTTCTTCTAAAAAGATTCTGAGCTAGAAATCATCCAGTCCCTCCTTAAAAGTCCCCAGGGATGGCACATTTTTACTTCTTTTTACTTCTGAAGACAGATGATTCTACTGGGGAGAAACAGATTTCACTGGGGAGAAACATGTTTCCTTCTAAAGGTAGATGATTCCACTATTGGGCAGAAAAAGTACTGGGACCTCTCCATTAGAAAATTCTTTACATTCTATTCTTTATCAGTAGAATGCCATAGCACTTTTTGTTTTTAACTTCAGAAAGCTCACCCTGATGGTCAGTAGAACAACTGCGTGTTCTACTGACAATTCTTCAAACATGTGCAGATGGGTTGTCAACCACTGGTCTTACCTTCTCTTTATTTCATGCCCCACATCAAGACTTTATGAGCTGGGTGTGGTGGCCCATGCCTGTAATCTCAGTGTTTGGGAGGCTGAGACAGGAGGATCGCAGGTTCAGGAACAGCCTCTGCAACTTAGTGAGACTCTCAGCAGCTCAGCAAGACCCTGTTTTGAAACAAAAAATAAAAAATAAAAGGGCGGGGGAATGTAGCTCTCTCAGAAAAAGAACGCCCCATAGTTCAATCCCCAGAACTACCACACACATAACACACACACACACACACACACACACACACACCACACACACACACACACACACAAAGATAGGTGGACTCAATGATTTTTAAAAACTCTAAATTCACTGTGTTTGTGTATATACACTGCTGGAAAATACTGAAAATCAGACTGAAATCCACAGCAATGCTAGCATGCCTGGCGGGGGCTGCTAGCACTGGCCCCACCCTGACTTGTCTCGAGCAGCTCCAGCACACAGCAGGCTCGGCAGTGCTGCCTTCTGTGGGGAACACTGCTTTGTCGGCCAGCTTCCCGCCTGCCATGATCAGTGACAACCCTGGGAAATGCACATCTAGGCATGGTAATCTGAGACAGCTGGCTCCCTTCACGAACCTTGCAAAGGACTGAACGAGTCAATCCATCATCCGCCAGAGGTCATTTTAACAGCGCCTCTCTGCAGTAAGTTACACCAAATTTCTGACAGACAGACAGACAGACAGACAGACACACACACACACACACACACACACACACACACACACACACACACACGGAGTAAAAAAGAAAGACGAGTAGAACTGTGAGAACAGGTGGCAGAAATGGTTGCCTATTCTCTTCCTCCTTGTTCTTTAACGGAGGGGAGGAGGGGCCACGGCCAGGGCTCCAGAGCCACACCCTCCCCACTTTCCTGAACTACCTTCCACAGACACTTCACTTGTCTCTGCGCTCTTTGATGGTTTTCTGCAGAAACTTCTGATCAACAGGTGAAACTTCCAACCACTAATTAGAACCGCAGACTAAACATATCACAGGAATATTCACTGTCTACTCACATCTTGAAAATAGCTTTTAAAAAGAATAGGAGAAAATATCAGTATCTGACTGCATCACACTAAATGCCATGTTTTCATGGTCTAGACTTGCTGACAGCAGCTGCTTATGGGGCGCCCCGAGCCACCTGTCAGCCCTCAGACCAGGGTTCCCGTCGGCGAGTGGCTGGAATGGAAGCAAAGCCACAGCCGGGGACCCAGGGCCAGCTGTGTCTCTGGGTGGGCCTTTGTAGGGAGTGCAATGGGTCCTTCTGTACATTTGGAAGCAGGAATCAAGTCTAGATAATGCCCCATAGTTCTTGTTACTTAGCAAGCACCTGATACTTATAGGATGCTATTTCAAAGGGAAATTTACTTCCTTAAGTAACTTTATGGCTTTATGAGGCTGTTACTGTTAAAGTGTTATAAACACGTTATTCTTGTTACAAAAGAATCTGAATATTAAAAACATTCCAATTCTGCTTTCAAAAAAAAATGTTTACTATCTTTGTTTAGCTGAAGGAGAGCCCTCACTGGAAGGTAAGTAGAGGCCTAGAGACATTGACCATAGCTTAGGTGCCACAGCTTCCGCTCCCTGAGGAGAACTTTGAATCTCTGTTTCTTTGGCAAACAGAAAGCTCTTCTTCACATGCAAAACACTTGCGATCCTTTCAACAACCACTTATGAGCACTTATGTTAAAGGCTCCATGAAATTTAAACTCTTTATTTTCAGGAACCAATCGAAAACCATTATAAAAGTAAGGAAATATTGAACCAAAAAGATCTTTTGAGTACCCACGATGGTCCAGGGATTGTACTAGATAATGTAAGAGGTCACGGGAGAATCTGATTTGAATTCTATACAAATTACTACACTACAAGTGGGAAACGTATACCACAAGCCAGATGCAGAGGGAAGTCGGAAGAGGATATTACGTTCAGGTGGAGAGCGGAGAGTTGGCATCATGAAGGCTGGGCGTTTAAATTATATCTCGGGGGGATGAAGAAAAATGACATTCCATAGAGAGAGAATAGCACACTGATTCATGGATTTATTTTTAACTTAGTAAAGGTAACTCAAGAAAACCTTTCTGTCAAAAACAATAGAGCTCATAAAAATCCTCAGAAGAGGGTGTTGCTCTGATGATCAAGACCTTGTGTGGCATTATCCGAACACATCTTCACCTGTCTCGAGACAGTCTTCCAAGCCATGGTCTTTGCTTTCACCATTTAACACATCATTCAAACCACTTCAGTGCAACAGTGATCGTGCTGAAGAGGGGCCTCGCAGGACTGCATGACACGCCAATTAACCAAACGCATCGCGCCAGGCTGCCCCGTGCCTCGGACTCGGGAGACTGGCGCAGAGAGGCGACAAGCAGGGGCGGAGAGAGTGGGGCTCCAAGTGAAAAGAGCAAACGTTCGTGCTAAAGACGGGGCTTCCGGGCTGACTTGTGTGGAAGTCTGTCAGGAGAGTGTTCACCAGCGGCCCTAATAAGGTTTGTAATAAGCTGCCACACAGACTTGGGACCCAGGACACGCACTTGGGGAGCACGCTCAGTGGGAACAAGAACGGCACCACCTGGCACCTCTGAATTGTTTCGGTACTGGGGACTGAACCCAGGAATGCTCTACATTCGAGCTACAACCCCAGTCTGTTTTATTTTTTATTCTGACATAGGATTGTGCTAAGTTACTGAGGGCCTAGCTAAGTTGCTGAGGCTGGCGATGAACCTGTAATCCTCCCGTGTCAGCCTCCCAAATACTAGGACTACAAGCGTGCACCACCATGCCCGGCCTGGTGCCCTTTTAATATGCGGGCACCATTTGGGGTGCAGGAGACACAAGGATGGAGGGGGTCTGCCGACTTATTTTCTGACTTAATAAGGGCCATCTTAAAAGCCAGCTTTCCCACTCATGGATTTATGTTGTGGTTCAAAGGACATAAGGATTTGAATGGGGGTAAGTAACTGGTAAGAAACCAAGAGCAGCACTCTTTCCTCAAGCCATTCTCCGGGGGAAGAGAGAAACACTGAACAGCCTGTGAGATTAAGAATCTTGGTAAAATTATTAAGGGCAATTTTTATTTAATGTTTAGCGCTGAAGTCCTGAATAGCAACTACCAGAGTGAACGATCCTAAAAATCACCCGGTCAAATCAGTCAGAGAGCGCCTTCTAGAAGAAGTGAGCAGACATTCTGGGAGAGGACTAATGCTCAGCTGGTCCTAGTTTGGAATACTGTAGCCTTGTTACTGGGCCTCATGTCTGCATTTCTTGTTCCTTTTCCTTTTGCATTTCTATAGATTCTCTACCCTTCCCCGCTCCCACCAGAGATTAAGCCCAGGGGCGCTCTGTACTGAGCTACATCCTCAGCCCCTTTTATCTTTTATTTTGAGACAAGGACTTGCTAAGTTGCTCAGGTTGGCCTGAAACTTGTGATCCTCCTGTTGCCTCCCGAGTAGCTGGGGTGACAGGCACTCCATACTGATTCTTGCTGTGACATTTCAAGGTCTCACAATTCCATATGGGTTCCTTTCCCCATTACAAAGTGAGCCTACACACACCCCACACTTATCTGGCTCCACAACTAATCCACAGGAGGGGAACCACAGCACATTTATTTTGTTTTTATTTATTTATTTATTTTTTTGATGGTACTGGGGGTGGAACTCAGGAGCTTTTCTACCTCTGGGCTATACTCCCAGACCTATTTTATATTTTATTTGGAAACAGGCTCTCACTAAGGTGCTGAGAGCCTCACTAAGTAGCTGAGGCTGGCTTCAAACCTGTGTGATCCTCCTGTCTCAGCCTCCCAAGTGCGGGGATAACAAGCATGCGCCACCACGCCCAGCCAACCACAGCATGTTTAAAGGTGGGCATGGAAAACCACCAATATACAACAGAGAAAGGGGCGGCCACACTCTACTTAGGCCGAATCATTTCACCGCTCCCTTTCTGAAGGGTATTTTCCATCTTTACATTACTTTTGCCTGTTCCAAGTACTTTATACAGCTGACAGAAATCCTGGAGGAGGCTTGCTTTACTCCACGAACAGAGGGAGCGCTGAGCCGAGTGGAGGGGGGAACACTTCAGTCCCTGGATGAGAGACAGCTTGCTATTTAAGATTCTTTGCTTAGGACACAAATGTCCCTGTCAGTGACTTTTTAAAGAGGCATGTGGCATCGTTTTTTATAAAAGCATGTGGTGAGAGTCCTTGTTATGAGTCCCTAAGGGCTCTATGACAGTGTATTAACAGAAAGAAGGCCAGAAAGGGTGAACCTTACTATTTTAGGAGCTTAGAACAATGAAGGCAGCCTTCTGATCCTACACCACAACCCTCAGGGGGAGAGTTTATGGACCTGGGTGAAAGATGCAAAGAGGAGGAGACGGGAGAGGACACTGCTTCACCCCTTGCACCTATTTAATTCTTTGGTGACTTGGGGGAAATTCCTTTGTTCAGTGTCCTATATTGTTCTCCAAATTTTGTCTTGAACTTGGGTTCCTAAGGGAAGAAATTAGCTGACTCAAAACACTCTGAGAAAGGTATGTCTGCAAATAAACAGTGGGGCTGTGTTAGGGGAGACCCTGTCCACTTCGGAGTGCGAGGACCCACGTTGGCGTGTGCTGGGCCATGGGGAGGCATCTCCATTTGCCCCTCTTCCTCCTAGTGGCGCGCTCCCTTCAAGACCAAGCTTCCTCAGTGTCAACTCCTTCATAACCCCCTCCTCACACGCACACATGGCTGAGTCCTTTATAAACAGCTGCACTGAAACTTCTTACCGCTCACATCGTTCTGGACTTCAGGCATCTTTCCTCTGTACCAGAGGTGGGCTTTTTGGGGGTGAAAGGAACTAGAGCTCAAACTCAGGGGCATTCTGTCTCCGAGATACACCCCCAGACCTTTTTATTTTTTATTTTGAAATAAGGACTTGCTAAGTTGCTGAGGCTGGCCTTGAACCTGCAATCCTACTGTCTCAGCCTCCCAAGTACTGGAGTCACAGGTGTTCGCCACACTCGGCTAAGGGATGGGTTCAGGCCCACTTTCCAGGGCCTATTCCATGGCAACTGCTTAAGTAAAAATGACCAACTGAATGAATGAATTTCTACTCTGCAGAGCCCATATGTAGAAAGAGAATCCTGTGAAAGTGAAAATAAACAGAAAGAAAGCAATTCTTTGAAAACGCTATGTTTCAGAACGCAATGTGTTCCTCAGATTTTAAAGTGCCATTGTGCAGTGTGTGGTGGCGCACACCTGCAATCTCAGTACTTAGGAGGCTGAGACAGGAGAATTGCAGGTTCACAGCCAGCCTCAGCAACTTAGCAAGGCTCTTCACAACTTAATTAGACCCCGTTTAAAAATAAAATAAAACGCCGGGCATGGTGGTGCACGCTTGTAATCCCCGTGCTTGGGAGGCTGAGACAGGAGGATAGTGCGGGTTTGAAGCCAGCCTCAGCTACTGAGTGAGGCTCTCAGCAACTTAGTGAGACCGTTTCCAGATAAAACAGAAAATGGGTCTGGGAGTATAGCCCAGAAGTAGAAAGCCTCTGGGTTCCACCCCCAGTACCACCAATAAATAAGTAAATAAATAAATAAATGAATAAATAAATAAAGCAAAACAGGACTGACTGGGGGTGTAACTCAGAGGCAGAATGTTCCTGGATTCAATCCTTAGTATCATACACACTCCTCAAATGGTACATTATCAGAGAAAACTGCCTGCTTTCCTTTCCTCTTTAGGACTCAAAACCACCTGGCAAGCTACAAATTTCATTACTAATTTGTTTTCTGTCCTTGCTCTTACTCCCCACCCCTCACCAAACGTCCTCCAGGAGCACCAAGGCTAGAGGGTCCCATTGCCCCCACTGCCCATGGAGCGGGCACAGCAGGAGCTCACAACAGGAATGCAAAGGTGAGAGATAAAAGAGGCATGGGGAATATTTACATGTCCTCTAAGTATGAAACCTGCCTCTGTGGACTATACTTGCTAGGGTACATCTCTGTCTCAATCCCACAGCTCTGCAGTTGTTCCATGAAAGCTAAGGAAAGACAACAGAAGAATGAGCAGCAGTGGAGTTGCAGAAAGCTAGTCTGAAAAGGGGACTAGAGATCTTATTTTACAGATGCAGGAAATGAGGCCCAGTCGGGAACAGTGGCTAGGCCAGGGTCATGCAGGAAATTAGGAGCAAAAGTTGGAACTGCAATCTAGGTCTATCCCCAGCCTAGGATCTGCATCTCCACACCTTGTAACCTTTCAATAATTCTATACTATGTATGGTCATTTATAAAACACAGCCAGTGACAACACTTTAAAATATCAAAGGGAAATTATATAATGGCAAGGCCTGAGTCTCACAAGTCAAAAGGACTACTGTCCCCTGATACAGGCTAATAGAGGAAGCCCTTCAGGATTATGTTGGGAGACTCAGTTCTGCGATCTGCTACCACTGTGGTTAACCTCTCAGCTGGGGCACACATACTGTATTTCTTCTTAGATTCTCTTTTGTGAATAAATAGAAGAATGTGGTTTAATAACCATCAAACACTTAATTTTTGCTTTTTTTTATACCATGCATGTGAACTGAGTCTGAAGATATATCCTTACAAATACAATGGCGTGAATGCATTGCAACAGTCAAAGAAAAAGTATTTGACTAGAAAAAAGTGACAAAATTGTGATTGCTACTCAATCTATGGTCTTAATTAGAGTTCTTTCTGTTTTTTAAAAAAATCTTCCTTTATCTGAATCAATGTAACTGGGAAACAATTCTTAAAGCACTAGTGTGTACCTAGGGTTATACTACTATAATTCAAATTAGGCCACAGATTCTTTTAATGTAAAACATAGGGTCGTTTTATACTGCTGTAATTCAAATTAAGCCACAGATCCTTCTAATATAAGACATATGGTCATTTTATAAAAACCTCAGCCACATAGGCCTACACCTAGAACATTAAAGTCCATTCTAAATACAGCAATAAAGAGTAAAGATATAAAATGATGCGGCATGTACCCTCTTCATATCTCAGCATCCTCACCCCACACACACGTGATATGATAATATGGGAACAAGACACCTTTTTTTTAAAGAAAAAATATAGAACTTATACATCCACATAAGTAGGGCTGCACCTTTAGAATAATCACTTTGGGGCATTATATATGCATCCCAACAAGGCTATGACCACACAGCTTTTTCTGGAATCCTTCTTTAAAACACAGGTTCTCCACATTTTGCATGCATAAAGATCACCCGAGGAACATGATAAACATGCAGATTATTAAGAGATTGGGATTTAGCTGGTCTTATATGCAGCTGGGGAACCTGTGTTATTTGTGTATGTGTGGGGGGGGGAGAGGAGGGAGCCTGTATTTTTAATAAGAACTTCAGGTATTTCTTGTGAGAAATAGTGTTTTAAAAATAATCTGGACTCAATCCATAAGCCATACAAGAATATGACAATGAGGACTTTAGAGTCCAGTTATGTACACATGTACATTGCACACTGAAGGGTGAGTTCATTTCATTCTTTCAAAATTACCAGTCTTCCTGATAGAACATATTAGTGCAGATATGCACAGAAATGTCTAGTTGTAAACAACAATAACATACCTCCATGAAAGAGATTCCTAAGCTCCAGACATCAGAGTGGATCCCATACTGCTCCCCTGAAATTCTTTCAGGCTGTAAGAAAAGAGAAGGGGGTTTCTGGGTTAAATTACTCCAGCAAACACTTATACTGAATATGAGCTTAGCTAAGTAGGAAGATACCAACATCTGCACAGTATTTTATAAATAGCAAAATGATTTCCCATGTGCGCGCGCACGCGTGCGCATGCACACACACACACACACACACACACACACACACACACACATATCTTCCAAACAATCCCCATGAGAAAGGCTATTATTCTTATTTTACAGATTAACAAAATGAAGGCTCCAAGTAGTGAATTAATTTGTCCAATGACCTAAGCCAGCAAATGAGCTAAGACTTGAGCCCAAGTCGTCTCCTTCCAAATCTAGCAGTATAAATTGCAGAGTGACAGATTATATAAAATTATACAATAATTTCACTTACTTGCATTTTGAGAGATGGTCTCAAAGACTAGGGTTTAAAACTTTTTAATTTTTTTTTAATTTGGAGATAGCTTCAAACTTAGTGGAAAGTTTAAGACTAGTGCAAAGAAAGCCCATATTTCCTTTTCCTAGATTGACCTATTGGTCAGTGTTTTATTCCACTTACCGGGTTTTTGGCTGTGGCTTTGTCTTACTACGAATAGGAAGGGTTTGAAAGACTTGCTTGGGATGCTACGTCCTGCGCTCAGCATGCACAGCGAACGTCTGCTCTAGAAAGCGGCGACGTGCACGCTCTATTCAACAGGAATAACTTTCTATTGAGTGGGTGCTTCCTGGTCTCTCCTTCTAGGATTTGACACTCGGTAGGGTACTTAGAGAAGTGTTTGGAATGAACACGTGAGTAGATGGGTAAGGGAAGCTGAGGTCTTTCTTGCACAGGTGGATTATTGCTCAGGTTCTAGAGGCCTGGGACCACATCCCACAATACAGTTTTAGCTGGTTCAACGGGAGCTGGGATGCATCCATCCAGAACTGGCCGCCGGTTATGGGAGTAAATCACTGCTGCCGTCATCACTGGCATCAACAATATCGCTGCACATTTAGGAGGGAATTTCCACGTGTCGTGCACTGTCTAAAGTGCTCTTTATGTATTTCAGATTAACACATACCCATTTGAGATGGGTATTATTCCTACTTAGCGGATGAGGAGAATGAGGCCCGGAGAGGGTCAGTGTACACTTCTAACCGTTATGGAATGCCGCATCCACCATGAAAGGAGGAGAGGAGCAGCTGTGATTCGATGCTCACCCAGCAGCACTGCACACTGAGCTAGGCGCTGTGCATCTTCCACACGTGACAACGGTCTTGCCAAGACAGGCGTGACTGGCTGCACTTTACAGACGCACACACTGAGGCTTCATAAGTGGCTTGCCAAGGCTACAGCTGTGGGTTGGCATTGAGTGGACTGTGTAAGGAACAGGGCCAGGATCCAGACCTGTTTATGTCTGAGTGAAAAATTACATTCTTCCCAGTATGCTGAACTGTCCCCAGAACTAGAGGTCAGAAGAGCCGAACGCTAATCTCAGTCTGGTGAGTGTCCTGAAGGTGCGGTCTTTGGAGCAGCCTTCACAGACCTGCCAGCTGTGCTGCCCACAGATGAACCTCTCCAGTCAGAATCTCCGGGGGGCCTAGAGATCTTCATTTTAAAACAGAACTTCTATGGGTGAGTCTTTGGTACATTCATCTCTGGCCATGAGAGAATTCCCTCTTCCCTGCAAAGGCAACAGCCCTTTAGGCATCTCTGCTTCCTCTTCTCTGCTGAGAAGCCATTGTCTTGTACAGGCTCTGTGTGACAGCCACCTCTGAGCTGCCTTTCTCCACCCTTGAGGTAGAGTTATGAATTCCTCCCTCTGTACTTCATAAAAATGCTGTTCCTGTCCTTAAAACTGATTTATCACACTGTGTTCTAACAGTCTACTTCCTAGTCTCTTTCCCCTAAGAGGCAAAGAGGGTGTCTTATTTATCTCACACCTAGCGCCACACTAGCGGGCATGCGCTCGGTGTGTCTGACTGACAACAGGCAATACATGTTCACTGCACGTCTGGTTTTAAGAATGAACTTAATAATTCAGTTCCTCAGAGAATTCTAACATCACTCCCCCAGACAGTACTACAACTTGTGTCCATCAAGAACTTATAGCAAAGATGAAAATCTTTGAATAGACTCTGGGTGTGGTGGCACATGCCTGTTAATCCTAGCTCTTGGAGGCTGAGACAGGAGAGTCACAGGTTCAAGGCCAGCCTCAGGGACTTAAAAAGACTCTGTTTCAAAATAAAAGTAAACAGGGCTGGGGGTATAGCTCAGTGGTAGAATGGCTCTGGGTTCAATCCCCAGTAACACACACACACACACACACACACACACACACACACACACACACACAGTTAAAGAGATAATCAAACGTTGCTTTATTCCTTGATTTTTTCCTTCCTCTTTCCATTTCTCCCTCCCATTGGCTGGCAGTTGTCAATACACAGCATTTCATCCAGGATACAAGAGAAACAAACACATCGACAGAAGTGGAAACCACACACGAGATATTTTGGCAGGACCGACAATGAGATTAAACACATTCATCACATTTGCCTGCGAAACTACCAGGACAAATGCAAACTGAGAACTGAAAATAAAGCATAGAAAATTAAATTAAATAGAAAAAGTGCTAATGTTCACGGATACCAGGTGGCGAATAAGAGAACTCCTCAAGGACAAGATTCTGACAACCTCTCGTACGAGAAATTATTCTTTCAATAAGCTAATGGAACAAGATTAGTGTTATGCTGCTCTGCTTGAGCAAGAACACTCAGAGAAAGAAGGCAGCAAGCTCAATGGGACTGGCCTACTGAATGCGTAAGGCAAGCCGCGCATGGGGGCACACACCTGTAATCCCAGGAGCTGGGAGGCTGAGGCAGGAGGGTCGCAGGTTCAAAACCAGGCTCAGCAACCTAGTGAGACCACTTCAAAACAACAGCAATAGTAGTGATAATAGTAATAACAACAACAACAACAACAGAATGGGGTATAGCTTGGAGGTATAATGCCTTTGGATTCAATTTCCTAAACCAGAAAGAAAGAAAGAAAGAAAGAAAGAAAGAAAGAAAGAAAGAAAGAAAGAAAGAAAGAAAGATAAATAAAATGCATAAGATAGATAGATAGGGCCCAGGCCCCTGCAATTGACTTAGGTACAAGATGAGCCCCAATACATTCTGAATTTATGGAACTAGGATTTGATGACTTGAGGCTGCCTAATTCAAAGCCATGTCCATCCATCCATCCTTCCATCCATCTATCCATCTATCCATCCACTCATCCTTCCTTCCTTCCCTCCTTCCTTTGTACTGGGATTGAACCCAAGGCCTTGTGCATGCTAGGCAAGTGCTCTACCACTGAGCTCTACTCCAACCCTTAGTCTCACCTTAGTCAAATCCAAGGTGACCTCCCTTGTCCTCTCCCCTCAGACAAAATAAAATCAACCATCAGGTACAACACTGCTGATGGAGGATCTGTGATGGACATTTTGCAGTTAGACACCTAAGGCTGGGTTTACCTTCTCAACAGCAGAAAAAGCGAAGTAATAAGAAAAAGATGGTTCTCATTTAAAGCACCTCTGTACTGATGTTTAAGTGAACAAACCGCACACAAAAACAAAAACCCCTGGCCCAGTCCTAAAAACCGTAAGGTGTGAAGTAATCCATTCATTGGGCACTGCGTGAAGGACAGGTGCAGAGAGTAAAAAGAATAAACCACTCCCCCTGTGAAGGTCATAATCTAGACGGGGAAAGACATTTAAGTATATGAGTCTAGTACGAGCAGAGCACGGGGAGCAAGTCTCCGAGGCAGATTACCCGGTGTGTGTGAAACCGATCCTGCAGTCACGTGGCTCTTCCTACCTCGACTTCCTCATCTGCAAGAGGAGTAATACTACTACCCACGTCACGGGGTCGCTGTGAGGATTAACGAGTTAATATGTGGAAGAGCGTAGAGGAATGATTGGCAGGTGGTGCTAATTAAGTGTTAGCTATTATTATTACTGATGTTATTACCAATGCACAGAAGCATGCAAGAATAAAAAGTGAGAAAAATGGGTGTTAAACAAGGGCATTATGCCATTATATCAGATGGTCTCTAATTACATATCCCCCAATTTATTGTTTGTACTGTACCCCACCTCCCACCCCTGCTGCCTTCTGTTTCTGAGTCTCTGCTCGTCCTTCCACAGTGATCTCTCCCCCTCCCCCGACCCACCATCATGGTACAGGAGATTGAACCAGAGGTATTCTACCTCTGAACTATACGCAGCCCTTTTTCATTTTGTTTTATTTTGAAACAAGGTTTCACTAGGTTGCTTAGTCTTGGTACATCACTGAGGTTGTCCTTGAACCTGTGATCCTCTTGTCTCAGCCTCTCAAGTACTAGTATTACCGGCAAGTATCACCATGGTCAGTAATCTTTCTTTTATCACATTATGCCCTTTTTCACGTTCTGTTTGAACCATCAAACCTATACCATGTGTACCTTCTTATTTGGTATGACTTTAGTCTTTATTATGTCACACAAAATGCTGCCATACATAAAGGTATGTTTCCTATTTCACCCAAATCTTATCTGGATCATAGAGCAGTTCCACGGTACCTGACTAATAGCAGAAAACATAGTGAATCTGGTTGATTAATTGAAGGTACTCAGATTTAGATATGGCTTTCATTGGCATAGAGTAGGGGCTGGCAATTTTTTTTTTTCTGCAAAGTGCCAGATAGTAAATATTTCTCACTTGGTCGGCCATATGCTCTCTGTTGCGACTGTCACAACTAGTCAGCTCTGCTCCTGCAGCCATATCAAATACATAAATAAAAAGCATGGCCACTTTCTAATAAAACTTTACTCACAAACATAGGCCTAAGAGCTGCTGTCTGCTGGTATTTGGCATAGATCTTCATGTGGATCTCAAAATTATAAAGTTGACCAGCTAAAATGAGATCTAGCTGTGGTTAAAAACAATAACTCCCCCCCAAAAAAGATCAGTCCTACTCCCTCAAGAGACTGTCAGCAGAGCGGAGCAGCAGGGATTCCCACCCACCCCAGAGTAATAGAGTGCCCTGGGTATTTCCATGCCCCTCACCACCCGCCTTTGAGCTCACACAGTCTGGTGAAGAATGTGGCCAATAAGGGCCCACTCAATTAAGTGACGCTCTCATGATCCGGCCATCACTGTTTTCTTCCCAGTAGCTTGTTTTTTTTAGAGCTTGAACCACGAAGTTGATGACTAGAATTCACTCACCCAAGAAGCAAAGCAATTTCAGCTTTACCAATCTGAACTAACGTTTCATAATTTTAATCCTCACATTTTCAATTAACAGATGGACGCATCACATTCATCCATAAACAACGAGGAAAAAAAAAGTAATTTCCTTAATGTACACCTGGGAAAGACAACTGGAATCTGGATATGCACATTCAAATATAATGCAATTTAATTATTAGAGCAATTTAAAACTACTAAGAACATGACGGGTAGCCGAGAAGTTGCTTCACACACATACATAACACACATATTTGAAATCGTAGTGTTTCATAGACTCTCAAAGACTAACACTGTAGCATTAACAGGACTTTGCTAAGTACAAAGGTGGCTGGTCAACCTTATCCAGCCTGGCAGAGCCAGGAAAGTGATGATGCTCTATAAACACAGATAGTGATGATATGATAACAGATATGATAACCTCAAAGGTTAATCCAGCCCTCCTTATAAATGCAAACAATATAAATATTCTTTAAAATGATACCAAACAAAAATGAACTATTCTGTTATCTGAAAATAAATTTATTTGTATTATTCTGAGAATAAGATCTAGAGTTCTATCCACATTAAGCTCTTCTAATCAAGATAACACATGAACAAAGATTAATGAGAATAAGATCCATGGTTCTATCCATATTAAAATTGTTTACATCCATGATATATAAGCAAAAGCTATCAGGACTGAAAGGGAGTACACTTCAGTAAATCTAGAAACCTCATTATAAAAATTAATCCTAAAAGGTTAAAACAAAAACTTTGCTCCAAAAATGACACTAGATAAACTTCTTACTTGGCTTCTTCCCTCCCACTCTTGAAGTAATTATGGAGACCAATAAACATTTTTTTATGGACATAATAAATTTCCTTGTTTAAAAAGTAAGAAAAAGCATTCTAATCCAAGTCACATTGGCTTAGAAACAGCTTTGTGCTGCTACTTTTCATTCTTGACAAATTTATCTCAGTGAAACTAAATAAGTTATCTCACAGTAGGCATGAATCCAACAATTAAACAAAATATAGAGATACGAGTTCTAAAGAGAACTGACTGATAACCTTACATTCAGAGACCCATAAACAAAATTTGGCTACACCAGTATTTTAATTTTGATCTGGTGACAAGGCATGCTTGTATTCCTGGAAAAAACAACCAATCTTATTGACTGACATCCTGGCATAGTTTAGGGTTAATTAAATAAGCAATGTGGAAAAGTAGCCAAAATGCTATAAGGTGCAATTTTTCTGTAGGATTAAACTTCAAAACTCAGCGATTTCACACTTGAACTGACCAGTTAAGTCAACAGAGTCGGATGAGCTGATGGCGCCTGTATAAGCCCTTGTGTCTTTTGGAAAGATTTAAAAATTGGATCATGACTTGGATTGACTTTGTAATTTATGATCTACTTGGCTAAAACTGTGGAATTAATTCAAGAATTATACATTACCAAGTACATAAAGATAAAGATGTTGGTTTTAAATGTTATTTTTGCGTAAGCTCACTTACCGCCATATAAGCATTTGTTCCGACATACGTCTTGGCTATAGAATTCACCAGCTATGAGACAAGACAGTCTGTTAGAACAATATAAAGATAATGTGGAAATAAAATGGGCAATTATTCCTCATTTAACCTACAATCATCATTCCTATAAATCAACTAAAAATTATGTAAAAGGGAACAAATTTATCTACAAAGGCATTAAAAATGATTAAATCTCTCTTTTCTTTTGAATGGGATTTCCAATTTAAACAAGCACAGCATTACACTTTATAGCAGATAACCTTAAACAATTCACTAAAGTGGGATGCTTATCGCTTTAGTACCCCAAACCCGCCTGATATAAAAAGTCAATTTGAAGGAGAATTTGAACACACTCATTTTTTAGTCAGATGGCTCAAGATGTGAATGAAGCCCCGCGCGTTGCTAGAGTGAAGCCAGCGCTAAATACGCTGGAGGGATAACAGACTTTGACAACTCATAATACAACGGTGACCTCCGCTTTGGTCTTCGTGTTTGGCTGGGAGTAAAGGTGGCTGCAATTCAAATCAACATCGCAGCACGCTCGTGGGTCACCATCACCGGGGTTCTCAGGGGAGGCCCAAAATGGAAATTAATTAAAATTTGTGCTGCACATTGTAATAGCCCTCCACCATTGTTGCTCCCAATATTAATTTTTATTGTGGGCCAGTTGGGCTCCCCAGGCTCAGCTCCCACTCTGCCCTCCCTTTTGTCTCGCCCAAACGCTTTCATATCAAAGCTGCATATCAATGAAGTTTGCTATTCGTAAGTAGTAATTACAATATCAGCACTTTTTACTGTCATTAAACAATGAACAATCATATTCTGATGAAGGGGACTCGCTTCGAGATTAAAAAATGAATAACACACTCCCAGCCGAGGAAGAGATACAGCATTTCTGTTTGTCTGGCAGCTAGGTGGTGATTTTTCAATCCAGAGAGTAGATTGAAAATAAAAAGTGGATGCTACGGAGGGGAGCGTACACTTGGAGGAAGGAGACCCACCTGCGTGCTCACTCCAAAATCGCACAGCTTGACTTGTCCTTTCGTGTTTACGAGCATATTGGAGGGCTTCACATCTAAAAAGGGACCAGAAAAGCCCGTGTGACTACTTCTGTATCCACAGTGCTTGTTTTTAAAAGCACACGCATACACCAGATCACACTGCAGAGCGGACATCATCTGCTCATCCAAAATTCCAATCACAGATTTAATGCAGAGCATTTTATCTGGGGGCAAAATGCAAGGCCCTCACTTCTGGTGTCCAGAGAAGAAAGGGTTTTTTTTTCAAGTGAAAGTCGAATCAAATCTTTGCTTCTAACAAGGGTAAAAACTCTCAGTATCTCATACCTGGCCCTTCAGAAAAGTAGATAAGAAAATGTCATCTTCATACAAAGAATCTGCACGAAAACGACTAGCTTTATTCTAATTGTGTAACTGACAGATTCCTTCACCCCACGCCCCAATCTGAAGATCAGGAAGGCCAAAGAGAAGCCAAAAAGGAAAAAAAAAGTTACTTGTATGTTGCTGGTAAAAGGTCATATCTGAGAGACATGATGGAAATCGAAGACACCATTGCTTTTTCCTGTGTTGATGGTACAAATGCTACTTCACAAAAGGCTCAGGAATTGACCTACAAGATGCGTGTCTGCGAGTGCACTCGTGCTCACCAGCCTTTGTTTCCTTTATCCTTTTCTTCCCTCGCATCATTTCTGACTGCTGTTAAGAGTTAACAAAAGAACTGACACAGCTTTGCCAAAGCAGTCGGTGGTAAATAATGACACGACAGGTTTCTGTGCAGCACCCTCACTAACAGTGAGCCTTTTCTGGAACTGGGGGAGGCCACGAAAGCCATCCGATCAGGTCAAGAGCACCTCACTTTCGATGGTGCACAGCAGCGCCTGCATCAACACTTTCTGTTTAATGGCAAAAGTGGCCCGGGACAGACAAGTGTCTAACCTTAATCAGCCCAAATCTAATTTTTGATCGAACATTTAAAAAATAATCTGCAAATGCGTTAATCTCCTCTAACCTTCCAGCTTGCAAAAAGGTACGTCAACAAAGTATCTTGTCAACAGTCTGTATTTATTTCAAATTTCAAGTTCAAACTCAGTAACTGGCAGCCACCAAAGCCTGCTGACTACGTGACGGGCAACGCAGCATGCTTTCTCACACCACCGCTCACTGGTGTTGCTGGACTGGCACGAGAACATAAACTTCACGAGGGCAGGGACTTTGCTCTTACTGACTAGTGATCCCCGAGTCCCTGGAAGAGAGGCAGCCACACAGTAAGTGCTTAAGAAATATTTGCTGAATGGAAGAGCAAATAAATGAATGGAAACCTTTCACACTGTGAGCAGACAGTATCACTTCATGCTTATGATTCTGTTTCAGTGGTGAGGGGTTAACTATAGAACATGTTCTCTGGAGCATGCTCCGAGGGTGACATATGCTATAACCTTGGTTGGAGGACTCTCCCTTGGAATTCAGGTTGGTATGCTCCAGCAGGCATAAACTCCTTACCAACTAGCCTCCCAACCGCCACGTTTTCCTGATTTCAATGTAAGTCTTATACCACCACGTCATAGGAACCCTAATCACCACCATCACCACATCACTTCTCTCCTTTAGGCAGACGTTAAATATTGCTTGACATAGCCCGACCCACCCCTTAAGAACAGGCTGTGCTTTTCAGCACCACAAAAAGAAAAAGAAAAGAAATACAAAGCTGTAGGAAGCGTGTTCCTTCCCTATGGATTTATTTTTTGGCATGGTACCTGTAACAGCAAATACCTAATTGAGTGGCAGATGCTCAGTTCCCCACAAATGGTGCTCACAGAGGTAACGCAACTTAAAGGACTTTCCTGGCCTCAGAAGTTATGGCAGCAGGAAGAGAGACACTTTCAAATGAAAGACGGGCAGGATTCAGTAGGCAGAAAAGATGGAGGAAGGGTTCTAAACCTGGGTCTCGGGGGAGGTGATGAGGACATTGTGATGAGGCCGACAGTGCTTAGAACAGTCTAGATGGCATTCAGGTTTGGTTCGAGGATGACGGCCCGTCTTGTACTTTTATACATAAAGTGCTCCCACCAAGGAGGCTGAATGCGCGAAGGCCGTACAAAGATAGTGCCGGTCGGAGAGCTGCATACTGCCTGCGGTCAAGGTCCTAAATGCACTTTACCTTTTCAAACAGTCTAGCAGTTTTGTTGCTTTATTCTTTTCTATAGACTCCCTTAAGTCTAATGTGTGGTTGGATATTTGCTTTATGGGTACTATGCCAAGAAATAAATTCTTAGGGAAGGAACATGGTGCATACAACTCTGGTGTGTGTGTGTGTGTGTGTGTGTGTGTGTGTGTGTGTGTGTGGTACTGGGGATGGAACCCAGGGGCATGTTACCTCTGAGCTACACTCCCAGCCCTATTTTATTATAGGCATGTACCACCATGACCCCTTATTTTGAAACAGGGTCTCACTAAGTTGCGGAGGGCCTCCCTAAGTAGCTGAGGCTGGCCGCGAACCCGTGATCCTCCTGTCTCGGCCTCCCACATACTGGGATTGCAAGCCTGCGCCACCACGCCCGGCTGCACTTAGTATTTTTTTCCAGCACAGTACATTACTCAGTAGTTGGTTTGTTTTGGTTCTGGTGTTTGGTCCTGGGGATTGAACTTAGGGGTATTCTGCCTCTGAGCTCCACTCCCAGCCTTTTTATTTTTTATCTTGAAACAGGGTCTAAGTTGCTGAAGCTAAACTCAAACCTGCAATCCCCTTGTCTCAGCCCCTCAAGTACTAGAATTACAGGCATGTGCCACAGTACATGGATGGCTGTTTTTTTAAACAACATTATTACATCTGCTGATATAAATGTTCCTCTTTCCAGTAAAATATATCTGTGTTTTATATATAAATTTATAAAAATATAATTTACATATAATTACATATAATTTATAACTATTACAAATATATACATATATATTTGTGGGGTGTACTGGGGACTGAACCCAGGGGAATTCTAGCTCTGATGTATACTCCTAGTTTTATTTATTATTTTTTTTTAGTGGTTTTTGAAACAAACTCTTAATAGGTTGATGAGTCTTGCTACATTGCTGAGGCTGGTCTTGAACTTGCGATCTTCCTGTCTCAGCCTCCCAAATATTAGGATTATAGGCATGTGCCACCATGCCCAATTTCCTAGCAATATTCTGAGGCATAATTTGAATGTAACTGATCTCTTTACACAAAGTCAATGGACTCAGTCCAGAAGAACTGGGTTTTTTAGTTCATTTTAACCTGGCCACAAAGTTGGCATGTGACTTTGGACCTGACATATGACATTATAGTTTCCAATTCTGCAGGGAGATAATTATGTCAGCCTTAAAAGAACTGTAAGGATTAGATGCAATACTGAATGTAAAACTGCTTTTTTAAACTGTCACACACTCTATAAGCATGAGGTATTATTATCAACTGGCAATCAACCAACCTTCAAAAAGCGACATACTTCATTATATTTAGGAAATAATTCCTATTACTGCTGCAGCAACTTAAGAAGCATTTGAGTAAGACACTAACTGAAAAAAAAATTCCCAAAGCCCAGTAAGCAGAACGGCAAAATCAATGTAATGTTTAGCAGGAAGCACTTCTGCCAGACGTATGGGTTTGTTCCTCTACTGCATTGGTCTCCCTACACTTGTGCCTGCTTTACTGTAGACTGTTCAACACAGCAGCTAAAAGTGAGCCCTTAAAACCAAAAGGGGGGGGGAATTCGCTTGAGCCCCCCCCCCCCGGCATTTCTGAATGGCATGTGGCTTTAACTGTCTTCTGTATTTCTATATTTTTCATAAACTTCTTTAAATCTTTAACAAAAGTCCGGGCTAATGTGTATTTATCCTTAGCTCAGGACAAGAACTCGCAGTTTTTCTGTTTTTGTTTTTTTTGTGTGTGTTTTGAGGGAAACTGTGTCCGGAACCCTAACAGGGGTCCTCGGGGACAGTTTCCCCAAAACTGTATTATCTCAAACCGTAACATATTTGGCACCCACGTGTGGCTATCTGTCCAGCCAAAGGCGACTCCAGCCGACAGTGGGCCCAAAGCCACTGCATCTTGAAGGTCAGTAACCCTCCCCAAAATGGGACTAGATCCTGGCAGATGACAGGATTGCCAGTGCCAATGGGCTCTCTAGAAACATAGAGACCCCCCTGCCACAGACTAGCTACAGCAGAATCTCCAGGGGAGGGGAAAATTCTCCATTAAATAGCGTAGGCTGGATAGGCCCAATGAGTGCCTGTCCATTCTGCCCACATAGAAGATGGGATACTCTTTTAAAAGCCCTGTACAAAGTTAAATCTAAAAAGAAATGCCTTCAGAAAGCTCCCCAAACAGGAGACACCAGCCAGCACCAAACAGGAGATGCCAGCCAGCACACATTTCTAATGGTAGTAAGTTTTTTCTTTTCTTTTTTTTTTTTTTCGGTAGTTGGAAACAGGTTCTAGGGAAATAAGCTAGCTTGCTTTTAGCGGCAGCGTCTAGGAAGCGTGGCCATTAGCAACTGCAGCCACATGCACCCTGTTGGTCTGTGAACTATGGCAGTTCGTAGTCCCCAGCAGCTATTGGAAGGCTGAATGGGTAAGCTTCTCCAAGAGCTCAAGAAAAAGCCTAAGTCAAAAGTTTCAACCAGATAACAGACATGGTGAAGGCACCCAGGAAGCATTGTCTGGCATTCAACAGGCAGTTACATCTCCATTTGCATAAGAAAGCCCTCAGGGGAGGAAGCACAGGAGGAGGCCACGCGACCGCTGGCTGCTCAGGATTCTTAGGCCCCTCAGAAATTGGGGAATATTTTCAAGGGAAGCAAATTAATAAGATTTTTTTTTAATGGCAATATTTTCAGCTAGAAAACCTCATTGAGAGAAGGGACAGGCAGAATAGAAAGCTCAGCTGCAAGGCAGAAGGGAAGTGGCTAAACTTCAAGCTTGCACTGGCTTTCTGGTGGACGGTGAGGCCACTTTAACTGCTCCATGTCATCCCAGCTGGACGCCCCCAGCTGGGCTCCTAGCTTTAGGGGTGCAGGGAACTTCATCCAGACAGAGAAAGGCCACGCAGACCTCTTTCTGTCTTAAGATGAGATTCCAGCAATATCCTAAATGCTAGGGTAATTGGTTTTAGATTGGGAAGCTCTGGGGAGGGGGTGCGACCTTGCCCAGACAGGCCAATAAAACCCCACCCTTTCTCTCTCAAATGGTATCCCAACAATCCAAAGGGAAAGCCGCATTTCCACTCACATGCGTTTCCCAAAAATGGAGAAAAGTTTGATTCCAAAATGAGTAAGTTTTTCGGCACTCAAGCCCGGCCACGGTAAAGCTGGAGCATCCCAGGCGCAGCTTCAGGGGCCTGAGATTCTCAGGGTCTTAGTGCCGCCAGATTAGCCTCCAATTGGTTTTGCCTACGGGCCTCCTTATACCACCTGGAAAGGGGAGTTTAGAGTTCGATCTGTCCATATGCAGTTCTTTCTTAAGGGCTGAGTGTAAGGCTACATCAACTCAAACAATAGGTGCTGGCAGTCTTAGTCATTTTTTTAATCTGGTAGAAGGGGAGGCCATCATTAAGACAAAGACTACTATTGCAGGCTGCCAATTTGGTTTAACAGGGGCTTGAAAAGGGAAAGACAGACGGGCAAAAGCCATGAAAGAACTCTGGCTGAACACAGAAGCCTAAGCTCAAGTCTGTTTTAGGGGAGAGAGCAAGGGCATCTCTGGTGTAAACGCCCTCAACCACGAGGCCAAAAAGGGCCTTCCGAGGCCCAGCTCACAGGGCAAGAGCACAGCTCACAGGGCAAGAGCATTAAATGGCTGAGCACCCCTAATTCCGGAAGGAACTGGGGTCCCCAGACCTAGGTTCCAGTGATTCCTCCCAACTCCCACCACCTGAGTTAAGACTAAAGAGCCTTAGGGATCACAGTGAGATCTCACAAAAGGCCAGATGTAAGGCGTTACCCTCCTTTCCCAGCCCAAGGTCCAAAAGTTTAGTTAGGGTTAGGGGCATGTCAGGCCAGCCCTGAACCATCTCTTTACTCAAGATTCAGCCTGCTGTGTCCAGGGTGACCTTCCATTCTCCCATTCTTAGCTACACCAGAGATTTCAGCTCCTCTGCTAACAGGGGGATATAATGTCAGGAAACCAAAAGTTTTTTTTCTTTTGCTGGCTACACTAAAGTTACTGCTCAAAGTTTTTTTTTTTTTTATTTCAAAACTTAGCTAAAATCGTAACTCCTAAAAAGCTGTGCAATTAGACCCCTACAAGATGTGATTATCAAAGGTGATATGCATTGTCTTTAATTTTATTCCTTTTACAAATCTAAGGTTTTAAGGTGCCATTGTTATTTACCTAATGTCTTATAATTCAATTATTAAAGTGGGGAAATGCAAAATGCAATGCCTTAGAATGCTCTTAACTTCATAAGGTTTAAAATAATACTTAAGTCTTTTAAATGGTTTTTTAAAATTGCTGGTATCTAAACAACATTATAAAATGGTATGGTTTTTGGTTTGCTTGTATGTAACAACAACAGACAGATATAAAGAGTGTGTCGGTATAAAGTTTTTGTAACGAAAGGAAATTTTGTGAGACTAAGAAAGCATATTGTAAGGGTTGTTGTCCCAAATGGGAAAGAAAGGACCAGGATAGGAAAATCAGAGGGTTAGAGCAAGCTGCAGAGTGTTTGTGGGATGTTTGTTTGCAAATGTGATGAAGATGGATTATTAAAAGGGTGTAGTTTCTAATAAGCCTACCATTTGTATATTCCCAAAAGAGAAGTGCTAGAGGTCAACAGCAGGTGTGTACTGTGGAAAGAAAGGCTAAAATATTACTTCTGGCAATAAAATCTAGAGACCCCAAAGTCTATAATAATTCTCTACAACTGGCTTCAAGATTGTTTACCGGAAAAAAAGTTACAGGAGACTAAATCGTGTAATACGGGGATTTGAAATCTGCTTTAGAAATTAATTCCAAAAATAGCTTGTTAAGTCCACCAGGCAAGCAATCTAGAGACACATGTCCAGGTGAAGATTGGCAGCTTGGTTTTACTCATACGCCAGAGGAAACTTTTAGGTCTTTTCTGACTGGGACATAGTCCTAGATGACAATGTTACCCTATTGTCAGCGTACCAGCAAGTTAAGTAAACTCCAAACGGTGCCAAGGAAAAGGGTAAATTCTGTTTTGTCCAGGTGACCTGGTACTCATCAAATCATCTAAAATCTTTATTCCAAAGCCTATTTCAGGTCTCCACAGCACTGATTTCTGGATTCACATGGCGCAAAATAAACTAAATACATCCCACTTTTGTGTATTTCAGTCTAAATCAGCAAAACAGGTTTTAACTTCTCATTTAAGTGCTATGTTTAGGTTTTCATGGTTAACCTGTATTGTGAGTGTTGTCTCATAGGTTTGAAGCTCTCAGACATCAGATGGTGGTATGACCAGACCCAAAGAGAAACATCTATCAAAGCCCTCTGGACGGCCACAGAGACATACTCACTCATCTGACTCCCTCACCACCACCCTGCATGAATGTTACCCTAAAGCTGGGGCCCCCAACTTCATCCCTGTTCAGCTAGAAGCAGTTTATGACTGACTCGATGCCCTTATTCCTTTGATAAGGGGTACATTCATGTGATAGAAATGAGAGAAAAATTGATGGGAATTGAGCTCATGTTCATTGTTAATAACAATTGTAAAAGTCAAAATGTACTTTCTACATTTACCTTTGGCCTTACAGGCATCAGGAAGTTACTAGACAGAGGGTGGAATGTACCAGTATTGGGAAGAGGTTTCAAAATGTATTTATGTACCAGTACTGGGAAAGATTTCCAATTTTAAAAATATATCTTTGGTAGTGAAGAAAGCCAGGAGCTGTGGGGAGAGGGCCAGCAGACTTCTCCATGGATAATTAGCAAAAGAATAGAAGAAGCCTTTTTCCATTTCTAAAAAGAGGCAGCATTCCTCAAGGATGTGAGGAAATCCCAGATTCTGGAGAAGCAACTTAACACATTTTGGAGTGAAACACAAGGTGTGGGGGGTCTGTGCCGGAGACAGAGCTGCCACCCCACCCCTGTCCCAGAAGGGTTGGAGACAGAGCGGATACCTGGGCTAGAGATAGGGCAGCATATCTACATATCAAAGGACCTGCCTCAGACTTGGTCTGGATAAGAACACTGGGCATGCAGGAATCTTTGGTGAATTCGCTCGAACCGCCCCCACCCCTGTGCCATTTCTGAATGACATGGGGCTTTAACTGTCTTCTCTATTTCTATCTTTTTAATAAACTTCTTTAAATCTTTAGGGAAAAAAAAACACCAAAAGGAAAAGTCTCTAAAGCACACGATGTACTTAAACATATCTAAGTCAACCACTAAGCCAAGCATGGGAAGGAGGGGTGGGGAGGGAATGGGGTGGGGATTGGGTAGGGGCTAACTGGGTGATGAGTGCATGTATGTCTACACAAGTTTTTGTGTTTTTTTTTTTTTTCCCCAGGTCTGGGGATGGAACCCAGGGGCATTCTACCTCCAAGCTACACTCCCTGCCCTATTTTTTAGTCTTTATTTTGAAGGAGGGCCTCACTAAGTTTCGGAGGGCCTCACTAAGTAGCTGTCTCAGCCTCCTAAATGCTGGGATGACAAGCGTGTGCCACCATGCCTGGCTCTACACAAGTTCTTTACCCCATTATGATGTATGAATACAATGCACCAATAAAAAAATAATAATAAAAAGGAGACCTCATCTGTTCTCTGCCTAAAACCTCCAAGGGCTCCTTCCCTCAATGCAAAATAGGAAGTCCTGGCTGCCACACCTCGGCGCTCAGCCTCACACTCCCCTCCCTCTCACTGCCCCTGCTTTGTGGATCCCATCCCTGGAACACTGCTCCCCCTTATACGCATGACTTGCTCCTTCACTTCTTTAGGATTCTCCTCAAATGTTACCTTTTGAAGGAGGCCTCCCAACCAACCAGTCCAATGGAAGCAATACCTCCCAGCCCTGATGTTCTCTCCCCTTTCCCCTGGTCAATGTGCTTAACATTTAGCATCTTTACTGCCCTGCATCTCTACATGTAAATCTGTCCATTCCAGGTCCTTTTCTCTTGAAGGGAAGCTCCTTGAATGCACACTTCATCTGTTTGGTTTGCTACTGTATTAGGTAGCCTTATCTCATTGAGGTGGCCAAAGTACTTGACCAGAACAACTATTCAGCTCATGGTTTCACAGGTTCAGTCCATGGCTGGCTGCCTCCAAGGCAGAAACATCATGGTGGCAAGGCAGGATGGGAGACAGCTGTTCATCTCACAGAAGCAGAGAGAGCGCAAGGGGAGAAAGGGGCCAGGGAAAGCTGTCGTCCTCCAGGCCACTCCTCCTACCTGCCTACAGTTACCACACAGTAAGTCCATTCAAATGATTAATCCATGAGTGGATTTATCCACTGACAAGGTTAGAGCCCTGGTAGATTTATCTCTCCTATTAACATTACTGAATTGCAAACACATGAGTTTTTCTGAGGGACATTCCATATCTAAATCATAACAGCTACTAAATCTAGAATGGTGTCTGTAAAGAAAACAGTATTTGTTGGACAACTGGTGAATGAATGATTTCTCCATTAAGCAAACTCACCCAGAAAAAGCATGAATTTGACCTAAGAAGGAAGTGCCGTGTTATGGTTTAGATACAGAATGTTCCTGGAAACGTTCATGTACTGGTTGTGAAAAAATGTTCAGTGGTGAAATAATTAAATCATCAGGGCTCTTATCCAAATGGTGAATAAATTTAGTGATGGACTAGTAATTTGGGTGGGTTTATTGGGTGGTAATGTAGGCAGGCAGGATATGGCTGCAGGAGGCAGGTCACTGGGGGTGTGGCCTTAGAGACTATATATTCCTTGTTCCCTCCCTTTTCTCTCTGCTCACAGCCTCCATTATGTGAGAGTAATGCCCCTCCACATTCCTTGCTGCTGCTGCCACCACATATTGATGCTTGGGAGCCAGCCTGATGGACTGAAACCACGAGTCTCCATAAATCCTCCTTCCTCTAGGTTGTGGCTATCAGGTATTCTGTGTCATAGCAGTGAGAATACTGACAAAACATGCATCTTTGACACTTTTAAGGAATATATTCTAGAAGAAAGTGTTTCCCAATGACATCTTCACTTTCAGGATTCTCCATAGTTATCCAAAACTAATTATTCAACAAATATTTACTGATGTACCATATGCCAGATAGGGTACTAGATGCTGTGGGGGTGAAAAATGAGTAAGAGCCTCTTTATGACCTCTAGGAGCTGTTGGTGTATCTTTGACCAAAAGTACTCCTCAGGAGAGTTCAGGATCAAAGTGTTGCTTCCATATTGTCTAAATGTGATTTCCTTTTGAACAACTGGCATGATTATTATAATAAAGACAAGAAAAATTATGCAACTAAATATCTCCCAAGCCCAATCGTGCATTTAATAAATACAGTCTTTTGGTATTACATAAGATCTACTAAATCAGAAACCAATCCAATACAGACTGGTATTCAGGTCAGGAATTAGAAAAGACCTTCATAAATCACTGTGTTTTCCTCTGATTTAACTTCTAGAAAGTTGAAAATGTCTCAATAAAGTCTTCTCATTTCACTATACTGTTTAAAAATAACTTTTAAACAGCCATTTCAAATACAGTTTGATATCTGACAAATGTATACATCTGAATGACCACAACCAAGATATGTAACATTTCCATCACTTCCAAAACTGTTGTCCCTTTATCGTCAAGAATATCCTGACCTCCAGCTTCTGGCAACCACTGAGTGATTTCTGTTGTTATAGATTAGTTTTACCTTTTCTTAAACATAAACTCCAGAATATAATTTTTTTTTGTTTTTTGTGGCACTGGGGTTCCTGGAAACCCTTCTACCTCCGGGCTACACTCCCAGACTTATTTTTTTTTTTATAATTTTATTTGGAAACAGGGTCTCGTAAGCCAGCATGGCTGGCTTCAAACCTGCACGATCCTCCTGTCTCTGCCTCCCAAGCGCGGGAATTACAAGCGTGCGCCACCATGTCCGGCCAGAATATAACGTTTGCTTTAAATAGTGTGATGATTAGTGCTTGGATGGTATACATTTTTTGATATATTTAAAATGAAGTCTTTCAAACAGTATAAAGTTTAGTCTTGCTCTTTTAAACAGTCTGACATTTTTAATTGCAGTATTTATACCACTTACATTTAGTATAATTATTGATATGGTTGGGTTTAAATGTATCTTCTGAATATTAGTCCTATGTGTTCTTTGTTTTGTTTTTATTTATTTCCTGCCTTCTTTTGGGTTAGTTGAGCCTTTTTTTAAAAAAGTTAAGCATTCTTTTAATCTCTCCTATTGGCTTCTAAGAAAGAGGTTGACAACCTTTTCCCACACAGAGTCCCAACATAAATATTTCAGGCTTTGAGAGTCATATGGTTTTGGTTGTAACTACTCTAATTCTGTTGCTGTCATACAAAAGCAACCATGACCCACAATAGAAGACTGGGCATGGCTATGTTCCAATACAATTTGCTTATAAAAACAAGCAAAGAGCCATATTTGGCCATGGGCTAATGTTTGCCAGTCCTTGTTTAAAGTTTTATTTATTTAAAGTTTGTATGACTATTCTAGAATGTATGGTATACTTTAACGTCTTATAATCTGCCTTCCAATATTAGGGCATTTCATCTATAATGCATAAAACTCACAATAGTGTATTTATACCTTCTTCCTCCTATCTTTTGTACTTCTGTCCTATATATATTAGAAGCTCCATAATATAATACCTTTACTTTTGCTTTTACACAACCATGTTTTAAAGAAATGTCAAAACGAGAAAAAGACTTTTATATTTATCCACATGTAAACATTTCTGGAAATGTTTTGTACAGTAACGTTTTTCTTTACCTAAACAACTTTCTTCAACATTTTTTATAATGCCAGTTTACTGGCAATGAATCTCTCAATTTTGTCTGAAAAAATATTTATTTAGGTGTTGTTTTTGGAAAGTATAGTCAGTCAATATAGAATTCTGGATTTACTTTTCTCTTTCAACATTTTAAGGGTGTCCTTCCATTTATCTCTTGGCTTGAATACTCTGGCAAGTCTGCTCTTGTTCTTATCTTTGTTCCTCTTTATTGTGTTCTGTTTTCTCTCTATATTTCAAATATTTTTTCTTTAATCACTGACTTCAAGGTTTTTATTTTGAGGTGCTTTGATATAATTCTGTGTTTATCTTGTATAAGTTTCACTGAACTGCTTATACCTGCAGGTATAGAAGTTTCACCAAATTCAGAAAGATTTAGGGCCTTATTTATTCTTTTTTTTTCTTTTTTTTTTTTTTTTTTTGGTACTGAGGTTCCTGGAAGCCCTTCTACTTCCGGGCTACACTCCCAGACCTATTTTTATATTTTTATTTAGAAACAGGGTCTCCTAAGCCAGTGTGGCTGGCTTCGAACCTGCGCGATCCTCCTGTCTCCGCCTCCCAAGCATGGGGATTACAAGTGTGCGCCACCACACCCGGCCAAGGCCTTATTTATTCTAATTACTTATTACCTCTTTTATCTTTTAGATTCCAATTGTACATACATCCTAGATTTCTAGAAACAGTCCCAAAAGTCATTTTGGCCAGGCTCATGGTTTTACTAAAGACCCTAGTATCAAAAAGAGTAATTCTGTAGTCATTTTGTATAATTTCTTCATTTCTAACTCAATATCACCACTTGTTTCTTCTGTGGTGTCCAACATTATTAATCCTATAAAGTGAAATTTAGTTCAGATATTTTGTTTTTCATCTCTAGATGTTCCACTTGGGTATTTCTTATGTCTTCCATTTTTTTGCATTAATTATGCTCATGTTTTCTTTGAAACAGTTCAGCATACTTATAATAATTATTCTGAAGTCTAAGTGACTTTTTTCCTGATTATGGTCTGTCATGCATAATCAAGAGAAAAATTCTTTGATTGTTTATTCAATTTCTACTTGGAATCCAGATATTGTTAATCTTATCTTACTGAGTATTAGGTTTTGTTGTAATCCTTTAAAAAGTGTTGGACACGATCCTAGCAATATAATTAAGCAAGATGCAAATGGCTGAATCATTTTAAGGCTTGTTTTAGAGCTTTTACTTATGAAGAATCTAGAGTAACTCCTATCCTAGGGCTGGTTTAGTCTCACTACTAATACATAATCCTTTGAAAGTCTCTCTTGAATGCTCCAAATGTATTTAGTAAGGTCTTTTCACACTGTGTCGTTGAAATGTAAAAGAGTCCCAACCTTGTTAAGCTATGGAAATTATTAGGCTTCTAGTTCCCCAGGAATTTTCTTTCCCAGTCTAGTTTGATAAAGTTTCACCCTATGAATGCAGGGATTTGATCAAAAACTTAAAGAACCTTCTATACAACTTCTAGAGTTCTTTCTCTGCATAGCTGCTGCTTCTCTGGAAGTCTGCTCTGTGAATTCAAGGCATTTTGGACTCCTTGAACTCCAAGTTCTCTCTCTTAAGCTCAGTAAGGCCTCTGAGTTCTGTTTGGGTTTCCAGCCAAAAAGGCTGGTTACAGGGCTCCACTCATTTGTTTCTCAGGGATCACTGACTCACACTGTTCACTGTCTGATGGCCAAAGACAATGGTTTCCTATACTTTGTTCAGTTTCCTAACCATTTTTGGCGAATGGCAAGTCTCATGGTAATGACTCCTTCACAGGCAGAAGTGGAAGTATCTCTTTATTTAAAAAATTTTATATTTGTCTCTTGTTCATTGTTTGACTTTACGTCATAAGCCACCTCAAATCCTTTTTAGAGGCAGATGGGAGATTAGTTAAGCTAAAATCAGAATTCATGGGGTAGAATTTGAAGTAAAGAAAAGTCTTAGAATGCTGGGCTAAGAATAGCTCCCTTAATTTAAGCTTTATCTTACATGTAACATCTCATCTTATATTAACAATCCTATTTTGTAGCTACCATACTTACTACTTTAAGTTTCATTTAAAACATACAAATTCTACAGCTCTCAAGTATAGCTCCAGGAATGCGGAAGTGAATTGATAATTTTGTTTGTTTTTAAGAGCCATACATGGTAGCACATCTGGACAGGCAGAAAGATTACTTTTAAGAAGGTAGCTGTATCAATGCTTATTTTAATGTAATATCAAATGGTAGAAAACAAACAGCAACTGAAGGCATACATCTTTTCATTCAGCTCACTTGAAACATCCTAGCCTTTCTTCTGTAAGCAAAGTGCAGGAAAGATGAGCCATTAAAGTGACTGATTATAAATGGGAATCATCAGGGCAGATGTAAGTCATTTTGGTTTAATCAGGCCATTAATTATTAGGGCTTATCAATTAGTTTTATTGAAGGCAAGGGAGTTTAAATGAATAGTAGGACATTGATTTTAACTGAGACATTTTCTCAAGAAAATACAAATGAGGTATGGAGAAGCCTAGAATTACAGGCCCTCTCCATACCACTAAAGAAAAACGTGCTTCTTCTGTGACAACTCATAAGCCCTTAGTGGAAAACCAAATGAATTTCAATCCTCTTTTGCATTAAGTATGAAATGATCATACTTTGGTGTTTCGTAATTTGAAGTTTGGTTTCAGCCCAGGTTGCATGCTGGCTAAGAGGTCAATATCATTCATGTTAGCGAAAATGAGGCAAAGATGTACCAGGCAAAGTGACCAATTTTTAGTATTAGATGTTCTGCATCTTCTTTCATTTTAGAAAGCAATTAGTCATTAATAGATTCCTGTTGGTCAGATCATCTTGTGGAAATGCCCTATGGACTTATTCCAAGACCCTGGATTCAGCCTTGGAGTATGGACTGTGAAACTGAACAAATCAAATTTAAACCTCTGAGGACACAAGTGTGTGTGTACACACCCATGTTCACATGATTAGTGCAAAGCATACAGTCTCAATTCTCAAAACATCCTTGAATTCTCACTGACAGAACTACCTTGCCAGTGTAAGAAGATCAGCTATCATCCTGATCTTGTATGTGATATCTTGATACCTGATTAATATCTTGGTATATCCTGATATTTGATCTTTCTATATTGACACTATATTACTGTCACTGTGTGTTTGGCATCACCGGACACATAGCTCATGCTCAATGGATTGTTGAATGAATCAAATGAATGGAAAAGACATTTTTATAAGCTTGAATATATATACTGTAAGCTACCGCTCTGCAGAATTGGTAATGACAATGACGCCCACTCTAGAAAGCCAGGAGGTAGATCATCTGGTATACTCAACCAGCACTAAATGCTGAGCGAGGTTAACCTCCCACGTGCCAGCTCCACCTGGAAGCAGGCTTCTCCCAGAATGGCAGGTGCTGTTCAGCTGGGATCGCAGAAGATTAACAAGTATCCAATCACATCATGAGTTTTCGGTAACACTATTCTCCGCTCCTTCAGTGAAATGTCATAGTAAGTTGGCTCTTTAGTGATGATATACTGAATCTGAGGTGTTAGTTCAAGTAGATAATAGGTAGTTACCATGCAGTTCTGTCCAATAATGTGAAGCATTTAAAATATTGTTAGAAAAATACCAAGGAGCTAGAGAGTTCAGAGTTTATAAATGGGGCCTTGTCACCAAGTGATGTGTGCATGTATGCCTGAATTTCAGTGAAATTCAGTGATTCAGGCATACATGCACACATGTGATTGCATAACATTTAAAAATAAATAAAACCTTGTGCTATGCTGAAGGTAACAGCAGGGAGTTTTCTAAGGAACCCATCATTGAACAAAAATTAGTCTCAAAGTGTCTTTAAAAAAGTTAAACATGCACCATATGTTTAAATCAGGTGTGGGCCTGTACTTCCAGCTACTGAGGAGGATAAAGCGGGAAGATTGCTTGAGCCCAGGAATTCAAGGCCAGCCTGGGCAACACAGCAAGGTCCCCATCTCAAAAACCAAGAAAGAAATTAAACACAATCTTATCATATAAGCTATAAGTCACTATCTTATTGTATCTTTAAAACAGTATAAAAATAGTCAATCACACTGGTCATAGAGTATATATTAATGGTAAAATGTTAACTCCTCAAAACCAGTTTATATTAAATTTGTTTGATTAACTGTGATTACAAGAAGAAGTACAGTAATTCCACTCCCAGGTATTTACTCAAGAAAAGAAACAAACAAACAGAACTACATAAAGACTATCATGTGAATATCGGCATTATTCATAACAGTGCCGAACTACATATATTACAAATGCCCCTCTACTAGTAAACGGATAGTGAAGTTGTGATATATCCATATAATGGAATACTTAATTATTCAGCAGTAAAAAATAATGGACTACTGACACACACATGCTATGACAGTGCTCAACCTCAAATATATTACTCTACCTGAAAGGAGCTAGGCTTAAGACTTCCTATTATATGATTTTATTTATATAAAATGCCTATAAAAGGCGAATCTATAAAGTTAAGAAATAGATGGATGTTCCCTGGGGCTGAGGACAGGAGCAGGAATTGACAGCAAATGGGCTCAAGGATGACTCCTCTTTAGGGTGATGGAAATGTTCCCAAAGTAGATTATGGTGATGGCTGTACAATTCTATAATTTCACTTAAAAAGCACTGAATCATACACTTAGAATGATGGATTTTATCATATATAAAATATATATACTTAAAAAGCTGCTTAGAATATTTCCTCGTAACACAACTTGATTTATCATTAGCATTACCAATTACAAACAAATTGCTAAGCCTCAGTTTTGTGGCTGCCTTTCGACCACTGCGGTTCACTTTCCTATTCTACCTCAACAAAGTATAGAGCACCAGTTAGTTCTCCTGGTAATATCACTAAATATTATATACGTAAACGGCAAAATGGCTACTTCCTCTCAAAACTGATATGCACAGGTTCTGAGAAACTGGAAATACTAGTGGGATTTTTTTTGGGGGGGGGGTAACTGAGGATGGAACCCAGGGGCTTTCTACCTCTGGGCTATACTCCCAGACCTATAGGGTCTCACTAAGTTGCTGAGAGCCTCACTCAGTAGCTGAGGCTGGCTTTGAACCTGTGTGATCCTCCTGTCTCAGCCTCCCAAGTGCGGGGATACAAGCGTGTGCCACCACATCCAGCTAAAGAAACTAGTTTTTTTTTTTTTTTTTTTTGGTGGTACTGGGGTTCCTGGAAGCCCTTCTACTTCCGGGCTACACTCCCAGACCTATTTTTACATTTTTATTTAGAAACAGAGTCTCCTAAGCCAGCACGCGCGGCTGGCTTCGAACCTGCGAGATCCTCCTGTCTCTGTTTCCCAAGCGCGGGGATTACAAGCGTGCGCCACCACGCCCGGCAAGAAACTAGTTTTAAAGTGTCACTTTTGTGTATTTAAGATTATTCTCCAAAATGACAAAGGCTATACCTACAAAATATGAAAACTGGTTCAAACACGAAAAATTCAGTCAACCAACCACAGCGTCCTCGATAACCTCCAGTAACTGTTCTCAGCGATTTCCATGCTGGACTGTCTGGGCTGTTGCTGTTTTTTCCCTTCCACTGAAGTGACCAAATGACCGTGGAAATTGGTATCACATTGAGAAGACTCCTGTTGCCGCCCATAGCTGCCTCATGCAGGAAACTGTATCTTTACTCTTACGGCATCAATTAGCCATTAAACAATGCACTTGAACATCCTGCTGAAGCCGGTGAATACAGGGGAAGGAGTCCTCCTGTCTGCAGCTCTTCACAAAGGGCGGCTCCGTCTTCAGCACAGGGGGCCGGGAGGAAGAGCCCCTCAGTGGAGCTTTGGCCGGGAGCCCAGGGGGCTGTTTAATACAGATCAGTTAAGAGCTTGTTCACAAAACTGCAGTTGGAATTACCCCATGTGCTCCAAATAGGGGCCCACATGCAATCTTCTGGTAAAACCAGCTCCAAAGGAAACTGAGACTATGTACATACTATGGGCCTTTTTTGTTAGAAAAGGCAAATCTCCCCGTTCGAGGGCCCCCTTTCTGAGGGACCCATTCACATCAGGTACTGGTGTTACCTCTTCTCCCTTTTGGTCTCTGTTTAAAGTTTACTCTGAGCTTTCAGGTGTAAGGTTCACTGAGTGTTCTTGGAAATTAGGCATGGCGGCACACACTTGTAATCTTGGAACTTGGGAGGATGGGACGGGAGGATAGCAGGTTCAAGGCCAGCTTCAGCAACTCACTGAGATCCTGTTTCAAAATAAAAAATAAAAAGGATCATGGTGTAGCTCAGAGGTAGAATGTCCCTGGGTTCAATGCCCAGTACGGGAGGGAAGGAGGGAAGGAAGGAAGGAAAGAGGCTGGTAAAGATTATTTTGTTTTTATTTTTGTGGTAATGGGGATTGAACCCAGGGACATTCTACCTCTGAGCTACATCCCCAGCCCTATTTTTTTTTTTTAATTTTTTATTTACCAGGGTCTAAGTTGTGAAAGGCCTCACTAAGTTGCTGAGGCTGGCTGCAACCTGCGATCCTCCCATCTCAGCCTCCCAAGTACTGGGATTACAAGCGTGCGCCACTACACCTGCATGGTAATATTCTTAAGGAAATGTGAGTTTGGTTTTAAAATGTGGTGAAGCGGCTCTGTTTGTTGAGTGATAATGAAAGCAGAAGGAAACCTCTCTTCAACTTTTCCCCTGTATAAAGCAATTACCCTATTTGCTTCAATGCCAGGAAGCTGCTCTCTCCGCTCACGAGGAGCCAGAGGACACATTAGCAGGACCCCGCTTCTAGTAACTTCTAGCACTGTGCCTGGGTGCCTCGCCAACGCTCTTTCATTATGCTTAATTGTCTTATGAAAAGACAGCAACCCATATATCTACGTAGTTATTTCTTGGGGACCGCATGCTAATGAATAAGAGCAGCAGGTACAATTAAATATAGACTGTGCTGCCATTTTGCATTACAAATTCATCGCTGCACAACAGGACTGCACTTAAGAGAAAACCGCAACGCAGTACCAAAGTTATTCTAATCACTCCATCACATAATAAAGGGTAGGTCATCCAAATATTCTTGCAAATGCCTTAAATAAAATTAAGCAGCATAATTAACCAGCCTACCGGGCAGTTATTGTCTAGTCTCATGATGCGGTTCAGAATGGAGGCTACAGACATGGCTTTCTGTTCTCACATGGTAAAAACGAGGAGGCGACGGGAGCTACAAGGCCTAATACCCAGGGCAAGGGGGCCTGGCACCCCCGTCCTCCCTCTCTCGATTCTTTTATGGTAAGTAGAAGATTTCTTTCTAAGGTGGTAAATCTTCGATTCCTATCTGCAATGTGCACATCTGGTCAGTGTGTGGGAAACACCAGGTGTGGAGGAATAAGGTTCCAGGGACCAGAAGAAACCTACCTCTGCTCTCGCTCTGGATACAACCTACCTTCTTCCCCAACGTTAGATACCACTGACTGAATACATTCAATGCAGAAATAAAGATAATAGACTTGGCTTGGAGCAACATATCCAAAACACTGATTTTCATAAATTGTTTTAAAGAAGGTAGACATTTTGGAGCGTGCCTGTAATCACAGTGTTTGGGAGGCTGAGACAAGAGGATCACAGGTTTGAGGCCAGCTTGATCAACCTACGGAGACCCTCAACAACTTAGCAAGACTCTTTTTCAAAATAAAGAATGAAAAGGGGCTGGAATTGTAGTTCAGAAGTGGAATACCACTGAGTTCAAGCAAAAAAAAAAATCATTTTAAAGAGAAAACAACAATCAAAGTAGACAATACTTCTCTGACACTTGCTATATGCCAGGACGGGGTTAAGTGCATTATTATCATGCATTATCTCATTTAATTCTGATTGTAATCCTTGAGGTAGGTATTATTATTAACCTCATTTTACAAATGAGAAAAATGAAGCTCAAATTAATTGAATTACTCACCCCAGTGCTCAGCCAGAGGCTCTGGCTGTTACACCCTAACAAACTGCGTCAGGAGGTGACCCTTCCCCTGGGAACAGGCTGGGTTACCTTCCCAGCTTTGGCACTGAGTAGCTGGGTGAACTTAGGAGAGTCACAAATAAATAAAAATACGAAGAGCAACTCTTGTTAGAATGACTACTCTTGATCCAGAAGGCACCTAGGCCTCCCGCAGCAGAAGTCTGGATTTGACAGCCACAGTGCTGGCCTTCTCTTTGCCTTTGGAGAAGGGAACAGACATGGCGTGGTCTACCTGCTAATGCCATCTGTCCATCCTACTTGGAAGAACGCTCTGAGGAGAGATCACCTACTTCAGCACCAGCGAGGTGAATCAAGAGTGACTTCCAATTAAACCACATTACAAAAGTCCCAGGAGAAAAACGTGATCCCCAGACAATCTGGGTGCAGGTTATTCGTCCAACGAGCACTGGCATACAATCGTTGCCATGGATTCCCCGCGACGGCCATCCTCCACCAGCTGAACTGACCCTCCCGTCCATCACACGGGTGCTCTTCCCCTTTGGCGAGCCCCTAAACTTCAGGTTTGCGGAAGGGACAAACTACAGTCAGGGTTATCTGTGGGGCTTGTTGAATGGCTCATTCTCCCGCACTGAGAGTACCTTGCCGTGGGGCTGGGCAGGGGCTCCCCACAGTGGGTATGCTCTAAAGTCCTGTGGGCGCAAACACACAACGATCACATAATCAACTTCAAACCCCAAACCCAGTGAGGCAGAGGCATGCAAGGGGCGGATGCGGGGCAGCTGCCTGCTCCTTTTCTTCTCTTCCCTGTTCAGCATATGGTCTCTTTGCTAATCTTTCCTCTAAGGCTTTCACCGGTACTCGCTTTCAGAATGGAAGGAGGTGGTGACCAGCATGGTAATTTCCCTTGGGTTCCTCACCACCTTGGAGATGTCTTAAAAGGGATGATTGAAGCCGAGCGTGGTGGCGCACACTTGTAATCCCAGCATTCGGGAGGCTGAGACTGGAGGATCACAGTTCGCGGACAGCCTCAGCTACTTAGGCCCTCCGCAACTCAGTGAGGCCCGGTTTCAAAATATAGAATAATAATTAAAAAAAAATAGGGCAGGGAGTATAGCTTGGAGGTCAAATGCCCCTGGGTTCCATCCCCAGACCCGCACACACAAAAAATAAATAAATAAAAAATTTTAAAAAGGGATAAATGTCTCTGACCTAATTCTATCACAGATGCATGGGAGAGAGAAAACCTAAGCCTAGGACAACACTCTGAATAAGCAGTCCACCTCAACATAGGAACTGTAGAATATTCACACGATACACATTTTATTCTTTATATATTATTCTGTTTTAATGTCTATTTTTATGCTAAGCTTTTTGAGATAACTATAGATTCCCAGGCAACTCTAAGGGATAACACAGAGACATACAGTATGTCCTCCACCCAGTTCCCCTAACAGCAACATCTTGTCATGCCACAGTAGAACATTACAACCAGGGTATTAACACTGATATTTAAAACAGGGAAGGCCCTCTGCAACTTAGTGAGACTGTTTAAAAAATAGAGAATAAAAACTAAGAGCTGGTGTGTAACTCAGTAGCTTAGAGGTAGAATGTCCCTGGGTTCAATCTCCAGTACTACAAAAAAGAAAACAAAGATAGTAAACATTCCCAAGGATCCCTCAATCTGCCCCTTTACAGCCACCACTACTTCCTATCACCCAACCCACTCCTCATTAGCTCCTGGTAACCACTCATCTGCTCACCATTGCTAAAGTTTTATCAGCTCAAAAATGTTGTATAAGCTGGGCACAGTGGTGCATGCATGTAATCATGGGAACCTAGGGCTTGGGAGGCAGAGTCAGGAGGACTGCAAGTCAGAGGCCAGTCTCAGCAAGTTAATGAGACCCTATTTCACAAATAAGGCCAGGGGTGGTGGCCTACAGCTGTAATCCCAGTACTTGGGAGGCCGAGACAGGAGAATCGAAGGTTCTGGGCCAGCCTACGCAACTTAGCAAGAGCCGATGCAAAAGTCAAAAGGGCTGGGGGTGAGGGGGTGAAGCCCAGAGGCAGGATGGGTTCCACCTCTTGAGTTCAGTGCTCGCTGGCTCTAGATCGCTCTCTCACACGTGCACACACACGTTATATAAATAAAACCATACCGTATATAACTTTGTCATTGTGTGTGTGTGTGTGTGTGTGTGTGTGTGTGTGTGTGTGTGTGTGTGTTAACTAACCCTAATCTGGACACGTGTGTGGCTGTACATCTCAGCAGCTCCTTCCTTCCCACTGCTGTGCACTTCCATGGTGTGAAGACACTGGCGCTTGTTGAACCACCACTCTTGACGGACACCTGGGTTCTTTCCAGTTTGGGACTAATATGGATAAAACTGCCATAAACATTTGCGTACAGGTTTTGTGTGGACAGAAGTCTTCACTCCTCTGGGAGGAATGCCCAGAAGGCAGCTGCTGGGTCTGCGGTAGTGGCATATTTAGTTTCTAGGAAATGCCATTTTTCTTTCCTATCAGCAGTGCTGTGGTGATCTGATTTCTCTGCATCTTCCCTGGCATTTGGTGTTCTATTTTTCATTTTACGCATTCCAGTAGGTGCAGAAATAGTTTGGGCGGTTTTAATTTGCATTTCTCTAAAGGATAATGATGTTGAACATCTTTTTCATGTACTTATTTGTTATCTACATATCTTTTTCAGTAGGATGACTCTTGTTTATTTTATTTTATTTTATTTTATTTTTTTGCGGTACTGGGGATGGAACCCAGGGGCATTCTATCTCCGAACATCTCCCTCAGCCCCATTTTTAAAAAATTCATTCTAATTTCGAAACAGCGTCTCAGTTGCAAAAGGCCTCTCTTAGTAGCTGATGCTGTCTGTGAACCGTGATCCTCTGGTCTCAGCCTCCCCAATGCTAGGATTACAAGTGTGCATCACCACGCCTGGCTGACTCTTGTCTATTTTCTAATTGAATTTCTGTGTGTGTGTGTGTGTGTGTGTGTGTGTGTGTGTGTGTGTGTGTGTTTTGGGGATGGAACCCAGGGGCATTTGACCTCTGAGCTACACCCCCTGCCCTATTTTTTTATTCTTTATTTTGAAACAGGGTCTCACTGAGTTGCAGAGGGCCTCACTAAGTAGCTGAGGCTGTCCATGAACCACGATCCTCCGGTCTCAGCCTCCCAAATGCTGGGATTACAAGCGTGTGGCACCAAGCCCGGCTTCTAACTGAATTTTTTTTTAACCACTGAGTTTTCAGTTCTTTTTATAATCTACATCCATATTTTTTTACTTATTTTGTCATTAATTTATTTTATTGTAGTACTGAGGACTAAAAGTAGGGGCACTGTGCCATTGAGCTATCCTCCCAGCTCTTTAAAGATTTTTTTTAAATTTTTATCTTGAAACAGGGTCTTACTATGTTACTAAGGCTAGTCTTGAACCTGTAATTCTCCTGTCTCAGCCTTGTAGCTATTGGGATTACAGGTGTGTGCCATTATGCCTGGCTTAGGTACACACACTTTTAAAGAGCATATTTAAGTAATGACAAATAAGGTTTCTTGTCTTTTGAAAATCATTACCTCACATACAGAAATTCCTAGTGACAACCTGAGCCAAAGAGAACGAATGATCAACATGGGGAAGGAGACTTAATTTCTAGAGACGTTCGTTTGTGTGGCTAGTCAGAGCTGGAGAAAAATCAACAACCCAGGCTCACTACCCTGGTTTGTCAGTTAATGGCCTAAGTCATCTCTTTGCCTCCAAAAAACATAAGTGCTCATGAGTTATGACATATTATAGCACTGGCAAGTGACTACTATTTGTTTACATTTAAGACAGCATCTAAATGGTTTTAACAGGAGCCAAGGTGTAATTGTGGCTCACACCACAATACTTGCTTAACACAAATGCCCACTTCCAGATCCATCTGACGGAGCCGCTCCAGAGCTCAGAGAGAGAGGCTCCCGCACCCAGCTCTCTCCTCATTACCCGCGGCCACATAAAACCAACTGGGGATGACTCCTTCAAATTGACTTGGATCACTCAAACGCTAACCGGTCCTTGGGAAAAACTGCCTGGCTTCCAGGAAGCAAAACTACGGCTTAGATGATCTCAAGACTCACTGTGACCTATAGTCAGGTACCAACTGTATCCATCTCTGAGAAGAGCTTGTTATGTAAGGTTTGTGCAAATTACATTTCATTGTAAATTACTTAATCAAGTTTATTTGCTATTGGTTGGAATGTTTTCCAACAACACTTTCATCACAGAATGACTTTATCCTGCAAATGGCATTCTCTAATTATTATATTATTTTGGCCACAAACCCCAGCTTTTGTAAATACTGATATAATATACTGATATATATATATATATATATATATATATATATATATATATATATGGAGGGTACTGGGGATTGAAGCCAGGGGCATTCTACCTCTGAACTACATTCCCAGACTTTTTATTTTTTATTTTGAAACAGGATCTTGCTGGGTTGCTCAGAGTCTCCTGAAGTTTCTGAGGCTGGTCTGAAACCTGTAATCCTCCTGTCTCAGCCTCCCAGGCACTGGCATTACAGGATGTGTGCCCAGTCTCCCAACTGGTATAATCTTTTAACACTACCACCTTGACATCAAAATTTATTTCCTAAGGAATTCAAAGTGTTTACTTCTACCATTTCTTTTTACTTCTCTCATTTAATAAATAATTGGAAATATGAATGTTTTTAGTGTTTTTTAAAATTTACACTGATTTCATTTAAAATACATATATAATAGCATCTATAATATATAATATAGCATATATTATACATATATTTGCTATTGCCTTTTAAATACATTTTATTTTTATAAAATATTTTATATTTTATATATATACATATATATATATATAAATAAATAAACTGCCTACAGTATCATAAATTATCAGCCTCCAAATTTCTTTTTTAAAAAGGATCCCCTTAGCCAAGTGTGGTGTGGTGTGGTACATGCTCGTAATCTCAGCACTTGGGAGGCTGAGACATGAGGATAGCGGGTTTGAGGATGGTCCCAGCAACTTAGCGAGGCCCTCCACAACTGAGGACCCATTACAGAATAAAAAATAAAATAAAATAAGGCTGAAGGTGTAGCTCAGAGGTGGAATGCCCCTGGGTTTGATGGGTTAATCCTCAATGTCTGTCCATCTGTCTGTCTGTGTCTCTCTGTTTATAGTCATGTAATCACCACCAAAATCAAGATGCAGGACATTTCCAACAGCCTAAGAGGCTCCCTTGTGCCTTTTCAGCCCAATCCTCCCTCTGCCCTTTGTCAGCCACCAGTACATTTTCTGTCCTTATAGTTCTGCATTCCTCAGACTATCACATAGTGGAATCACAGTCTGCAGCCCTGAGCCTGGCTTCTTTCACTGAGCCTGCTCTATGAAGTATCTGATATTCACTGTGTTGCTGAGAAGTGCTTCATGGTACAGATGTATCAGTCTGTTTATCCCTTTGCAAGCTGAAAGGCTGTTTCCAGTTTGGAGCTATTATGAATAAAGCGCCTATACACAGTTCCCTGGGAGTTTTCATGTGAGCATAAATTTCATTTCTCTTAGGTAAATATCTAGGAGTGGAACTGCTGTTCCCTGGTACAGGGAACTACCAAACTATTTTCCAAAGTGGTTGTACCACTTCATGTTCCGCCAGCAACATCTAAGAATCCCAGTTGCTCTGCGCTGTCAGCCCTTGATACTACCAGCCCCCCCCCACCCTTAGTTTAGTGTAGTTTTCTCCTTTAACAGAAAAAAATAACAGGAAGCATTCTCACCATACTGAATTTTTAAGCAATCTGAAAATTTAAGGAACCTCAACTTTCTCTTAAAACCCACAAGAATCCATCAGCAAATCCTATTGACTGAATGTTTAAAAATCGTGCCTGGCACAGAGTAAATGCTTAATAAATATTCATTATTACTATTATTACTATATTCATAGCAAAATTTACTTTCAGGGTCTCTCCAGATCCCTAAATCCAGCATCTGGTCACTTTATCCTATCTTAACAACGGTCTTCCTGATCTAGGCTTCTGTAAGTCACCCGATTACCAAGCAGTTTCTTTCTTTCTTTTTGGTAGTGGGGATGGAACCCAATGTTCATTTTATCTCCAAGCAAAACCACCAGTGGCCCCTTCCCACCCCATCGTTATTTGAAACGGGGTCTCCTGAAGTTGCTGAGGCCGCCACGAACCTGGTTACCTCCTGCATCAGCATCCAAGTCCTAGGATTCCAGGTGTGTGCCACCACACCCAGCTTCCTGAAACAGCTTCCCAACAGCTGGTTCTGCCTTGTCCCCTCCACTTGGCTGCAGGCACGCCGGCCTCTTTGCTGTTCCACAAACACTCCAGGCACAGGCCCCTGTGTGGCTTCTGCCCTAACTGTTCCCATACGCCTCTGGACCAGCTCTGCTTCTTCAAGCCTCTGCTCCAAAACCATCCCCGCTGTGAGGTCCATGTGATTAACAATGCAACCTACTCTCTGTCTCCCCTATACTTGATCTACTTTTCTCCATAAAACTAACCTCTAACACATCCTGTATTTACTACTGGTTATTTATGGGTTGTTTCCCATCTCACGCGTCCTTGCTAGAATAAAAATCCCACGAGTGTAGAGATCTTGTGTTTTATATATTGATGCAGTGCAAGTATTTAGACCAGTGCCTGGAACACAGCGGGTATAAATTCAATAGCTACCGAATGAGCAAACTAACCACACTGGCTTTTGTATCTCAGACAGCACCAGGCAAAAGATCTGTGTGAGGCTGGATGTATAAGGACATGAGCCAGAAAATACAATCTGTAACATATATTTCTGGGTCTTCAAAACTTAGTGATCTATTTGTACGACACTCATCTCTAGCATTTCTGCAAAAATGCATTTTAAAGGTTCCTTTACCTATAATCTCGGGACTTAGGAAGCCGAGACGGGAGGATCGCAGGTCTGAGGCCAGCTTCAGCAACTCAGCAAGACTCAGCAGCCTAGTGCAACCCTGTTTCAGAACAAAAAGTAAAAAGGGCTGGGAGTGTAGCTTGGAGGTAGAATGCCCCTTGATTCAATCCTCAGTATAAAAAAAAAAAAAAGCCTTCTTACTGGCTTTTGGTAAGGAAACTAATCAAATACATATATATATATATATATATATATATATATATATATACACATATACATACATATGTACATACATACTATGGGATGCCAGCTATCTAGGCTTTCTCTTTCTATAAACTTCTGCATCTGCGTAGGATTGCTCCGGACTGATGGCCAATTTGATTATCTTAATCTGCGTTCTATTCTCATTACCCTTCCATTTCTATTTTTTATCCTCGGGGAAAGAGAAAGCAGTTACTGCCACGGTATTCTCACATCTTGCAAAGCGACGGCATAGGTGTTAATCTCGTGTTTATGTTTGATGTGGGTAATGACGGCCACTGGAGCTGCAGGTTTATTAATATGCAGGGCTCTCACCTCATTAGTGGCGATGTATGTTTTGAAGTTAAGCTGCAATGTTTGCTGCAAGTGGGATCTGGCCTAATAGACGTCCTCACTGTTCATTTCCTTTGTTTTCACCCGCAGTCGGCACATGCTATGCTTGCAGGCTCTCACGTGTGTCTTCTTGAAAGACGGTTTTCCCGTGGTTGTTAATATTGGTGGGAGTTTCAAACATCTTTAATAATTATGTCCCCGTGTGATATCATCAAATGTTTGCTTCATCTTAGAGAAAAGATTTACACAAGTTTGACCCAGTAATATAAAGTATAATATCTCTCTTCTTAGCTGGATTTGGGAGTGGGGTTTTCTTATTAACAGAATCAAGTGATTAGTACACAGTTATAATAAGAACATACTTACATTAAGAGCATTTGGGAGGTGATTAAGTACTCTCACATGTACTATCTGTACCAATATTTAAAAAATGCAAGTACCAACTGAATATTTGATGATTCAGTATGAATAGCAACTCTTCCCCTTCCACTTCCTACACTTTCTGGTTGATGTAATATACTTCCGAGTTAACTAACTTTGGCCAGAGGACAGGCCGCGTGGGATGGGGACGGTCACTGCTTACTGCAGGTTCTCTGCGCCAGTGTCCACTGGGTACACGCTACGGGAAAGACTCCGGCTTCTGACGGCGTGTCTGGAAGTCGTTAACTATGCTTTATAAATCCTGCAATATACTATTTATATGCCCATTTTCTATAACTAAAACTTCGAGACCATTCCTGCCCCAGGAAACCATTGAGATGTGGAAAACGTTCTGTTTTGACATGAGGTAACTGTGCGTAGCTTCAGGTCTTAATTTTTTAAAAATGTGTAAATGTACGCTCACTAAGTAAGGAGCAGTGTCTCCCCCCGACACACACGCAGCATGAGAAAATGGTGATCAGAGAGAACACAGGTGCCGAGATTAAGACAAAGAAGGAAGCCGCGCGGGTGACTCATTAGTACTTTCATTTCGCTGGCTGTCTTCTCACAGAGCCCTGGCCGGCTCCCCCGCCCTGCCTAGAAGGAGTGTCTTTGATTTGACAATGTGACATGTATTCCGCTAGAATTCCAGTCATCAATCAGAGGAAGCAAAAATGAGTCCATGTGCTTTTAAGAAGGTACAGCAATGAGCTTATACAGCAAAAGTGTATAAACAAGTATATTACCTATTTAATTGCCTTAGCTGAACTTAAAAGCTCTGATCTTTAATTGCCTGATTGAACTCATCTAAAAAGCTACAATTTTTTTTAATCAAGGAGAAAATTAAATAGCTTTTTGGTAAATAAAAAGACATCTTTAATCTTATTTTTATGGAATCCAAGTTATTAAATATGGACGAAACCTCTAAAATATTAAGTTAACAGCTACTCAATCTGGGGTAAATTTCTCATTTATCATGCTTTACAAAAGTCTTCAGGGACACCTGGCTTCATCCACTCTTCAATAAAAACACAGCTTTTCAATTCAAATGGTAAAACTTTCTGCAAACAGGCAAGAAACTCAGAGACTAAACATGTAAAGCTATTTAATGAGGTATTTTACTACTTCGTACTGATTTCTAGAGCTGAGTAGCCATAACTACTAAGGAATAGTAATTGGTCATCCACACTGTACTTCATTATGAGTCTTCCATTCAGACAGAAAGATGCACATTTCCTACCTGATACTTGCTTAAAACTGAAATTCTTTGAAATCAACTGTTGGCCGCCACCACGGCAGCCCCTCACAGACATCTCCCCATAGGCAGTGGAATTTTAGTTGCTCAACGGGAATTGGATGGGCCAGCAAAGACCGAGGAGAATTTCTGTGCTCGGGATTACCTTTTAAGGCCCTCATGCAGCCCGGTGTGGCGGCGTGCACTTGTCATCCCCGCGCTTGGGAGGCTGAGACAGGAGGATCGTGCAGGTTCGAAGCCAGCCTCAGCTACTCAGTGAGGCTCTCGGCAACTTAGTGAGAGCCTGTTTCCATATAAAATATAAAATAGGTCTGGGAGTATAGCCTGGAGGTAGAAAGCCTCTGGGTTCTACCCTCAGTACCACCAAAAAAAAAAAGCCCTCGTGCTCACAATCGGTCACATCACTAGAGCCTTCTGTGATACAGAAGGTACAGAAGAAGAAGCCCTTTCTTGGCCCAGCTGCAGCCAGAGCTGCGGATGCTCTCATCAAATGGGCTGCCCACACCCACCACAGAGGGCTGCCCTGGGACTGTCACCCTAGACTTCATTTTCAGATCCAGACAACCCCACTGGAAACCTGTCTGTGAAGATGTCATCTTAAATTTTTAAAAATCAGTTATTTTTCCCAAACACAGAGTAAAACTAAAATAATTGAGACATAGGTATGCTAGAGGTAGAGCAACTTTTTAGCATAATTTTTAATTTTAAAGGAGAAAAGCCAAAATAATTTCAGAATAACTAAATAGTAGCTCCCTATACCCCAGAGTTCTTGGTGCTACTGAGTTTCCTCAAAGAAAGTGAAGGCTAGAGAGAATTCACTAGAAGCAGAACTAGAATCCAGAATGATCCAGAGACTCTCATTCATAACCACCCTCCCCTCTTCACAGCACCACCCTTTAATGAAGGACCCTTGCCTCTGAGCTCTGAGGCCTTCCTTCAGTTTCTTTGTCAAATGGGTAACAGATGCCCATAAAAATCAATCAAGTGACAAGAACTGACCACTGGGCTAATTCCCCCTAAGATGACTTAACCACTTTCCGGGCTGGTGGGTGTGCGGAGGCAGCACGAGTGTCACGCTGGCCTGCCTTCCCTCCTCATCTTGCTAGTGGAAAGGTCTCGCGCCCATTCACCCACCAGGTGTGTTTACATTTCTATTCACACCCAGGGAAAATAACTTCTAGAATCTGCACCAACTATGCTCTAGAATAGAACACCACTAACAACAACAAAATTGGCTTACCACTCCATTTAATCAGCACGAAAACCTTCAAACACTGAATTAATATTTTACTTGTCAAAAATCAGCATATCCAGCTGGGCGTGACGGCGCAGGCCAGTAATCCCAGTACTTGGGAGGCTGAGACAGGAGGATCACAGGTTTGAGGACAGCCTCAACAAGTAGTGAGGTTCTCATTAACCTAGCAAGACCCTATTTCAAAAATAAAAGTAATCAGCTACTTAGTGAGGCTCTCAGCAACTTAGTGAGACCCTGTTTCCAAATAAAATATAAAATAGGTCTGGGAGTATAGCCCAGAGGTAGAAAGCCTCTGGGTTCCATCCCCAGTACCACCAAAAATAAATAAATAAATAAATGAATGAATAAATGAATAAATGAATAAATAAATGTAAAATTGGGCTGGGCGTGTAGCTCATGGATAGAATGTCTCTAGGTTCAATCCCAGTACCACATAAACAAACAAACAAACAAACAAATAAAATAAATATCTACACATCCCCTTCAAAAGAGAGAGAGAGAGAGAGAGAGAGAGAGAGAGAGAGAGAGAGAGAGAGAGAGAGAGAGAGAGAAAGGTTTGGGGAGAAAATTGAATTCACTAGGATATTAAACCACCCACAAAATAAAGCCATTGTGAGTGACAGAAGTGGCAGTACAGGTGAAGACATTGTTGGCTTTCTTCCTCTCTCAGTTTATACCTTAAAAAACAACAAGCACCTTTCCTTTAATCACATCTAATTGTATCCTGTTGCATTCCCCAAATGTGCATAAAGCTAGGATGAGCAGATGTGTAAAATTAAACAGTACGGTTGCAGCATTAGGCCTTCAAGTTGCTTAGTTATAGTCTCTTTCTCACTTAATCATTTGTTCCAAATGAATTCAGACATTGTGGGAACATTAAAAAAAAAAAAAGGAGTTTCCTTTTGCAACACTCAACGGTTATGTGATCATCTCCCCCGTGTCTGTTAGGAGACCAGGGATGATTTCTGGTGTTCTCACAAATCCCTGACTTAAAGGTCCTGCTTTCAGGTATATGAAGCAATCTCTTAAGGAGCAGTATATATTGATATCTGAAATATTAATAAAAGGCAGGATGAAATTGTACAGAAAAGGAAGGGTTTGTGCTACCTAGAGCTAAGTAAGACAACTGGATACTGTTATTTAAAAATACTATGAAATATCTTTTTGTATGTTTGGTTAATGTAATTCACAAAAATAGATCAAGCTTATAACCTAAATGTAAATGTAAGCAGGAAACATGGAAATAAAAAATGGGGGAAAAATACAGGTAACCCACTTTTTTTTTTTTTTTTTTTTTTTTTTTTTGGTGGTACTGGGGGTGGAACCAACCCAGGGGCTTTTCTACCTCCGGGCTATTCTCCCAGACCTATTTTATATTTTATTTGGAAACAAAGTCTCACTAAGTTGCTGAGAGCCTCACTATGTGGCTGAGGCTGGCTTCAAACCTCTGTGATCCTCCTGTCTCAGCCTCCCAAGCGCAAATATTACAAGTGTGCACCACCACACCAGACTGGCAACCCAGTTTTTGACTATCAAATATATCATCTAGCTCAAATATCAGATTAACCGCCTGGAGAGCCCCATCCCACCCCAAATTAAGTTAGTCTATTACAACCCAACACATACCTCTGTGTAAAATCTTTAAACTCCACAAATAGGTAAGGCCTTTAACAACCTGCATTTGTGAAAGAGAAAACAGTGCAATTATGACATTATAGGGAACTTTCCACAGTAAAACATATCAACCATAATTTTTTCCTTTAAAACTTTGTCAACCGCCGGGCGTGGTGGCGCACACTTGTAATCCCCGTGCTTGGGAGGCGGAGACAGGAGGATCGCACAGGTTTGAAGCTAACGCACTGGCTTAAGAGACCCTGTTTTCAAATAAAATGTAAAATAGGTACTGGGAGTGTAGCCCGGAGGTAGAAGTGTTTCCAGGAATCCCAGTTACCACCATAAAAAAATTTGTCAACCAATAAGCATTTATTGGCCTCAAACCTGTGATTCTCATGTCTCAGCCTCCCAAGTACTGCGATGACAGGTGTGAGCCACCAAGCCCGGCTTATACTAGACTCTAAATGGTGTTATGCCCTGGGGAGGGAAGGAACAGGGAAAAGCAAAAAGACTTTGTGTGTGTGTGTGTGTGTGTGTGTGGTACTGGGGGTGGAACCCAGGTGCTTTTCTACCTCTGGGCTATACTCCAGACCTATTTTATACTTTATTTGGAAACAGGGTCTCACTAAGTTGCTGAGGGCCTCACTAGGTAGCTGAGGCTGGCTTCGAACCTGTGCGATCCTCCTGTCTCAGCCTCCCCAGCGCAGGGATTACAAGCGTGCACCACCACAACTAGCAAAAAAGACTTTAAAATTTTCCATATTTCTGCATGATTTTTTAAGTCATGACATTTATGATCAAGGACAGAGGTGTGTGTAAGTGTGGTGTGCTGGGAACTGAACTCAGGGCATGCGCTCTACTAAAAATAAATTTAAATGCTTAAAAAATATTAATAATAACAAATTCATTAGAGGCGGAAACAGGACAAAATTATTTAAGTGTTTATAAAAAATAACATCAATAGTGAAAACAGTTTTCTCCTTAAGTAGTGGGAAGAGGATATCTTATTTGGCCTGGAAATAATGATCTTTTGAGTTCTGAGGAAGTAAGATTAAATTTTTCAACTTAGAAACTTAGTTGAATATTATTAAATTTTTTTTGTGTGTGTGTGGGTCTGGGGATGGAACCCAGGGGCATTTGACCTCTGAGCTACACCCCCTTGCCCTATTTTTTATTCTTTATTTTGAAACCGGGTCTCACTGAGTTGCAAAGGGCCTCACTAAGTAGCTGAGGCTGTCCACAAACCACGATCCTCCGGTCTCAGCCTCCCGAATGCTGGGATGACAAGCGTGCGCCACAACTCCCGGCTTAGTTGAATATTATAAAACATGCTCATTAAAGGTAGCATACCACTAAAATTGGTCCTACGGAAAGTGAATAATCAGAAAAGAGAAAAAGGAGCTGGCTGTGGTGGCGTACGCCTGTGATCCCAGTACTTGGGAAGCTGAGACAGGAGGATCACAGATTCAAAGACATCCTCAGCAATGCAAGGAGATTCTCAGAAATCTAGCAGGACTCTGTTTCAAGACAAAAATTTAAAAAGGACCAGAGGTAGAACGTCCTTGGGTTCAATCCCCAGCACCCCCTCCCCACACACACACACAAAGACACAAAGGAAGGCAATCTAACATATTCAGATCGTCAAGTGGAAATAAACGTTGTCTGATTCTATTTCATTTGCTAAAATCACAAATTTTGTTAGTGACTCAAAAAGAAAACATCCTCACAAATGTCAAAACATACCATGTTTCCCTTTAAAGCATACAAGCATCGGGGTCCAGGGGAACCAGGAATCTGTTAAGACTCTAGAGAGTGCTCTCGGTATTCAGCAGGCGAGGTCTCAAACAATGACTTGACAAAGCCTTGACACTAAAAGTACTTATATCTGCTGTCAATCACTCACTACTTGACATGTCAAGTGCACATGCTTTCAGGGACAACTTCAATCAACATTAGCACTCAAAATACAGGACAATGTGTCACTGCCTCGGAAACGAGAGGAAAAATAAAACGTGCCAGGTGGCGGGGAATGGCGGAAAGACATTCATTCCTCTTTAGAGGAGAACAGCTTTAAATGAGTGGCGGATAAAAATCATGGAGCGGGTTCGAAGGCTGAAATCAGATAGTTTATATGGATTTCTTCAAGGAAAATGCCCTCTTGCCATGCACCCTACAAGAGAAAATTTGAACCACATATCATGGAGGCTGACAGAGGTCCATCCTGTGATGAACCCTGGGTCTTCCAGCCTGCCTTGCATGTCAGGTTATTAGAACCTGGAAAATAAAGTTCACCTGGGGAGGAAGAGATGCCTAAATGTGATTCTGAGACACAAAAAGAATCTGAAAGCTGGGTGTGGCGGTACCTGCAGCCTGCTACTTGGGAGTCTAAGGCAAGAGGATCCCTTGAGTCTGGGGTTTCAAGAACAGCCTGGGCAACACGGCGAGACCTGGGCTCAAAAAGAATCTGCAACAATTATATGCACCATTGCTTTATTCTCTCATTTAGATTTTTTATTTTCTTGCTCTCTTTTTTTTATAGTACTAAGAATAGAACCTCAGGCCTTGTACATACCAGGCAAGGGCTCAACCACTGAACTCCACTGGGCTATCTTCCCAGTCCTTTTTTATTCCCCCCACTTTTTAACCTAGTTCGCTCTTTCATTTATCCATTTTCCCCCCTCCAAACTTAGGACAGTAGAGGGAAGGAGCAATGGCTCGTAGTCAGAGAGCTCTGTGTTCAAATCAGCACTTAATAATTTGATAGCAACTCTATGCAAGTTATTTAACTTTCAGAAACCTCATTTCGCACGGTATATACAACGTGTGTTCGTAACCCAAAGTTCACAGGGTTGCTACAGAAGCAAACTGACACCATGTCTGTACACAAGCGTGGAACAGTGGCCGTGCAGGAGGATTCTACGTACTCCTACTTCCCACCTTCTGATTCTGTTTTCAACCTGGTAGTAGCTAAAGCTATGCTCGTGCTTTCTTCACCTTAATGAGGAAAGCTACAGGGGAAGACACTGATGCTGTCTCTGTGACACTGGAGGAGAAATAACTAAGGACGCTGGGAACGGGCTTGTTAAGAAGATGTGTGTCGCACACTTTGACCTTCAGCCCGCAACTCTGCTCCTCTCATCTGGACTGGCACACGCCCCAGTGTCAGGCATTAGCCCTCTACCGATCTGGCACGTGTCAGCTCTAGCAAAGGATTATCCATGTTTGTAGCCAAATCAGATTCTATTCAAAAAATGTACTTTGGAGGCATTATACAAGCTTAAACCCCAGCAGAGTTTACAACAAGTAGCAGAAGAAAAGCAAAATTATCGAAAGCATTTTTTCTTCCCCAGCCATAAGCAGTTTTCATTACTATGAACTGATGAGCCATAAAAGCTGGAGAAAATGGACACATTTTAGGGGGAAAAAAAACCTCTGGTTTTTTTTTTTTTAAATATAAGGGCAAATATGACAATGACCTGGACAAGCATTTATTTGAATGACTTTCACTGAAAATATTTTGTCATATTTTCAGCTATCCAGTAGGCAGGCTGGACTTAAATTTAGAGCTGGGTTGTTGTTTTTCTTTCTGCTGACTTCATTCACTTCACAGGCTTCCCACTCTAATAAAACTGGAAAGGCTAGTGACCTTGTCTGGATGCCCGACATGAGAGGGAGGTGAAATTTATGGAGTCCTGGAGGAACACGCTTCTCTACCCAAGAAGGCACACATTTCTATTTCTGTCAAGTTCAACAGCTAATTGAGTATACAGAACTTGTACATTTTTTCTTTTCCAAATGGTCTCCTTGCCTTTTTTGTGTGCTCTTTATGATACGTGTTATTAAACTTTAGAGCCAAGAACTGCCAAAAGCCACAAAGCATTCGTCCCCCCCTGAGATTAGAAGAAGAAATGAAACATTTCTATTTTCATCTAAAATAGTGATTTAAGGATTCAAATTTCATACTAATCTACCTACACACGTAGATGAGAAGCGACTTAGCAGCAACAGCATCAGAAATGAAAGTTCTCATCACCCCAGCAGTTCACACTAATAATTAGAAAGAAAAAAACGAAAGCTGTGAATTACAATAAACTAAGACTGGATAAGTGTCCATGTTGGATTAAAGAATGAGTTGTCAGTTTGATGTATAATGAATGTGAAAATAAGCCATTTAATTAAATGGTACATGATATAATCACTCTGTTTTGCATTAAACTAATAAGTTATCAGAGTGCCTTTAGTTTAGCAATTGTTTACTATTACACCACCCCATGACTTCTCATAGACACTGCTTAGCCTGCATTATTCCAAACTGGAAACGTGGAATTACAGAGTAGTTTAGTTGATATATTTACTCAGTTTATTAGTGAATATAGAAAACAGAAAAACTGTTTTAATCACAAAGGAAGAAGTTCCTAGCTGTAGCCAGTAGAAAAATTAAAAACCAAGAACATAAAAAGATTGTAGGTTGGACGTGGTGTCGTGGTGTAACACACACCTGAAATCCCAGTACTTTGGAGGCTAAGACAGAAGAATCACAGGTGCAAGGCCAGCCTCAGCAACTTAGTGAGACCCCAGTTAAAAATGAACGAATGAATAAATAAATAAATAAACAGACAAACTGGGGATATAGCTCGAAGGTAGAATACCCTTGGTTCAATTCACAGTGCAAATAAATAGATAAATCTTTAAGAGCAAAGTAGTATTTTTGTAGGCAGTTTTAGTCATTTAGATGTTATCTTCTAATTATATGGGCATAACCACAAGATGTCCAAAATAACAGTTTTCCTTGTAAAGAGAGTAGAAGTGCTGCTGGTCACCTCAAGCCCAGGCTCCCTACGAGGAAGGGACAGGGGAGAGCTGAGAACCCGGCTAAGCCTGAGGGATGTCACGGGATGGCTGGGCCTGGCCCTTGAAAAGGAGAAAAGCAAAGAAAGGCGAGAAGGACTGGACAGACAACTGGGAATGAAGACAAGAAACAAAGCAAGGGTCTCAGAACAGGGCTGACTACAACGGTTAAATCACCCACATTTCCTAACATTGAAGGCTTATACTTACCGCTACTGCAATCCTTCCAAGGACGTGTTCTGGGATTTTTCTATACACATCCAAAGAGCCCCCTGCGGAGATAAACATGTTGAGTTACTGCAGAGGAAACTTCCAGAACAGTGCCTTGGGCGCCTCCTCTGTGCATCACTGTATGGTTTTTTTCCTTGTCTTTTTGGCACTTGGAATTGAACCCAGGGCCATTCTACTGCTGAGCTACTGTACTCCAGCCCTTTTTATTTTGAAATGGGGTCTTGCTGAGTTGCTGAGGGTCTCACTAAATTGCTGAAGCTTGAACCTGTAAGTCTATTGTCGCAGCCTCCCAACAACTGGGTTTACACCCAGCTTTCTCCTCTTCTTAAATTATGTTTTAGATGCAGAGGGTAAAATTTGTTTTTTAGCTTAGTTTTATTAATAACATAATCATACTTCCAGATGACATACAACTACTCACAAGTGTATAGTCATATGCATAAAAAACGGAAAGAAATTAGTCAAGAGCAGGCTAAGAATCTGTACTTCTGGAAACTTAAACACATACAGAAAACTATAAAGAGGAAGACGACTGAATGTTACGATTTATGTGCCTGTTTTCTGAAACATAAACCAGAATCCTATCCAAGTCTCACATTAGCCAAACAAATGAAGTTTCTGTGGTGAATGAAGTTCAAAATACACAGACTAGGCCGGGCGTGGTGGCGCACGCTTGTAATCCCCGCACTTGGGAGGCGGAGACAGGAGGATCGCGCAGGTTCGAAGCCAGCCGCGCGCGCTGGCTTAGGAGACCCTGTTTCCAAATATAAAATGTAAAAATAGGTCTGGGAGTGTAGCCCGGAGGTAGAAGGGCTTCCAGGAACCCCAGTACCACCAAAACAAAAAACAAACAAACAAAAAAATACACAGACTAATAAAGCAAAAATAACAATGTTAACATTGATCTACATGGATGTTTCTCTTCAAAGTCCGTACCCAGACAATCAATCAATCTGTTCTCAAGATACCAACTTGTTCTTTTTTTATAATCTTTGATATCACTTGGAAAACCATAAGGTAAGAAAAGGAAAACCAACCTCTTTATGTCACAACTTGATTTTTACTAAGATAGTGTTCACTACCAGCCTCTTTACCAAACTGATCTTTAAGTTATGTTTGGCAGTTTCCAAAAACCAAAAAGCACTGGACGGTGACCATAACCAGGCAGGGCCATGCATTTTGCTTTCTTTTCTTTTTTTTTTTTTTTCATTTTCATCAACCTGGAAATTTGCACAACTGGCAGATAGTAGATGTTTAATAAGTATCTGTCAGATGAATTAATGCATGAGTGAAATCTACCATGAATTTTGCCAGACAGGCATGGCTACTCTGAAGCAGTTTCACAGAAGGAAACCCAAACTCTCCGTACCAACAACAGCAGCCCTTAAACGACTGAAATTCTGCAGAAACCGACATTCTTTGAAAGTAAATTTGATATGCTTGTCAAAACTTCAATCTTATGAGTCTTATGAAAGTGATATACGAATTTCAGGGATGCAGTTTATGTAAAGAGCCATTACTTCACTCAACAGTGACGTAACAACTTGTAACAGCCTTTCTTTAAGGGTCAAATTAGGATGTATAGTCTTTCAGTTTTATAAAGACACTATCCAGGATATCTGAGAATTCTTTCCTACCAAAAGCTAAAAATTGCTACATACCACTTTTAATAAATGATTTATAAGAATAATAAGGCAGTAAGCTGAAGCATGTCATTCTTCTGAAATGTAGTCAAATTATTTTGCTGATGAAAATATCTGTGTCATGTTTTACTGAAGATGAGCATCAGAGAAAATGGATTTCTTCATAAAAATGTTATACATGCATACATGAAGCTACTGGATTTATAGTTATCTTGTTTAAAGTGCTAGAGGAGCCGGGCGTGGTGGCGCACACTTGTCATCCCAGCATTCGGGAGGCTGAGACCGGAGGATCGCGGTTCACAGACAGACTCAGCTACTTAGTGAGGCCCTCTGCAACTCAGTGAGACCCTGTTTCAAAATAAAAGAATAAAAAATAGGGCAGGGGCTGTAGCTCAGAGGTCTAATGCCCCTGGGTCCCATCCCCAGACCCCCCCCCAAAAAAAAAGTATAGAGGAAAATGATCATCCTGTTGTTATACTGGGGATCAAACCCTGAGGCATTCCACCTCTGAGCTATAACTTCAGCCCTACTTTGCTTTTTATTTTCAAACAGGGTCTCACTAAGTTGCAGAGAGCCTCACTAAGTAGCTGAGGCTGGCCACAAACCTGTGATCCTCCTGTCTCAGCCTCCCAAATCCTGGGATTATAAGCATGTGTTACCACGCCTGGCTATGATCTTTCTTTTAGGTAGCTTCTGCTTGTAGTTTCCAGATTCCAACATGCAGCTGGGAAACCAGAGTAAGCACACCCTGTGCTTGGACACTGGGGGCTGGCGGGAAGATGAGGAAAAGAGAAAAACAAGATTGAGCTCTATAGGAGCAAAGTTTTGTATAGAGATGACCCCTGACTTATGACGGTTCAACTTACAGTTCTTTAGGTTTACAATGGTGCAATAGGAAAACATATTTAGTAGAGACTGCACTTGAAATTTTGAATTTTGCCCTTTTCCTGGACTAGTATGATATGTTCCTGCCAAGCTGGGCAAAAGCAGTGAGCTACAGACTCTAGTCAGTCATACGACCATGAGGGCAAAAAATCAATACTCCAGCATACTGTGTTGCTAAGCTATGGTGTCCAATAGGTTAGTGTTATGAAATGCCTTCTTATATTTTCAATTTAAAATGGGTTTATTGAGACATAACCTTACCATAAGGCTGAAGAGCATCTGTACTGTTAGAATTAATATTAGCCTGAATGACACTGTTAGAAATTAAGATGTTAATTGTAATTACTAGGGCAAGCAGAAACTCAACATATTAAAACTTCTAGAACATAGTTAATGCAGTGCTTAGAGAAAAACTAAGATGGTAAATGCCTACATTCAATAAAAAGGTCTAAAAGCAACATTCTAACGTTCTACCTAAATGGAAATAAAAAGAATAGCAAAAAGAGAACGTGACTATCCATTTTATAAAATTAAATTTTAGAAGAGAATATTAAGAACAATTATATATTAAAAAACTAGATAATGCTGGGCGTGGTGGTGGCACATGCTTGTAATCCCAGCATTTGGGAGGCTGAGACAGGAGGATCAAGGTTCAAGGACAGCCTCAGCTACTTAGTGAGGCCCTTCGCAACTCGGCGAGACCCTGTTTCAAAATAAAGACTAACATATAGGGCAGGGGGTGCAGCTCGGAGGTAGAATGCCCCTGGGTTCCATCTCTAGTACCTCAAAAAAAAAAAAATTAGATAACTTACCTGAAGTACTAGACTGATATCAAAACCCGACAATCATATTGTAAGAAAACTATAGACCAATATCCCTATGAACACAGATGCAAATATTCTCAACAGTGGTAGAGTATGTGTTAGCAGGCTTGAAGCCCTGGGTTTAACCAATACCACACATGCACACAAACAGTGTCAACAAAGTTCTAGCAAACTGAATATAGGAATATATAAAAATAATCATATATCAGGATGAAGTAGAATAATCCCAGGGTCGCAAAATTGATTCACTATGAGAAAATCAATGGATGTAATACAGCATATTAATAGAATAAAGGACTAAAAATACCTAATAATTTCAATAGACACAGAAAAAGCATTTGACAAAATGTAATACCCTCTCATGATAAAAGTTCTCACCAAAATAGAAGGGAAACTCCTCAACCTGATAGAGTACATCTACAGAAAGCCAGGCATGGTGGAACATGCCTATGATACCAGGACTTGGAAGGCTGAGACAGGAGGATCGCAGGTTCAAGGTCAGCCTCAGCAATTTAGCAAAACTCTTAGCGAACTAGCGAGAATCTGTTTCAAAATAAAAAATACAGCTGGGTGTGGTGGCGCAAGCTTGTGATGCCCGAGCTTGGGAGGCGGAGACAGGAGGATCACGCAGGTTAGAAACCAGACTTGCTGGCTTAAGAGAACCTGTTTCCAAATAAAATGTAAAGCAGGTAAGCCGGGCATGGTGGCGCACGCTTGTAATCCCCGCGCTTGGGAGACGGAGACAGGAGGATCAAGCTGGTTTAAGAGACCCTGTTTCCAAATAAAAAATATATATAAAAATAGGTCTGGGAGTGTTGCCTGGACGTAGAAGGGCTTCCAGGAACCCCAGTACCACCAAAATAAATAAATAAAATAAAATGTAAAATAGGTCTGGGAGTGTAGCCTGAAGGTACAAGGGTTCCATCCCCAGTACCGCAAAAATAAATAAATAAGTACATAAATAAATAAATAAATAAAACAAAGGGCTGGGAGTGTAGCTCAGAAGTAGAGTATCCTGGATTTAACTTCTAGGACCAAAACAAACCCAAAGCCTGGCAAACGCATACATAATAGTGAGAGACTAGAAGTCTTCCCTCTACTAAGGATCAGCAGCAAGAGAAGTATGTCTGCTCATTACTTCTACTCCACTGTACTGAAAGCTCTAGCCAGAGCAATTGCATAAAAAAAAGAAATTAAAAGTGTCTAGATTAGTCGGGCGTGGTGGCGTACGCTTGTAATCCCCGCACTTGGGAGGTGGAGACAGGAGGATCGCGCAGGTTCAAAGCCAGCACGCTGGCTTAAGAGACCCTGTTTCCAAATTTAAAAAGTGTAAAAAATAGGTCTGGGAGTGTAGCCCAGAGGTAGAAGGGCTTCCAGGAACCCCTGTACCACCACCAAAAAAAAAAAAAAAAAATGTCTAGATTAGAAAGGAAGAAGTAAAACTACCTCTTTTCACAGATGACATAATCTTACAAACCCTAAGAAATCCACAGAAAACTATTAAAGATAATAAACGTGTTTGACAAGGTTATAGAATACAAGATCAATATATGGAGATCCATTTTATTTTTACATACTAGCAGTGAATAATCTAAAAATAAAGTTCACGTTACAGTACTATTTTTTAAAATGAAATACTTAGGAATACATTTAATACACTAACTATAAGCTGTCTTGTGACTCAAGCCTATAATCCCAGTACTTAGGAGGCTGAGACAGGAGGACTGTGGTTTCAGGTCAGCCTCAGCAACTTTGTGAGACAATCTAGCAAGACTGTTTCAAATCAAAAATAAAAAGGTGAGAGGTGTAACTCAGAGGTAAAATGACCCTGACTTCAATTCCTAATACCAAGAAAAAAATTGCAGAACTTGTACAATGAACGCTATAAAACATTACAAAGAAGCTGAGTGTGGTGGAGCACACTTATAATCCCAGTAGAAGACTGAGAAGACTAGACTGGAGGATCTCAAGTTCAAGGACAGCCTCAACACACAGTGAGGTTCTCATCAACCTAGCAAGACTCTGTTCCAAAATAAAAATAAAATAGGGCTGGGGGTGTAACTCAGAGGTAGAATGCCCCTGGTTTCAATCCCCAGTAACTAACACACACACACACACACACACACACACACACACAGCCCACACACAACTAAAAAAGACTCAAGTAAGTAGGAAGACATACTATATTCATGGAATGGAATACTTAGTATTTTTAACACAGCCATACCTCCTAGACTGATGTATAAACTCAACAGAATCCTAGTTAAACTCCTAGCTAAGCTTTTTTTTTTTTTTTTTTTTAGAAATTGACAAGCTGATTCTAAAACATATGGAAGTGCAAGGCTCACATTGGCAAAGACAAGCGTAAAAAAGGACACTGTTGTAGCACTCACACTTTTAAATTTCAAAACTTCCTATAAAACAATAAAAATCTAGAGTAATCATTACAAGTAATCAAGTACAGTGGCATAAAGACAAGCAAGTAGATCCATGGAACGGAATTGAAAGCACAGAAGTATACTTGTAGGTCCAATTAATTTTCAACAAGGTTATCACAAAAATCCAGTGGAGGAAAGCCATTTTTAACAAATGGCACTGGGATAAATGGGATAGTCATACGCAAAGGAATGGATCTGGACCTCCTGTCTCACACCGTATACAAAATATAAAAATGAAAAAGTTGAACACAAAAGCTAAAATTATGAAACTATTAAAGAAAATAGGTATATTTTTGTAATGGCTTCTTATAAAAACGACACTATTAAGAAAAGTGAAAAAGCAATCCAGAGAATGGAAGAAAATACTTGCAAATCCTATCTCTGATAGAGGCCTGGCATCTAGAGTGTGTAAAGAACTCGTACAACTCAACAATAAGAGCACCAATAACTCGTTTTAATAAACATTTGACAATGCCGAGGAGAGGTAAATCCATGGAGGCATAAAGAAGATCAGTGGCTGCCTGGGACGACTTCCGATGTTTGTTTGTTTTTTTAAACAGGAATACCCTAAAGTGTTTTGACCAGACAGTAGTGACTGTTGCCCAATCTTACATTTATATGAAATCCCACTAAATGAATACTTTAAAAGGGTGACTTTTATAGTATTTCAACTCTATCTTAATTTTAAAAAGACTTCAAAAAAAGAATGATGGAAGGTTAAAATAATAACATGTAGAGCCAGGCGTGGTGGTGCATGCTTGTAATCCCCACGCTTGGGAGGCAGAGACAGGAGGATTGCGCTGGTTCGGAGCCAGCCTCGCTGGCTTAAGAGACCCTGTTTCCAAATAAAAAAAATATATAAAATAGGTCTGGGAGTGTAGCCCAGAGGTAGAAGGGCTTCCAGGAACCCCAGTACCACCCCCCCCAAAAAAAAAATATGTATCTTGGTATGGTGGTGTGCATCTGTAATCCCAGTACTTGGGATCCTGCTGAGACGGGAGGATGGCAGGTTCACGGCCATTCTCGGAGACTTAGCCAGACCCTTAACAACTTAATAAGGTCCTATTTCAAAAAAATAAAATAAAAGAGGGCTGGGGGTGTAGCTCAGAGACAGAATGGCCCCCAGTTCAATCCCAGTAGCACACACCCATACATAAAGTAATATGCATTAGTACTATGAATTCACTTTTCATAGTCAGTCTCCACAAATGTTCTACAACCTACATAGTTATAAGATTTTACATTCTTGACATCTACTATAAGTAATTTGGAATAGATTATACCATTATAGTATCAAGGTATCAATGTTGCCCCATTAAAAATCTTACAGGGCATGAACTAACTGCTTCCGTGATGTACAGAGAATCCTCATAAGGAGTTAAGTATATCTTTTTTAAATTTTGCATTTTAATGGCTAGACACTGAAAACTAAACATGTAAATTTAAGGCCTGCTTAGATTTAAAGTGAGTTAGCAGTAATGATGATGACATCAATTCACTGACAGAATATCCAGAGATGTGTATTTTGTCACAATATACAGATTAAGGAAAAGCTGCCAAAATGGGAATAAATGGAGAATACAGAAGAAAGGAAAGGGCTAAAGTCCAAAGAAAACTAAACATGTCTTGATTAAACAGCTGTGTTGAAAAACAATTTCTTATCTTGCAATTAAGAACTGATTTCTTTCTGAAAGACACAGGACATTGGGTTAATAGATTTCTTTAAAAGAAAATCTGTTTTGGCTATTGAAACATTAAAAGAAGAGAACATCTGTTTTGCAAGTAAAGACAGATTGCATAGAAGAATCAAATATCAAACCACCGATTAGAGTAGCATTTAATCTGTTCTACTTAAATTTTCAATAAAAGTAAATGAAGTTACATTCTTGAAATTATAGCTCAGCTATAAATATTTAACACCAGAAAATCCTAACACTAAGATGATTTTAGAGCATGAGGGAGGCAATTATTTAGTATGTTTTAATCATTTTAATTCTATTTGACATCCACATCAAAACCAGGTTTTGAAGAATTCTACTCCAAAAATCATTTCTACAATATTATAAAAGGAAAAAACTCACCATCCATAAACTCTGTACATATTGAAATCCTGTTTTCTACGAAAAATGCCCCATAAAATCCTATGATATATGATGAATCGCACTACAACAGAAGTATGACAAAGAAGAGTTAAAAACCTACAAACCAATAACCACAGGCATGTCTTATTAAGTAAAAATGGCCAGAAAAAATTACCTTATAAAGAATTTCCAATTCAGACATAATTTGTTTCTGAAGTTCCAGTGTAATATCTAGTAGTATGACCTAAATATAGAAAGATATTAACATTAACACATTAATCCACCTTCAAATTAAGCATAGCTAGTCATTAGAAAACAGAAGAACTAAAACTATATGGTGGTTCCTTTATTCACTCCTCCGCCCCCTCCTTACGACCATAATCCCCAGTAACAGACTGGATGCACATCTGTCCAAGCCTTTGTACCGGGGCAGGCGGTCCACTGGTGATTGATGGAACCAAGGAAAAAGCCAGGTCGCAGAGGTCAGCAGTAATGGCTTTAAAAGTCAGTTAAGTTATAACACTCCTAATTTATGCACCCTATTTTGACCACATTGGTTATTTTCAGAAAAGCAAGATACGAACGACCCTCAAACCATGAAAAAAAGAAGTGCCATGTGATTCAGACACTAGGTGATAAGCAGAGAGGATTAGTAAAAATAATATTTAAAAGGGGACTTTTAGTTAAAAGAGAAACAGAAGTTTTAAAAACATGTCCTCTTTTATTTTCTCCCAGGTGGGTAATATTTCTTTGCTAATATTGTTAGAGACCATTAGACCTTGAGAAAACCCCATCTCACCTATTCTTTCTTGTGGAGAGAAGAACACCAAGATTTCTTTTTGGGGAGCATACTAAGTGGCAGTGCTGGGGTCCCTCCTCTGACTCCTGAGCTTCCCAGCACTTCCTGACACCTTTGGTTTTCCTTGTAATATCAACCACTGAGTTGGACTCGTAACAGAGATGTAAAATATTCAAAACCATGCATGGGATAAATAAATTCTAGTTTATTTCAAATGCACACTTTTTTAAAGAAACAAGACCACCGACTGTTCAAAATTTACTAAGCACTTCAGAGAAGATAATGCTTTTTAATTTAGAAAGATAGTAAAATAAAATAGATGGAAGACTTTTTTTTTTTTTCAGTACTAGGGATTAAACCTAGGGGCATTCTACCTCCGAACTACATCCCAGCCCGATATTTTATTCTTTATTTTGAAACAGAGTCTCACTAAGTTGTGGAGGGCCTCACTAAGTAGCTGAGGCTGCCCATGAATTCTCTTGTCCCAGCCTCCCAAGTACTGGGATTAAAAGCGTGCGCCACCACATCGGGCTTGGAAGACAATTTTTAAGAGCTGTGGCACAGTTTCTGACTCTAGCCATAGATCCACAAACTTATTTAGATTACTGCCCTTTTTCAGAAAAAAAAATTACTCAATATCCCTCTCAAAATCTATCTTCTTTAAGCTAATAAAAAGAAAGATGCAGAGACAAATATATGTTATTTTATCTATACTTTGTTCCAGCACCCATGGGGACAGTACCATCTACTTTAAGAATCTATGCTCCAGACATATGTAGGTGAAAACTCAAAATCCCAGATTACCATGAGTGTAGCTGTACACAATCCAACATTGAATTCCATTGTGTATTACAAATGAAGAATACAGATAATCACACAGGAGGGAAGAAACCATAAATTAGGAACTGTAAATTGCTGATAGAACAAGAAAACAAAAGGACGATTCTAAACCACACATTTTTAGTCCTGACATCCGTTTGAGGGAGGGGGGTATAAAAGAAAAAAAGGCATCACCAGTTTCTATCAAGAGTTGCTTTAGGGTTATTTATAAAAGCTCTCACGAAACTAGATTGTAAGTATAATACAAAACTACCAGGAAACATTTAAACACTTCTCTCGATCAATAGTCATTTGCCAACAATACTCACATTTTTGTTCCTGTATAAAACTCAGTGACAAAATAAATTCATCTAGTGTTGTTTGAATTCTATGCCATAAAAATACCACTTGTCAAATACAGAGAATCCTTTACCCTGAAAAACTCTGCTAAAAGGAATGAAGTTACTATTGACCCTAAAACAGTGGTTTGCAACCCTGGCCTTACACTGTAATTACCTAGGGGACTTTCAAAAGTCCCCAGTGCCCAGGCCTTGTCCCAGAACAATGGGTCGAACCACATCTTAGAATTTTAAAAAAGCTCCCAGGTGATTTCTCACCCACGGCAAGATAAGAACCACTTCTTTAAGGTTTAAAAAATACCATTAATGTAGTGCTAAGAAATATGACTACCAAAATACATTGCCTCTCTAGGGCACTGACCTGGAGATGCCAGGATTCCACATGACCAGCCAACACTTTGAAATTAACCCAAAGCTACAGAGAATATACCACTTCCTTGGTCACGAACTTTAATTGGGTTCTCAGAGCCTAAAACAAAGCTAAACCCCCTCGTGGCATTTTAGAAATCTCTCCCAGTTAGCCTCCCCGTTCTAACTCCTTCTCTCCCTACTCCCTCCACAAGCCCTCTCCTTATGTGACCCCAGACGGCTTTCTGGTCCACGCACACGCCTGGCTGTGCGCCCGCTGCGCCCTGTGGCTTCCTCTCTCTGCTCCACAATCATGGGTTATAAAACCTGTTGGATCCTTTAGGTCCAGCTTGGTGCCTCACCACCTCCATGAAGCCCGCCCCTGCGGCCTTCTTCGGGACTCATCTCTAGCTCTGACCTCTGTTCTCCTTGTCAGTCAGCCTTCAGGCATCCATCCCTGATCCCTGCTGTCAGCAGCCTGGGGAGCTGCTGGAAGGGTCAAGAGAGACCGCCTCCTACCCAGCACCCACACAAGGTCTTACTCACCGCGCTGCTGATTTGAGATTTAATTAAAGCGCTCCTTACAACCATTTAAACCATCCTCTAAATAAGCTGTTTCTACACACAAAGGAAACAGATTGCTTGACTTCTACAACTAAACTTAAAACCAAAAGATACAAACACCAAAACAAATAAAAGGGCCACCATGACCTAAAATGGAGCCTAGCGCGCTGTGTTTGCGGAGGGACTCCACTACGCTCTAACTGGCCTTGATCATCCTTGGTATTCACTATGGTCCACAAGACTGGAGTTTCCACAGTGGTGGAAAGGGGGATAAAGTAATTTCTGGGAACTTAACGGGAAAGTAAAACCCACCTCAAAATAACTCTGCTCAAATGCCCCCTATTTTCTGGGAGACTTGGCTTTCTGGGTGGAAGGTTAATTCCCCTTCCTCCTGGGCATTCCTGTGAGTGAGCCTTAAAGCTGCTAAAAATAAACATGACCAAGGCCTTCTTTGAAAGCAATGGGGAGAAGCATAGCAAATGCTAATTTTCTTTTTGAAGTGCAAGGAAAGTATGGATGGCCGGGGACTCCACTGTTTTTATTTTTAATAATTCTCCTTGGGCGGCACGAAATGCTGGTAGCTGGAGAGAGCCTGCGAGAGGGCCTGCGTGGAGCAAGGGTTAAGCGGGGAACTGAAATACCTGCGTGGCTCCCGCTGCGCCCACCACACCTCAGGACAAATAAGGATGAGTTGTCAAGTTCAATACAAGCCGTCAAGTGACTGAATTATAATTTACTCTGTGCTCAATTTAAATTAGTGTGAGGCTATTAAAATATACAGTATAAATACGGCAATTCATCACAAGCTGTCATGGATGACTTCATTTATTTGCTGGAGTGGCACTCGCTCCACTAAAGGGAAGGAAAGCAGAACCACAGGTCAAATTAAGCCCCTATTCTGTTTTAATTCACTTATTTAATCTGTGGCGACATAATTGTCTTTTACAGTATGTACAACTCAGAAAGGAAATTTGGGAGGATTACAGTCAGTATACAAATGATTAATCAAATGGTCCATTTAAATGCTAGTTTAAAAGCGGCAGAAACCCAAAGCAGTCAACGAATGATAATCAGCACATGCCATGTTCCAATGCTAAGAAATTTCCCATTAGATGGATTTTTTTTTCTCAATTAGAAGGCAAACATGACTGGGAAATCTAGTAAATCCTCTAAGCATTACTATTTGAAAGATTTTTATAAAATACATTAGTGGCATAAAAAAAGGTTCTGTTTGCAAGATAGCTAACAGTATTTTTATTTGTTTCTGCTCTATTTATTTGCGATTGTCTGGCCCACCTACACCAAAACAAAACAAAACAAAAAGATAGAAACAAGTTAGAAACACATTTCATGAGTTATACAGGTCATTATCAAATAGTCGTCTTTAAAATGTGATTAGCATCATTTCCAAAACGCATCCTTTGAGGCGGAAAATGTCTAAGTTCCATGGTATAAAAAAATGCAAGGTGCTTTTATTCTTCTCAAAATAGCTTTAAAAAGTATATATAAATGATATGGTATCTCCCTTCCACTGAAGTCTGAAAAGTGAAATATTACAATATACTTTTCCCCCTAAAATCAAGAACATTTAAAATGTATAAATGTTAGAAATGCTAAATAGGAATAGAAATGAAACAGATTTTCAAGGACCCTCATCTAATTGTTGCCAGACAATTCAAAGGGTGGGTCCAACTGAGCACATGACTTGGGAATTGAAGTCTCCGCCGTCATTCTGTGCAGGCCCCAGAGCTCGGAAGGTGACTCCACTGAGACCAGGACGGCGAGTGGATGCTCTTCACAATCCCTCGGTGACACCAGGCAGCCCCGTCTCCCAGCTGGGGTCACTCAGAGGTTCAGGTGACATGCCCGAGGTCACACCGGAGTCAGGGAAAGAGCAAATGCGCTTCTGACTCTTAACCTTCTGTCTCACCCTTTAATACAAAAAAACCCTGAGAAATATTCTAGGTGAGAGCAATGATCCATACCTAGAACACTAGAGGTGCGTTCATACGCGAACTGACCCAGCTTTCAAGATGCTACTTCAACAGATGAACGAGGGCCAGGCACGGTGCCCCATGTCTGTGACCCCAGCTACTGGGGAGACCGAGGCAGGAGGAGTACGAGGTGGTGGCCAGCCTTGGCAACTTATGAGACCCTGTCTCAAAATAAAAAGTAGGAATGGCTGAGGATACAGTTCATTGTAGAGTGCCCCTGGGTTCAATTCCCAGTACAGCCAAAAAAAAAAAAAAAAGAAGAACAAACAATAGAATAAAAGTGTATTCATTCAACAATGTATGTACAGCCGGGCGTGGTGGCGCACGCTTGTACTTCCCGGAGGATTGCGCAGGTTCAAAGCCAGCCTCACTGGCTTAAGAGACCCTGTTTCCAAATAAAAATATAAAAATAGGTCTGGGAGTATAGCCCGGAGGTAGAAGGGTTTCCAGGAACCCCAGTACCAGCAAAACAAACAAACAAACAAAAAATATGTACAAAAAGCACTTATTACCTGAGGTGCTCAAAGAGGCCCTATGTGAAGACGCTGAAGGAATTACTGAGTGGGGCTAAAAGTAGGTAGTAAGATCAATATAACGGCGAGTATGTGCATGTAAATTTAGAGCAAAATGCAGGATGGGATGCAGGGATGCTGAGCACGGCTCTGCAGACCTTACTTATTTTCAATATAATAGGGAATATGGACATGCAAAAGGTGCGATGGTATGTGATTACATCTTTAAGCCACATACAGAGATTCCCGAAGGCGAGTGGGTGAGGTATACCACAGGAGCAGGGCTTATCCAGACATGTTCAGCGGAGAAGCATACTCCTGAAGTATGTTAAGGATGCTGGTAAGTGGAGATACGGTGAAGGCACTCTAATGAAAGATTAATATATGAATCAAAGTACTGAAATGAGAAAGTACCTGGGTTCAGAAGAGGCAATGAGTTCAAGTTAATAAAAAGCACAGGATTCAGACATGTAAGATGCTATGGCAGTAGGCTGGTGCCAGGCTGTGGGGACCTTGAGTTCCATCCCCTGGAGACTAGATTCTTTGGGAAGTGACGTGGAGCCTTTGAAGACATTTGAAAGAGAGGAGAGAGGGAGAGAGGGAGAGAGGGAGAGAGAGGGAGAGAGAGAGAGAGAGAGAGAGGGAGGGAGGGGGAGAGAGAGAGAGAGAGAGAGAGAGAGAGAGAGAGAGAGAGAGAGAGAGAGAGAGAGAGAGAGAGAGAGAGAGAGAGAGAGAGAGAGAGAGAGAACCAGAACTATGCTTCAGGGAGCCAACCCTGAGGGCAGGTGAGCAGAAAAGGCAGGAGTTTAAAACACATGAGACAAGATTGCCAAGGTTTAAACCCTGGTTCCACTTCTTATTAAGTGTAGACCCTTGGGCAAGTCTTTTAACCTCTCTGTGCCTCAGGTTCTGCATCTATTAAATGGGCACTAGTAACAGTATAAAGCTTATTGTATTAAATGAGGTTCGTGGCATCATCAACAACTGGCAGATTCCATTTGCTGATGGTCCACATGTCTTGACAAGAGACAAAAACAAGCTGGGCCAGTGGCGCACCCCTGTCATCCCAGGACTTAGGAGGCAGAGACAAGGGCTGGGCGTATAGCTTAGAGGTAGAAGGCCCCCAGGCTCAGTTCCCAATACAAAAAAGAAAAAGCAAAGAAAGGCCAAAACAAGCATCTGGATTGGAGTGGTGACAAGATGGAAGAGGTACCAAAACCTCAAAAGCACAGAAAAGGCAACAGGCTTCCAGACTCTGGGCATCAGCCGCCCCAAGATGGAAAACGCGGGATAAGCCCTATGGCGGTCCAGCGTACTGACCACACGGCATTTTCAGGCCGTGGTGCAGAGTAGAACCCAGGTGGAACTCAGTCGCCACCTAAAGCTGAGAAGACAGAACTTAAGGGTCGGAGGAGATGAAGGCAGCTAGAGTTGGCTGGCCGAAGACCAGAGGGAGAGAGCTAGAGAAATCGGCAGAGGAGACCACAGACTACTCAGTTGAGTCATGATCCGCACGTGGATGTCAGGATACCACCCGAGGTCAGCAGCGAGAGGAAGGACCACAGGAAACAACTTCCAGATCCCACGGGGCAGTAGTGATCCTGTTCTCATGAGCCGGGGGAAACCTCGTAATTCCAGGCACATCATTAGACTATGCAGAAGAGCACTGCCTCAGTTCAATGGGGAAAATTAGTTCCAGCCTGATTGCTGAGCTGGCTCTGTCTAATAAAACTTAAAGGCAAGTCTTAAAAGGATCAAATTATGCAGGGGTGGTGATACACACTTGTAATCCCAGTGCTTGGGAGGCTGAAACAGGAGGATCACAGGTTCACGGCCAGCCTCGGCTACTTAGTGAGGCCCTCCAAAACTTAGCAAGACCTTGTTTTAAAACAAAAAATAGGGCTGGGGTGTAGCTTGGAGGTAGAATTTCCCTGGATCCTATTCCCAGTACCGCAAAGAAAAAGAAAAAAAAAAAAAAAAGATCAAGTTATTTCAAATAGTCTCTCAGACCAAAGCTCAAGAATATTTATGGTAATACAAAAATATATAGCATCTATGCCACACAAGTGGTACCCAATAAAAAGGTATAAGATATTTTTAAAAAGTGAGAAATACAACTTATAATCAGGAGAAAAAGAACTCAGTCAAAATTGAATGGAGCTGAGGGTGGTGGCGCACGCTTGTAATCCCAGCATTTGGGAGGCTGAGACCTGAAGTTCCAGCTTCAAGGACAGCCTCAGCTACTTAGTAAGGCCCTTTGCAACTCAGTGCGACCCTATTTCAAAATAAAGAATAAAGGGCTAGGGGTGTAGCTAGGAGGCAGAATGCCCCTGGGTTCCATCCGAGTAACACACACACACACACACACACACACACACACACACACACACAATTAAAGTAGCCAGAGAAGAAGCCAGTGCTAACCTACAGGGGAACAGTAAGCTCTTGGCCAGAAATGCAAAAAGGGAAACAAAATCTTTAAAATCTGAAAGAAAATAACAGTCAACCTAGAATTCTGTATCTAGTGAAAATAAAAATACCTTCAAAGAATGAAAGTGAAATACACACTCTGTCTGACATACAGAGGCTCAACAAATTCATTGCCAAGAGACCGGCACTACCAGAAATACAAGAGAAAAGAAGTTCTCGGACAACAGAAAAACAGTAGCAGATGGAACTATAAATCACATAAGGAAGGAAATGCACTGGAACTGATAAATACATGAAAAATATAAAATGCATCTTTTCTTATTTTTAAATGTCCTTAGGAAGTTAACATCTAAAACAAAATAGTTCTGAATATAGAAGGGAGTACAGTGTGTGATATTTTACTTCCTTCTAGGATGGGGAGATGGATATCTACTATTGTGCGGTTCTTAGACTATAGACAGAGTGGTACAGTATTGCTTAACACAGAGAGACTATATCAAGCTGAAATGTATACTATAAGCTCTACAGCAACCAGTAAAAACAGGGGCGGGGGCAGTGGGCACACAGACAAAAAATAAATAAATAAAAGAAGAACAAAATGATAGATCTGAATCCAATCATATCACATGAAGCATAAATGGTCCCAGCACTTCAATTAAAAAGCAGAGACCATCAGACTGGATTACAAAGACCAAACTCTACTGCTGCCTACGAGAAATCCATTTCAAACATAAAGACACAATAGGGTGGAAGCAAAAGGCTAGCACCATACAAAACACAGCTGGAGGGGCTGTATTTTTTAACATTTCTATTAGATAATGTGTATTTCAGAGCAAACAGTATTACCATGGACAAATACAGATGCTTCAAAATGCCAAATGGGCCGACTCGTCAAGAGGACACACAGTACTACACGGACCTAACAGTACATCTTCAAAATACACGTAATAAAAGATGGTAGAAGTGTAAGTGAAAAAACAGGTAAAGCAACAACTGCAGATTTCAGTACTTCTCCATCAGTAATTCATAGGACAGGTAGAAATTTCGAACAGTGATGCCAGCCAACTGAATCTAGTTGACATTTATAGAACACTTTTACATTTCTGGACTATATATTCTTTTCATATGTACAGGGAACATTTACCAAGATCATGTTTTGAGCACTAAAAAAAAAAAAACCTCAAAATTTAAAAAATGATTCCAGTTATATAAAATATATCCTTTTACCACAATAAAATAACATTTGAAGCCGGGCGTGGTGGCGCACACTTGTAATCCCCGCGCTTGGGAGGCTGAGACAGGAGGATCGCACGGGTTCAAAGCCAGCCTCAGCTACTTAGTGAGGCTCTCAGCAACTTAGTGAGACCCTGTTTCCAAATAAATAAAAAATATGAAATAGGTCTGGGAGTATAGCCTGGAGGTAGAAAGCCTCTGGGTTCTACCCCCAGTACCACCAAAAAACAAAACAAAACAAAAAAAACAAAAACAAAAAATAACATTCAAAATCAATAATAGAAAATAATATCTAGAAAACCTTCAAATATTTGCAAGTTAAGTAACAAACTTCTAAGAATTAATGAACAACTGTTTTGAAGAAATGCTATAGTTCTTTTTCTCAGATTATGAGTATTATATAAGGTACATGGTTTTGTGTTGACTATTTTTTTGTGTGTGTGTGGTACTGGGGTTCCTGGAAGCCCTTCTACCTCCAGGCTACACTCCCAGACCTATTTCATATTTTTTATTTATTTGGAAACAGGGTCTCTTAAGCCAGCGAGGCTGACTACGAACCTGCGCGATCCTCCTGTCTCCACCTCCCAAGCGCGGGGATTACAAGCATGCGCCACCACGCCTGGCTCTTGTGTTGACTATTAAGAAGCTCAGGATTAAACAAAGAGGTTTTTTTTTTTTTTTTTTTTTTGGTGGTACTGGGGTTCCTGGAAGCCCTTCTATCTCCGGGCTACACTCCCAGACTTATTTTTTACATTTTCATTTTGGAAACAGGGTCTCCTAAGCCAGCGCGCACAGTTGGCTTCGAACCTGCGCGATCCTCCTGTCTCTGCCTCCCAAGCGCGGGGATTACAAGCGTGCGCCACCACGCCCGGCTAAACAAAGAGTTTAATCGAAATAATCACATCTACACTTACATTAAACATTCATTCAACTTTGTTTGAACATGGAGTTTGTGATTTTACAGAATCCAGGCTTACCAAGAGAATGCAATAAAGTCTTTGCTCAAAAGCCAGTTTAATAATCAGTATGGTGAACAGTGTATTTGTAAAGCTCAACTATTTTCATTTACAAAAGTCTCTACTTTGTAAAACATGTCCATTTTGAAAAATTGTATTTAATCCTTTCCAGAAAAGGTGTTGGCCCTTGCAATTCCTAACAAAGTAATTGTGCGCAAGAATTTAACATTAGCCTATGTTAAAATAATTCAAAATGTATGAAATTATGAAAAATGTATAATGTGTTTTGCAAGGCCAAATACTGATAGGTTTGGGGATGATTTATAGCATCGCTCCTCTCTCTTGGAGTAAATAACCTAGATGCGACCATCTTAAAATATTTTTTTAGCAACCATCTTAGACTTTTGACATCAAAGGAACAAATAACCAAATAGGCAGGAACTAGTGTTCACCTCGGTGGGGGTGTTATCCTACTAACAAAGGCACTCAGGCGGTGGAGAAAAGGCAACCCAGAGCCGGGTGTGGCGGTGCACCCTTGTAATCCCAGCATTTGTGAGGCTGAGACAGGCTCGTATGCTCGTAGCCAACCTCAGCTACTTAGGCCCTTCACAACTTAGTGAGATCCTGTTCCAAAATAAAGAATTAAAAATAGGGCTGGGGGTGTAGATTGGAGGTAGAATGCCCCTGGGTTCCATCCCAAGTACTGCCAAAACAAACAAACAAAAAAAAAAAACAGAAGAAAAGGCAACCTAGTGGCACGGTGGCATCACAGAGCTGCACTTGGAGCTGCCAGGTCGGGGAAGACCTGGATGGAGCCTGGGCCCACGGGCCTACCTTGGGCACTCTCTACACTTCAGCTTCCTCCTCTGTAAAATGTGGGGGCAATGGCAGATGACCTCTAAGGTCCTTTCTAGTTTGGTAATTCAGTGGACCTCTAGTTGGAGAATCAAAGAAAACATCCCAAGAGGGAAATCTGTTGCACCACCTCACCACGAGCTATTTAAGTTACTAAAACTAGACCTGCTGACGCCACGTCGCACATTCTAGGTGATGTACGAGAAGGGATACAGAAAAGGAACCCTGGAATGCACTAGCAGTCAGGAGAGCCGAGCCTTAGTCTTAGTTTAACCTTAATAAAAGGGATAACTATTTGCAATTCAATTGCTCTGCTTTAGTTTCCTTAGTAAAAGATTCAGAACTATAAATGATGCCAGTTTAAGGGAAGAGCCGCTCCTCACTGTGGAGCTGTGAAAGCGTCCTGGAGAGGAAGCTCGAGGGCAGATGAAGCAAGGACGAGTGACGGCAGGGAGCTGCACTAACGCAGTAGAGAGCAGGGCAGAGCTCTGGACCAGGGTGGACTGCACCTCAAGTCTTAACTCTTCCTCTCCCAGCTCCGTGACCTCGTACAATTCTGCTTTCTAAACTCGGTCTTCTCAAATTTAAAATTGGCAGAATTACTTTGCAGCCCTTTTTGTTTGTTTGGGTTTTGCTTTGTGTTTTTGGTACTGGGTGTTGAGCCCAGGGGCATTCTACCCTCTGCCCTATTTTAACTTTTATTTTGAAACAGGGCCTCACTAAGTTGCTGAGGTTGGCTTTGAATCTGCAATCCTCCTGTCTCAGCCTTGTAAGTACCAGGATTACAGGGATGCTACATTATGCCCACACCCTTTGCAGTTGTAAGAATGAAAGATAATTACTAAAGGCCCAGAGCCTGGTCACAGCAGGCAGGCGGGTAAAGCAGAGAATGCCTATGAAGGGAGCTAAGAGCCAGTCCGCAGAGGACCCCACCAGATGGCTAGCCAAAGCCTGTGTTCAAAGTGGGGTTCAGTGGGGTGAGGACTTAAGGTTGCAAAGGGCTTAGTTGAAGGGACAATTCATGACGGTCCATTAGGAACGCCTGAGATCTGAAATAATGGGAGGACCAAGCACCAACAGCCACAGCCAAGATTAAACCCGAAGTGCTGTGCATAGCAGGGCTGGCATCTTGGTGTCTGGCAGGGATGGGAGGGGAACGAGTGAGAAGAGTCTCGGGCTGCTGCCTACTGTATGGCTCAACTGTACTGGTGAGCGTGGGCCTCGGGCATTTCAGAATCAAAGCAGACATCTTATGCTTTTTTTTTTTTTTTTTTTTTTTTTTGGAGGTCTGGAGATGGAACCCAGGGGCATTCGACCTCCGAGCTACACCCCCTGCCCTATTTTTTATTCTTTATTTTGAAACCGGGTCTCACTGAGTTGCAGAGGGCCTCACTAAGTAGCTGAAGCTGTCCGCGAACCGCAGTCCTCAGGTCTCAGCCTCCCAAATACTGGGATGACAAGTGTGCGCCACCACGCGCAGCCATCTTATGCTTTTTGATACATACAACTGAGGACCGGGCAGGCAAGACAGTCACAGGCTTAGATCTGTGATCTAATTTCTCAAGTCCTTAGCAGAGTAAAAGGTACAAGGAAGAAGAAAAAGACTGAAAGTACAGGTAGGGAGTTATTTCAAAAGTCCAAGTAGGAGGTGGCACGAGCCTGATCGAAGGCCACGGCCAGAGGGAATAGAACAGAAAATGACAGACGTAGAGTTTGGGGACAATGTCCACCAGGATACAGCAATGTGCAGGCTGTGGCAGGGAAGGGAGGAAGAGGGACGCAGGCATGGTGAGGCTCTGCGCTGCACCGCAGGGCCGTGGCGAGGGAGGTCTGCAGAGGCCGAGGAAGGAAGTGGCCTCTTCCTGACCACGAGAGCCCCAGTGCCAGGAGCCATGCTTACGACACCGCCGCCGGGCCAGGTCCCCTCCCACCATCTGAACCTTACACACTGCGTCTCCTCTCTGACAAGACCTCGACAGGCTAACGGGAAGGAAAGCTGTGAGCACAAAGAACTTCATGAAGGAGACACAAAGCTTACCTTTACAGCTAGGATTTTCCCACTGGGGACATGATGCGCTCTATAGGAAGAAATGAATAACAAAGTTACTTGAGATCCCTAAACGATTTATAAAATGGTCAAAGGACATAAATGTTGACCCAAACATTTCTGCAGCCACGGAGACACAGGTGATACTTTCAAAGAACATCGATCCCATTAGTCATTTGCATTTCTGTGGAGCGTTATGGTTTACAAAGTGATACGTACCTGAAGATAGCCCTCCAAGGTAATGCTGGTATTGGCGTCCTTTCATAAATGAAAACTCTGAAGGAGAGCAAGTCACACGGCATGCCCAGTGGTGCGAGTGAGTGTGGGGAGCTGGACCTCAAACCCAGGTCTCAGGCTCCAGATCCCTGCGATTAGCACCGTGTGTGTGGGGGTGGGGGGTGTCTACAGTCCAAGCACTGTACAGAGGCATAGAAAATGGAAGGTTTCTGGTGTTTCTTTCATTACATATGCAGATAAACTCTATCACTATGTTTCATTAAAATAATCACAAAACACAGATTACTTATAGATTATAATACAAATTATAATGTAAATATATAAAACTCAAGCATGTGGCTCATCTTTTCCTTAGGGAGGAAGGAAGGCTCAAAGTACCAGATACAATGAAATAACTATAACTTTAAACAGAGAAATATACATAGGCATTGGGAGTGGTAGCTCAGGGGAAGAGCACTGGTCTAGCAGGCCCAAGGCACTGGGTTTGATCCTAACACTTGGGAAAAAAAAGAAAAAAAGAAAGGAAGGAAGGAAGGAATAAAGAAAGGAAAAAAGAAGAAAAAAAGAAGGAAAAAAGAAAGAGAGCCAGGCGTGGTGGCTCACGCTTGCAATCCCAGCTTTAGGGAGGCTGAGACAGGAGGATCACAGTTCGCAGACAGCCTCAGCTACTTAGTGAGGCCCTCTGCAACCCTGTGAGACCCTGTTTCAAAATAAAGAATAAAAAATAGGGCTGGGGTTGTAGCTCAGAGGTAAAATAAAACACCCATGGGTTCCATACCCAGTACCACAAAAAAGAAAAGAAAGAAAAAGGATGACAAAATAAATATGAACACATTCATTTAGGAAAAAAAGAGAACAAGGCTTAGAAGTAAAATACTACTCAAATCCTATTGTGTTTAAATGAAATGTGTTCTTTTACTACACATACATGACAGGGATGATATATTCTGACCATTATCTAGAAGCAAACTGCCTTGTATAAAAATTTCAAAACAAGCCACATAATATAAACAAGCATTGTTACTGCAACCCCATAAAAATACAAAGAAGCAAACTAGTTTGGAAAAACTAAAATTTGCTCTGTAGAGGACAAATGAACCAAGCTCAGACTGGTCCTCCTTTCACCTGGTGAGTGGCGAGAATTAAGCTGTCCTGACCGGGTTAAGGACCATGAGTGGGAAGAAGTTGGTGTCTCAGGGATTCCTCAATATCTTTATCAAGATTTATGCTCAGTTCTTTTTTTTTTTTTTCTTTTCTTTTCTTTTCTTTCTTTCTTTTATTTATTTATTTATTTATTTATTTATTTTTTTATTTTTTTTGCGGTACTGGGGATTAAACCCAGGGGCGTTCTACCTTCGAACTACACCCCCAGTCCTATTTTCTATTCTTTTATTTTGAAACAGGGTCTCACACTAAATTGCAGAAGGCCTCACTAAGTAGCTGAGGCTGGCCGCGAACCTGAGATCCTTCTGTCTCACCTCCCAAGTACTGGGATTACAAGCGTGCACCACCACGCCTGGCTGCTCATTTCTTAAAATAAAAATAAAACATACATTCCACTATTACCAAATGGAAATATAATTTTCTGCTGTTTTAACAAAAAAATTTGGTTGTTCTGTCAAAATGTTTAACAGCTTTATTGAGGTATAATTTACATATGATAAAATTCACCAGTTTTAGGGTATGATTCAATGATTTTTTAAGAAATTTATAGAGTTGAGAAATCACTGACAAATGTGTTGAGAGTTGCTAACTTATAAAAATGGTTTAGTTATTAAAAGCCTATAGTCAACACTAGGAAAATACACACGTATCTACATATGTTCATGTTACAAGAACTTATTCATTCCACTTTTCTACTTGAGTAAACAAAAGTTGAACCAATCGAGGAAGGTAAACTTAGCTTTTATTATGTCAGCTGATTGCATTGAAATGGAAATGTATCTCATTTGAAGGAAAGGCAAGACTATAAAATTTAGGTGGCAACAATTCACTTTACCAAAAAATTCTTTTATCTGTGTTGGTGTCCAAAGATTTTCCCTAAATAATAGCCTTCTTAGTATATGTAAATGATGTTTATAAAAACAATCATTTAAAAAAATTTTTTTCTAAGTGGAAATCCTAGGTTATACTGGTTTTATTTATTTATTTATTTAATTTTTTTGCAATACTGGGGATGGAACCCAGGGGCATTCTACCTCCAAGCAACACCCCAAGCCCTGTTTTATTTTTTCTTTATTTTTATTTTATTTTACTTTATTATTATAATAATAATTTTTATTATTTATTTATTTATTTATTTATTTTTGGTGGTACTGGGGTTCCTAGAAACCCGTCTACCTTCGGGCTACACTCCCAGAACTATTTTGTACACTTTTTTATTTGGAAACAGGGTCTCTTAAGCCAGCACAGCTGGCTTCGAACCTGCACGATCCTCCTGTCTCTGCCTCCCAAGCGCAGGGATTACAAGCATGTACCACCACGCCCATCTTATTCTTTAATTTGAAACAGGGTCTCACTGAGTTGCAAAGGGCCTCACTGAGTTGCAAAGGTCTCAGGGTCTCACTGAGTTGCAAAGTAGCTGAAGCTGGACTTGAACCCAGATCCAGCTGTCTCAGCCTCCCAAATGCTAGGATTATAAGCCTGCACCACCATGCCCAGCTTAATCTGCTTTTAAAACAAATGATCCCTTTACTATGTTCATATCAGACTTTTACAATGTAAATCTATATTTCTTTTTTTTTTTTTTTTTGTATGGTACTGGGGTTTCTGGAAGCCCTTCTACCTCTGGGCTACACTCCCAGACCTATTTTATATTTTGATTTGGAAACAGGGTCTCTTAAACCAGTGCCGCTGGCTTCGAACCTGCGCGATCCTCCTGTCTCCGCCTCCCAAGCCCGGGGATTACAAGAGTGCGCCACCACGCCCGGCTGTAAACCTATATTTCAACTCACAATTTATGACACTATCCAAATCCATGCAATAAACTGATATAAAAACTTATACCATATTTTTCTCAGTACTTGGCAGAGATGTTGTTAGACTACACTAATTTGAAATGAATTTGGGGAATCAATAATATTATTCCATATAATATATAAGATTTAATTCAAGTGTATATTTTCCCCTTCTATGCCACATCTTTTACTCTCAACTTTTAAAAAATAGTGTGTATTAGAATCACTAACCATGGACTGAATTATGAAGAGAACTAGTTGAACGTGTACACAAGGATTTGCAAGCTGTAAAAAGAGCAGCGTTGTTACTCTGAGTAAGCAACACCTGGACTTCTGGGACCAGCTGCAGCAATAGGGAATGATTAGCAGATAGTCTAATATATATTCCATACTGGACAGTTTGGCAGCTTAATTAGCTTGTCAAGAAAGCCGATCTCTTTTCCAAAAGAAAGGTCTTCTATTTCCAAATGAATTAAGAGCGGAGGCTTGATGATTTAATTATGACGCACGCTAATTCATCCGTGGAAGTTTGGGTTCGATTTCGAGCACTAAAGCCGCAGTGTGGCTTGGTTTACAGGGCAATGACAGGACCGATTTAACATTTAATCACGGACGAGAGGCGGATGGCAGAGGCAATGCCAGCAGGAGTCGGGTATATCCCCGAACTTTGCAAATGGCATCTACCTGGAGAAAGAAATTTGTTTACTTTCAACGGATACTGCGTCTCAATTGGATACTGCGTCTCAATTGCCTTGACCTTCCTCAACACATTAACTGTAAAGTGATTAATGAAGTTTGAATAGAGGCTCCAGTTACACCAAAAGACAACTATACACCTCTGCAATGTTTTAATTAACAGCTAACACTTCAAATTAGTTTGTTGTTGCCACAGTAATTACCTGTTCCAATGAGTGCATGGAGGAAGTGTTTTTATGAGGTATTTCTAGTGTTTAGTCTTCGGTGTTCCATTTTGTGATGAGCACAGGCCTCTGGGAAGAGTCCTAGCCTTAAAATTGGCCACACAATATATAAACTTTAAAATGGCAAAAGCTAGTGGCCTGGCATAAATTTCTGAATATGTAAAATAACAAATAAGCAAAATCAACACAAGAGAACATTTACTATCCATACTTTACTTTTTTTTTATTGCTTGTAGTGCTGGGGGCTCTAGCCCAGGTCCTTACTTCCTTTTCTCCTTTGGAACAATAGGTTCTAGATGACTAAACAAAGAATTTGTTCTCAGTCTTTACTCTTGGTACAGAATCAGAGTTAACCGAGCTAGTAGAATATACAGAAAATGGTCAGGTCTAATCTTCTTTCTTTTACAGCAGAAACACCCCAAGGCCAGGTTAAATAACTTGTCCAGGCTCACACAGTCAGTGACCAAGCCAAGACTGAAACCGTGTTAGGATCTACAGGAAATGCGTGGTCGTCATTGGATTTTCTTGCCTGTATTCTAGGGTAGTGAAACACACAGCTCAAAATGTACAAAGGGAGACTTATTTCAGTCAAGCTAAGGACCAGCACATCCACATCTCCCCAGGCAAGGACACATTCTGCAATCACTGCCGATCTATCCTGGGAGGCAGGAAAGCAGAGGCTTTGGGCTCTGAGGACATGCCCGGTTCTGATCCCAGCCCTGCCACTTCTTCACTCGGGGCTGAGACTGTTAGTAAACCGCACCACATCTCTGTGGCAGGACCGCAGTCCCAACATGGCAGAGCTGTGGGGGTGCAGGGACAGGCACTGAGGGCAAAAGCTGGTACTCAACAAGCATCCTCTGAGGTTCAGAAGCTACAAGGTTTGTTAAACAGTCCAGTGCTTTAAGAGTAAAACCTGCTAAAACAGACGGAAAGGGCAAGAATATCTCCATGCTGAAGTCAGGCTTTGTGCTCTATAAATGAACATCTAATAAATCTTTTTTTTTTCTTCTTCTTTTCCTTCTTTAATCATCATCATCATTACTATTACTATTATTTGGTACTAGGGACTGAACCCAGGGGTGCTCTACCTCTGAGCTCCTTTTCCTTCTTTAATCATCATCATCATTACTATTACTATTATTTGGTACTAGGGACTGAACCCAGGGGTGCTCTACCTCTGAGCTCCTTTTCCTTCTTTAATCATCATCATCATTACTATTACTATTATTTGGTACTAGGGACTGAACCCAGGGCATCATTACTATTACTATTATTTGGTACTAGGGACTGAACCCAGGGGTGCTCTACCTCTGAGCTCCTTTTCCTTCTTTAATCATCATCATCATTACTATTACTATTATTTGGTACTAGGGACTGAACCCAGGGGTGCTCTACCTCTGAGCTCCTTTTCCTTCTTTAATCATCATCATCATTACTATTACTATTATTTGGTACTAGGGACTGAACCCAGGGGTGCTCTACCTCTGAGCTCCGCCCCAGCCCCACCCCCGTTTTGTGAAACAGGGTCTTGCTGAGTCGCTGAGGCTGGTCTCGAACCTGCGTTCTTCCTGTCTCAGAATCCCACATACCAAGGTTACCAGAGTGAGTTACCATGCCTGCTTGATGAACCAACTTTGAAGACAGAATTAAAACGGCCTCTGAAATGCTCCAGATATGCCACGATTCAATTTCTGGATTTCTTACCATATTTACTTTTTGCCCACAACTCTAAGTTATTTACACACAGACAGTTGTGACAAGCTCCCCATTCATGTGTTTGTCTTGGCAGAAACACCATCTGACAACTGCTGTCGCTAAGTGAGAAAGCCAATGCTTCGTTCTCCTTGAGCTAATGAAAAGGGAAATATAAGCTACCCTAAAACACCTATCACCTCCTACAGACCCTATAAAATAATGGGCTGAGGTTTCTCTCCTGTATTTTCCGACTTTAGCTGTCCTATCATAGCCCCCAACACACTGCAAAAAATTAAGGTGTCTGTGCCACACAGGACAATGAATGCTGCCTGCCTTAATGATCTTTCTAGTCTTTTTGGGGGGAGAGATTGAAGGATTGAACCCAGGGGCATTCTACCTCAAAGCTACACTCCCGACCTTTTTCACTTTTTACTTTGAAATAGGGTCCTCACTAAATGGTTGAGGCAGGCCTCGATCTTGTCTCAGCCTCTCAAGTACTGGGATTATAGGCGTGTGCCACCACGCCTGCTTCTTCTTTCTATTCTTTATGTTTAGCACAAGTGCTAACTCATTGTAAATGCTCCATACTTTCTGGGGGGAAAAAATTTAAAAGTCTATCATTTGGACAGTTTTTTCCAAAGAAATTCCACTTGCATTTAATTGATGCTACAATTGTGTGAGAAGTTACTATCATCATCCCCCTTCATGGGTAGGAGTCTACCTATTAAACCAGAGGTGCTTATGAGGCTTTCATGGTCTGCTCCCATTGCCGCACTGACCTCTGCTCCTGCCAGTCTTCTGTATCACCAATAGTTAACTTTGCTCCACTCAATACGCCCCGCCTTGGTGCCTTTGTGCCGGCTCCTCAGGCCCGGACCACTTTTCTCTGATAACCGGCTTCCTCCATCCCTTCCTTCAGGTCTGCTGTTACTTTGTTAGTGTTTCTACATAAAACAGCCTTTTCTCCCTTTGTTTTATTTTTCTTAGGATTATGAACATGCAGTGCAGTGTACCTTATTGATTTATGATCTGTCTCCCACAACAGGAAACATCATAAATAGAGCCTTTTGGTTTTTTGGTCCACTGCGGCATCACCAGTGTTTAATGCTATCCCAGGAAACACTTATATAGATACTTGGGTTTTTTTTGGTTTTTTTGGTAGTACTGGGGTTCCTGGAAGCCCTTCTACCTCTGGGCTACACTACCAGACCTATTTTTACATTTTTATTTGGAAACAGGGTCTCCTAAGCCAGCGCGTGCCGCTGGCTTCGAACCTGCCTGATCCTCCTGTTTCTGCCTCCCAAGCGCGGGGATTACAAGCGTGCGCCACCATGCCCGGCGATACTTGTTTTTTAAAAATGGACTTTCTTAATTGTAATAGGTTGATTTTTATTTTTTAAAGAATTTTTTGTTTTTTCTAGGAAACAGCTCATTTTGGTTGTTTTCAAATGTACCAAGATAATAGATAAGCAATGGTTTCATTAGAATTAAGAACTTTGGCTAAGATGTGAATGGACACATGGAACTAAAAAACACTGTGAAAGTTATTCATTGTATCCAATTATTATTTTTTAAAAATCTCTACATACAATCATTTACAATAATTATAACTATTATAAATCATTATAATCATAAATCATATATTACTTAGTAAACTATGAAATTATTATCTCTACCCTTCTCATAAACAATATAAAAATCTTAGAGTGCTCTAATTTTTTTTTTTTTTTTTTTTGGTGGTACTAGGGGTGGAATCCAGGGGCTTTTCTACCTCCAGGCTATACTCCCAGGCCTATTTTATATTTTATTTGGAAACAGGGTCTCACTAAGTTGCTGAGAGCCTCACTGAGTAGCTGAGGCTGGCTTCGAACCCGTGCGATCCTCCTGTCTCAGCCTCCCAAGCACGGGGATTACAAGCGTGCCCCCACGCCCGGCTAGTGTGCTCTAATTCTAATCAGCTCTCCTCATCTTACTAATTGTTTTGTCTAGTCTTTTTGTCTAACTTCGCCTATGTTAATAATCTTTTTCTATATTCATAAATCACTCGATACTGTTGTTTTGCATATTCAGGGTTATCAAAAAAGTGTCCCTTCTTTCATTTTACTACTTTTGAATTCAATTAAAATCTATTGTTTTCTAAGACAGTTCCCTCAGTAATAAACTAACTCCCATCCTCCACCTTCTTTTTCTATGCATATGCACATGTGCATGCAAGTGTATGCAGACACACACATTTTTTTCATTTTTGAATGTGTGTTTATTTTGCTCTCATTCTTTGTGTATGTGTGTGTGGGGGGGGTACTGGGGATGGAACCCAGGGGCCTTCTACTTCTGAGCTACACCCCCAGCCCTATTTTATTTTTATTTTGAAACAGGGTCTCACTAAGTTGCAATGATCTCACTAAGTAGCTGAAGCTGGCCACAAACCTGTGATCCTCCTGTCAGCCTCCCAAGTACTGGAATTAAGTGTGTGCCACCACGCCCAACTTTGTCCTCATTCATCTAAGACAATTATTTTCTCTCAGCCTTATAAGGATATTGCCTTTCAGCTGCTGCTGGGGGATTGAACCCAGGAGCATTCTACCTCTGAGCTATACTCCCAGCCTTATATTATATTATATTAATTTGGTGGCACTGGGAATTGAACTCAGTGGGCATTCCTCCTCCAAGCTACGCCCCCAGCCCCTTTTATTTTTATTTGAAAACAGGGTCTTGATAGGTTGATGCCTGTCTCAGCCTCCCAAGTAGTGGGATTAGAGGCACATACCACCATACCTGGCTTATTCTTTATGTTGAAACAGGGTCTTACTAACTTGCAAAAGGCCTCACTAAGTTGCCACGAACCTAAGATACTCCTGCTTCAGCCTCCCAAGAGGTGGGATTATAAGTACTTTCAGCTTTTATTATTGTTTCTGAGCACAATTTGCTCATCAGTACAAAGTCACTGAATGTTTCTGACAGGGTAGAGATATGATCAGACCTTAACTTCAAACACCATTATTCCAGCTGCAGACGAGCACATTCCTACCAGAAAGAAGAACAGAGAGGAAACATTTCAAAAGCTGTTGAAGTCACCTAGTGAGAGATGCTGCCAGCAAGAACCTAAACAGCAACAAGAGATGTGGGAAAGAGGAAAGAGATGTAAACGACTTCAGCTAGAGTGCATTTAAGAAACAGAGAAAGTTTATAAGAGGAAGATTAATCTACAATTTCAAGCTAAGACTTTGGCACAATTGTATTCATGTTAATTAACACAAACACAGGCGCCTTACACTGCCAGCTTAGCCCAAGCCTTAGCCCCTGTACTTTTTCTTTTTCTTTTTGGTGGGTCTGGGGACGGGACCCAGGGGCATTTGACCTTCGAGCCTCATCCCTGCTCAACTTTTTATTCTTTATTTTGAAACAGGGTCTCACTAAGTTGTGGAGGGCCTCACTAAGTAGCTGAGGCTGTCCGCGAACTGCGATCCTCCTGTCTCAGCCTCCCGAGTGCTGGGATTACAAGCATGCGCCGCCACGCCCGGCTCGCCCCTGTATTTTTTTATTTATTTATTTATTTTTGGTGGTACTGGGGTTTCTGGAAGCCCTTCTACCTCCGGGCTACACTCCCAAACCTATTTTATATTTTTGAAACAGGGTCTTTTATGCCAGCGCGGCTGGCTTCGAACCTGCGCGATCCTCCTGTCTCCGCCTCCCATGCGCGGGGATTACAAGCATGCGCCACTGTACTTTTAAGCTCCATGAGAGCACAGATCATAGTCACTTTGTGCAGCCCGGTCAACATGGTAACTTCCACAACACTTGACACACAGTAGATACTGAAACATTTCTGAGTTTATAAATAAGGAGAGAAGGAAAGGGAAAGGAAAAGGAAAAAAGGAGTAACTAACCATTCCTAGAGGCTTAAAGAATTACTCTGTGTTCATGACTGATATGCCAGACCTCTACCACAGTGTAATATCTATCCACTTGGATACTTAGTTTATATAATTAGTGAGCACTTAATGCAGCTGGGCGGGGGTGCATGTGTGTAGTCCCAGTACTTGGGAGGCTGAGACAGGAGGATCGCAGGTTTGCAGCCAGCCTCAGCCACTTAGCAAGGCCCTCGGCAACTTAGTGAGACCCTGTATCAAACTAAAAAATAAAACAGGGCTGGGGGTGTAGCTCAGAGGTATACCACATACAAACCTAACGTACATCTCTGATTACCAGGAAGTGTGCCGACTGGTGTGGATACAGCAGAGACCAATCAGACAAGTCCCTGCTCTTACCGAGCTTACTTTCTAATGGGGAAGACTGACAAAAATAAATAAATGCAGTATGTCAGGGTGAGGGGGAGTGCATTAAAAGAGAATAAAGGTAAGAATGCAGTGAGCGACCAAGATTAAGCACGTGTCATTAGGACATTAGGGCTGGGGAGACGGTGAGGGGATGCCTCTCCCAGCTTAGACGTGGAAGGTATGGGGAGCACAGCCACCTGCTGTCTGGGGGCAGAGGATTCCAGCCGAGAAGGAGCAAGTGCAGAGGCCGAGGTGGAAACGATGGGCCAGTGGAATGAGCAGGAGACGAGTTGGGGCAGATGAGTCAGAGACGGTGGGCAGACAGACGGCGCAGCACCCTCAGGCCGCAGTGAGGCCGCTGGGTTTTATTCCAAGTGATATGAGAAGTCATGAGTGGAAGAAGAAAGCTAATATTTTCGCAAGATCACTTTGGCTGCTGGGTGAAGAAGTCGTAGTTAGGAGAGCAAGGGTACAAACCGGGAGACTGCTGTGAATGACACTAGCAAGAAGGAACAGTGCCTTGGAATACAGAGGCAGCAGGAGAGTGCTAAGAGGTGATTCGTGTTTTAGAATATCTAAATTCAGGGGTCAGAGGAGGAAGAAGGAAACGGTGAAGGAGAGGCAGAGCACAGAGAGGACGCTGCGGAGACCCCCTGCGGAGACCCCCAAGGCCCTGAACGCGGGTGTCCGTCTCCTCACCGCCAATGAAGTACCTCGCACAAAGTGGGTGTTCAAACACACAGGCCGGCAACGCCTACGGACGAGTGTGAGCGTCCTATGATCTGCTCTTTGATATTTTAAAGATGGGTCTAGTTCAATACCTGCAACGTTACAGATGTGCTCACCTTTACCTAACTCCTAATGAGAATTTACTCAAGAGAGGCATCACTACAAAGAACAAATCGAATTTTTACAAGAATCATCAAAAGCAAAGAGAAGAAGAAAGCTTGAAAATGTTAAAAAGTCCTACATCCACACAGGACAGAATGGAGAAGCAACCTGTGTTCACATTCCAACATCTGGACTCCCACACAAATTGATGTCATGTGTGAGATCAATTGCATCTGTATTTTACAATGTTTACCAAAATTGTTTATGCTTAGAATTTCAAATTCTAAGAGAACCAAAAAAGTATGAATCGTCCCAGCTGACTCCCGTTCACAAAATAAATAACCTAGAGCTGATCATATATTTTCGGATAAAGCTTGTACAATCTCATACAATTAAAGCAGGCATCTCATTTCTGTGGCACTATTCTGCGAATTAGCTTCTGAATACATTCAAATCAAATTATTTTAAATTGAGAGCAGAAAGAATTCATAATAGGGAGCATCTGTGCCACTACAGTCATCTGAGGCTGGGTGCGATTTCAGAATGGGAAGCTGACCTATGATCTGACACAAATATTTCAGATTTCAGCATAACTGACACCACAGTATGGTCTAAGTGCTAATTTAGTCGCTAAATGGTCAACAAAGTGAGTATAGAAATACCCTTCCCTTTTTTTTACCTCTTGGGGAAAAGGCCTTAATAATAATCAAACCTCGATGGCAAAACAGGAACACTGACACAACCGTCTGGGAGTCTTGGCACTGGACTGGGGAGGTGAGGGACTTTCTTTCATAAAACACGGGAACTAAATGCCATCGATGGAAGTTCTGCTTCACACATAACACCCTTCAAAGGAGGTTGGTGAAGACAGGGACAACAGCTACCCTATAGGTTATCCATGGAATGCTATCAATTATTGGGAAGTTCTCCAAATGGAGTGGAAGCCTGAGGACATCCTCCAGTCACTGAAATACTGAAAGTAACTGTTAGGATTTGGCTTAAGAAATGGCCAGGAGTTAAAAATAGATAGTCTTATTCTAGTAAGCAGGAAAGGAGGTGATTTTTGATTTGCTCCCTGGGTCACCTAGAGGATAGATAAGTAGGAGAGAAGAAAGAAAGTGAGCAACGCCAACGGAAAAGAAAGAAAAATAGCCAGGTGCAGTGGTGCACGCCTGTAATCCCAATCCTTGGTAGGATGAGACAGGAGGCGCACAGGCTCGAGGCCAGCCTTCGCCACTTAGTGAGATCCTGCTTCAAACTAAAAATAAAAAGGGTTAAGGTATAACTTGGAGGGAGAATGACCCTGGGTTCAATCCCTAGTACTGCAAATAAATAAGAATAAAAGTTATAAATACCCTTGTTGTTATTGGATTGCTGCAGAGACAGCAACGGCTCTCTTAATAAAAGTCTTTGTTTTTCAGACACCTATTTCACAGCCTGGGGGACATCCTGGATTCTGTGCCTCTCTGCTCTCGGAAGCCCAGGAGCTTTCTGGTCTGGCTTTCAGAGGCCAAGGTAAGACTATAAGGTAAAAGAGAAAGCTCTCTCAGATCTGATTCATTATGACAAAAAGTTTGATAGGGAGGAGACAAAAAATGTTCTCTGAAATGAGATTTCTGATTAGCTAGCCACTTTAATTATCTACGCAACTCTTAACTTCTCATTAGCACAGAAAGAGACGGTCATATGCAGATTTAATTCTTAAATGTACTTCCTTACCCACAAAATGACATTCCTTTAAGCCAAAATGAAGTACAATTATAAGTTTCTATACTTAACAGAGGTTTGTTTCCTTCCTCTTTATATGACATTCTATTTATTTACCAGGAATTTAGTTGTGCTTTCATGTAAAGTTAGAAAAAAAGATGAAAGTCTTTCTCTAACTTTACAAGTTTTTCCATTACAAAGAATATAATTTATAGCCTTGCATAAAAGAAAACTAAAACAAAAAGAAAGGAGATACCCACATGACACTTTTTTCTCATACTTTAAGCTGGGATCCTTAACTGATCACATTTCATTATTTTATTTTATATTTATTTATTTATTTTGCAGGGCTGGGATGGAACCCAGGGACATTCTACCTCTGAGTGACACCTCAGCCCTATTTTTTTATTCTTTATTTTGAAACAGGGTCTCACTGAGTTGCAAAGGGCCTAAGTTGCTGAGGCTGTCCCCGAACTTCAATCCTCCTGTTTCAGCCTCCCAGATGCCAGGATTACAAGCGTGTGCCACCACGCCCGACACATTTCATTATTTTAAATGGTTATAGCGCCAGATAATTCTAATGCAAATAGGAAAAGCAGAATGCTACTGCACTGAATAAAAGTACATAAACACATGTGAGTATTAATATGCACAAAACATTAATCTCATGAGATTAATTTTTAAATCTTTTGGATGTCATCCTTTAGCACAATGATGTTTTTTTGTTTGTTTGTTTGTTTGTTTTTGGTTTTTTGTGGTACTGGAGATGGAACCCAGGAGCTTTTTACCTCCGGGCTACACTCCCAGACCTATTTTATACTTAATTTGGAGACAGGGTCTCACTAAGTTGCTGAGAGCCTCACTAAGTAGCCGAGGCTGGCTTCGAACCGTGTGATCCTCCTGTCTCAGCCTCCCAAGCGCCGGGATTATAAGCGTGCACCACCATGCCCGGCAGCACAATGTTTTCAACAACCAAATGTAAACTAGTTGTGGTTCGACTAATGAAATTTTATTGCTTGGTCTTTTTAGAGATTTGTTCACCCGGCAGGTTTCTCAAGGGTAGATTTTACTAACATGTTTAGGGCTAATAGGCTCTGAAATTCTAAGGACTGCTATCACATACTAAAATAGCCATAGCCATCCACAGGAAAAAAAAAAATCAAATAGTTTCAGGGAAATCAACACTGACAGTTGTTGCCTTCCATAATAGATAAACACATTAGCCAGGCTCTAGCTGTTAAAATAGAAAATCCAAAGTAAACAGCAGTTGTAAAAAGAAGCTTTTATGTAAACTGTACTAGTTCAAATGTGGTCTATGCCAACTTTCCTTCTGCCTAAAAGCCCATTACAGATGCTTGACTACTGATTGCAAAATAATTTGTGGCTAAGCAACAGGGCCCCCAGACTGTTTATGCATCAAATCAAACATGTTATTAGGTTACAGATATTAATTTCAAGATTCTGATTGTAGCAGGGCTCATAAATCAACCTAACATATGATATGGGGAACTTGGCTGGGTTAGAAAGATTTTCGGTCAGAGAAAAGGGAGCGCAGCCCTCTGCTTGGTATTTATTCTCTATTTGCCTGGGTTATACGCTCCCTTTACCTGCCTTATACTTAACGTGGTCGTCACTGCCTCATATTTCTTCTATAAGTTGACACAGCCTGGTTCAGACCTTTAACACTCCCCACATTAACTGGAGTGATGTCTTTTAATATATGTCCTAAATACCTTTGAGATCAGGGAAATTACAGTCATAGTGATCTCTTGATCAAAGGTTCTGAAAGAATGCAACAGGCAAGCAGAGGGGCCAGAGATAAAAAGCCTAGTAAGGGGGGAAAAAAAAGAAAGGAAGATGTGCAGTGTTAGACAATACACTTAGGAAAAGCCAGCGTACGCTGAGGATTAACTAGCCAGGAAATTCCCCTGAAATGGCTTGATGACATGTAATCTCCGCTCATGGTTTCTAGGAAAGTTAACGAGAAGTCACACTCCAAAATCAGACACAAAAACATCTACTTCAGAAAACCTTCTTCTTCTATTACTAATTAACAACCTTATTGGGCTTGGTTTGTATTTTCATACAAAAAAGCTATGAGCACTGCCCAATTGCCAGGTGGATGTTATCCCCACACTGTACACCAGGAATCCAGGACTCGGGGAAGTTAACTGAGCTTTCAGATTCCTCTCTGAGAAACGCTGGAGTGGGGAGTGGACTCCGGCCCACAGAAGCCAGGTCCAGCGCTGAACGTCCTCGGATGGCTTCTAGATCCTGTACTGCTGGTGTCTCAAGGCTCTCTGGTCAGTACTGATTTTTAAAAAGCAATGGGGGAAAATCGATTGAATGACTCACTTTTCAGCTGCATTAACTTTTTCAAACCACTGGGGTACAATTTACTAAATTACCTCTTCTAGAACATTAAATGGCACCCTAGTGGGTCAAAGAGTAAACGCACCTCTGCAGAGTGAGCCATTTGTTCTCGTCCCTGTAGCACCAGATGTAATATGTCCCCTATGACAGAAATATTAATCCATTTCCATTAAAAACACAAGAAACGATCCCACACTGGATAAAATGAGTATGGGGGAGTTTGGGGGTTGGGGGAGAGAGTCTCTCTCCTATAATCTTGCCCACAGTGCTGCAGAAAAGTCAACATGGACCTATGTGAAAATATGTGTTTTGCATTAAGTGGAGATTTATTTAATCAAGACCTCAAGACAGAATAAGAAATATCCGAAGCTGATGATGCCCAGGGGCCCAGGGGAAGACGTGCAGGATACCAAGGTGGACAGTGCCACCCTGCAGTGTGTGTTTAACACTCAGCTCAAGTGCTCATCTTACTTATGCAGTAAGATACATACCGCAAATAACTGGTCGTTCACGGGCATCTTTACAATATAAGTTACCCCTTGCCTGAAAACAACGTGTGTGTGTGTGTGTGTGTGTGTGTGTGTGTGTGTGTGTGTGTTACTGGGGATGGAACTCAGGGTCATTGTGCCTTTGAGTATACCCATAGCCCTATTTTATTCTTTTTTTTATTTTGAAACAGAATCTCGCTAAGTTGCCCTGAACCTGCATTGCTCCTGTCTCTGCCTCCCAAGTACTGGGATCACAAGCATGCACTACCACGCTGGCTGAAAATATCAATTTGTTGGCTGACAAGTAAGCATGTTATTCCTTCTAGTCTCCAAAAGCTTCTGGAGACATTTCTGAGTTGCTTTCATAATAGCTACTGAGTGATTTAGCATTCGTGAGAGGCCTTAACAGAGCCAAACTTTCACGTTTTCAGCACCGTTAGGCCCTTACTCTTCTGGAAGATAGCTATGCAATGAAAATAAGACAACTTTAATTTAAGAATCATCCAGCTTCTAATTAAACTGCCATAGGCAGCTGGTTGGATAAGTTTTAATCAGTTTCAATCACCTATTGATTGGTATACTGAAGCCTAAAAAATTAAAAGTAAAAGATGATTGGGGAATTGTCCCATCTCAGAACAACAGTAGAGGCCTCTGTAAATAACTCCTCTTTTAACCATCAGCTAAATGAACACTTCAATACTGCAGTACAAAGTCTTCTGCAAAATTACTTTAACTAACAAGCAGAAATTTATCAGCTTCAGCCAAAATCAATGCTGAAATCAATTTGAACACTGGTTGTGTCTAAAGGGGCTCATTGGCAATTTAGGGAAATTACACCATGTAAATGCCTGTGCTTTAATTGAACAGTTTCATCAACTAGGCTGTGATTGCTGTCCATTCATTTATTTACTTTCACTGCAGCTACCATTCTGCAAAGGAATGGCTTTTGTCAGGCTGCAGAAAGGCACTTAATCTTCATTTTGGGCACTTTTGTGCATAACAGACTTCGTGGAATGTGCGTCACATGGGCAGGGTCAACATAAACCAGTAGAGACTTTTGCTTTAACATAAAAACTGAACAATGCCAACTCTCATCACACCTTGCACCATCTGGGATAGTCATCTCAAAACCAGCGGCAAGGAATGCGAGGGCCCTCCGAGCATAGCCCCACACCTCTGCTGGGGAGCTGTGTTTGCAAGTGTTCCTTCTGAGAATACCATGTTCTGTTTGAGATCTCTTTGGTGGCTTCCAGCATTCTACAGTGTTAGAATGCTCCCCTTCAAAATATTAGGCAACATTTTGCTTTAGCGAGTCCTCTGAGATCAGTCAAGGGAAGATGCTCTTCTCCAATCCATTTAGGACAGTAAGGCATAATGGTACCACATACATTTTGAAAGTAAGAAAAGTGGGAGAGAGCAGGGAGAGGTCTACGTGGGAAGAAGAGAACTAGCTGTCTCATAAAAACTGCAAGCCCAAACATCAATAAGATCCAAGGATTATCTAAATACATTCACAAACACGCCCACAAAATCAGAGCAAAGAAAACTACCAAAGAGAAAATATCCAGAACAGCACTGAAGGGACAGGGGATCAGGACCAGCATCAGCATTTCTGACCCTAGATCGATCGGTCACTGCAAAAATTACAAGTCCAGGGAAGGAGGGAGGGAGGAAAACAGCTATTTGCTCAGATGGGTCATTGGGAAGGTATGTGTGCCTGATGCAAAAAAGCAAAAATATAAAACATAGCTGTAGCATATTTGCTAGAAAATGCTGGCAAAAATTCTTTTTCTTCTTCTTTCTCCAGTACTGGGGGTGGAACCTGGGGCTTCCTGCATGTTGGGCAAACATCTACCATGGAGCAGTATCCCCCAGCCCAATCTAGTTAAAACTGGCAGAAATTCTTAAACTTACACACACTTTGTTTATTTTAAGTGTTTCATAGAACCAAAGTACAATTTTTTTTTTTTAAATCAAGGCACTGGGAATGGGCAAAGAAATAAAAAAGCCTGGGTTTTGGTGGTGGTCCTATCTATCCACTTACCTGTGCTTCATGTCTACCTCTTCTTCTGTCAAATGATACCTACTATGTGTGGCGACACTCCAGTGAGGTGGGCGATCACCTGAGACATGTGATGGTGGCCCACTATGGAAATAAAATGCAGCCCTTGTGACTCCGGGCATCTCTAGGTCTTGGGTGTATCTTGGTGCACCATTTACTTGGGCCCCCAAATTAACAAGGAAATTGCTCATTTACCCTGTCAGCTACCCCAGCTGCTGTGTCCTTCAAATGTTCACTAAGAATTATCTTTTAAAAAAAAAAGTTGAAAAAGACCGGGTGTGGTGGCACATGCTTGGGAGGCAGAGACAGGAGGATCATACAGGCTTGAAGCCAGCCTTGCTGGCTTAAGAGACCCTGTTTCCAAATAAAAATATAAAATAGGTCTGAGAATGTAGCCCAAAGGTAGAAGGGTTCCATCCCCGGTACCACCACCAAAAAAAAAAAAAAAAAAAAAAAAAAAAGCTGAAAGAGAGAAAGTAAATGGTATACACAAATTTAACTCAGTACATATGCTCATGGTAAAAATTCACTCTGTAATTTTATCCCATGTATCATTTCTCTAACACTATAAACTTTCATTGACATACTTTTTTGTTGCTGAGACAATGTAAAGTATATTTTATTCATAGTTTTTAGATAACTTTTCAAAAACTTAATTATGGTTTAATCAGAGCTTTATGTTTATTGACTAAGTATATTGTTACATTTGCTGCTACAGTTAGCAGTCGTAATAGAATCAGTATGTTTTAGAACCTTGCACAATACATATTTTCCAAATACACTAAGCTTGTTAAAATGCTATATTGATTGTGCCCTAAAGCAAGTTCTAATTTTGTCTGAACATTTTTTCACTTCATTATTTGAATTCACAAAACAAAACCCATGAACTGAGCTTTTAGCAATAATAGTACACATTCTTTTCTTTCTTTTTGCAATACTGACAAGAAAAACTAGAAAAATTTTAGGGTTATGAGGATAATGTAATGCAAAGTCACATTTAGAAAGCAAAAAACCTGCTTTTAGAAACTTTATAGTACTATTTAAATCTTCATTGCTATTTCCACCTCTAGTTCACTAACCTATTCCTCCAGTTCAGTGTTAGTGTACAAATCAGAACCTACATATATTTCACTCCAGGAAGGCAGCAATTTAACAGAAACATGTTCTCCTACATCAAAATAACCAATGACAGAAGAAAGAGAAGAAGAAGAAGAAAAAAAAAAACATGGCAGAAAGTTATACACGGTAAATGCCTTTTGGACTTTCTAGTGAATTATTTTCCAAAAAAGCAATTTAAGTAAATGCCCTAGATGCTACGGTATACAGATATTTGCTTGTGTGATATGCCAGCCAAGAGACTACAATTTTCTAACACATCAAATACTGTGTCTTAGAATTCAAGAAATGTACCACCTCCATTAACACAACTCTACGATTAATATAGGAATTCAATTATTAAATTCTACATGTTTGAGAAGAGACCCAAAGGACAGACCAAATAGCAAGTTATGCTGTCAGCCAAGGAATGGTTGTATTAACATCTACTAAGGAGCCTCTAAAATTAATCAACTGGATGTGGTTCATCACTGCTTTTAAGAATTTATATTAATGTATATTTTATATTCAAAACCAATTTGGGCGAAAAATAACAAAAGTCAGAGCATGAATGGCAAATACCAACAACCCAGCTTCATCCAGGTGTCAGAGACCTGAGTCCTATTCGTAACCTGACCTTGGGCATGCCACAGCAAGAACGACAAGACCTCCAGGGTCAGCCTGTGCTTCACCCCACCTGCCCTGAGCTCACTCTGCTCCACGACACCGACCCTACAAAACACACTTGCGTCCATCGCAGGCCTTCCCCTAGGTGGCTCCTCCCTTCCGGTCCTTCAGGTCTCAGCTCAACTATCGCCTCCTGAGATGCGCCTTCTCCAAGCACCTCCCTGTAGCACTGCGAGGCCTGGGCTCATCTCGCTCCAGCATGCATCTGTATGGCCTTGATTACCAGCTTTGGCCCACTGCTGTGAGCACCAGGAGCAGCGGACCTTTACCGTCTCCTTCACTGCTGGACTGCATGTGCTCAGAGGGGTTTTTTGGCAAACAGTGACACTTGGTAAATATATGATTGGTGAATAAGTGAATATACAATAAGACAACTTGAAAAAACAAAGCCGGTAACACCCGACATAGATTTTCCTGGTCGCTGAGTGGCAGTTTTGGTTCCAGAACTTTAGACTCAGGAGAAGCCTGTGTGATGATCTCCTGCCAAGGTCTTAGGGGGAATTCTTTTTCCACATTCTAAACACCAGGCAGGTCGTTCTGCTTATGGTAGGGGGAGCTCACCTCCTGGAAGAGCTGCCTCTCAATAAACAAGAGTGGGTTCTTCCTGAGACTGTGAAGGACCTGCGTCTGCAAGTTAGTTCTGGAAACGTCCACTAAAAGCCCACAGTAGGTAAGGTACCACTGGGCATTGTGAAGACTCCCACAGGGAGGACTGTCCAGCAGAGAAAACGGGAGGAGAACACTCCTCATGCAAACCAAAGGCAGACTCACAGACATTCAAGACAAGCGATTTGTGTCTAGCCTGCAGAAGAACACAGAGCAAACCTGTTTGATTACAGGAATGCCCTACAGGGTTTTTTTGTTGTTGTTGTTTTGTGGTACTGGGGTTCCTGGAAGCCCTTCCATCTCCGGGCTACACTCCCAGACCTATTTTTTTATTTGGAAACAGGATCTCTTAAGCCAGAGAGGCTGGCTCCGAACCAGCGCGATCCTCCTGTCTCTGCCTCCCAAGCACGGGGATTATAAGCTTACGCCACCACGCCCAGCCCCTGCAGGTTTTAAGTCTGCCATTATGAAAACCTGAAGGCTTCATAAGATGCCAAATGAGCCAACTCCACGACCACTGCTCAAGTATCAGTTCCTCCACGAGGCCTTTCCTGATCCTTCCTGATGAGGGAGCCAGGTCTTCACTCCCTCCCAGCCCCAGGGCTTATGCCCCACACAGCTAGCCCCTGGAGTCCGTGCTCACCTGGGGCATCTCTCTGGACACAGGGGCCACAACATCACACGTACTCAGAACTTGGCTGCTCAACAAATAGATGAAGGAGGATGGAAGAGGCACCATTTTCAGGCCCTTTGCTACCTGTCCAGGCTCCTCTGGTGCCGTGCAAATTGTCCACACCTTTCTGTCAATGCTACACCAGAAACAGACCATGCATCCCAAAGAGGTGTACTGTAGGTGAGTCAAACCCAGAGGTTAAACTCTCCTAATGCTGCCAGAGGAGAGATTTCAGGGAAACCAGATCTCTCCCATCCTATAATAACAGATTTGTGTTAATGTAATGTTTGACCTGTTCACAAGCACATTTTCTGGGGGCTTTAAATTTCTTTATAAAGAAAGCATTTGTTGCAAGAATAAAATATTAGAAAACAGTCTTGCCATTTCAAAATTATTTGTCCCTGAAAGGAGATGGTGTTGAAACACTTAGGTTCAGCAAATTCTTACTTGAAATATTACCATAATGTATTGATTTTCGCCAGACTCAATTGACTGAAAAGTTGTTTGTATAGCAATATCGGCCAAACCAATACACTAGAACAATTTTGTTACCCATAGTAATCAAGTGCATTTCTGAAGTATAATTATACTGTCATAAAAATAAAGCCAAGATACCCTTTTTCCAAGCAATAAAACTATAGGGGCTATAAAACAGGAAGGAGAAGGGCTAAATAAATGAGATTTTAAAAAATGAAATTTAGTATCTTTCAAAATCACCACCACCTCCTTTTCCTTCCCTTAAGCCACAGTTAGCAAAAAAATGATCAATACTTCAATCTCAATAAACTATTCCAATAATAGTTAATTTGGGTGGAAACAGAGTCTGAAAATCTCTGCTCAGAGACCTGTGACATCCTGTCGTGTTGGTTAGATGCCAATAATCCATCATTGCCATAATGGATTTGAGCACGTGTGGAGTGGCAGAGACACGGAGAGGAACGAGAAGCACACGTGGGAAAGGTGCAGAGGGAGACTTGCGAGCTCAGGTTTATTCTCCAGGTTCCAGTCAATACAATACACATTACTGAGTGAGACGGACCTGTAACGGTGAACGCTAACAGAGCGCGCGAGGGAGACATACATAATTAATTTTATTTGACAAATACTCATTGATTTTTGGAAAACATTAATATCCTCGTGTATCACATGATCCAATAGCGCAACCCAGCTCTATATGTGAGTATTTAATTGTGTGTTAGGATGATGTCTTGTTTGCTTGCTTAAAATATGATCTTGGCTGCAAGGAAAAGGCTCTTCATTTGATTGGAAATTTAAAGTCAAAATAAATCAGTCACCCTAGTCCGTAGGTCAATATCAGAACCATTTAAAAACTACTTTTGGCCGGGCGTGGTGGCGCACGTTTGTAATCCCAGCATTTGGGAGGCTGAGACCTGAGGATCGCGGTTCGCGGCCAGCCTCAGCTACTTAGTGAGGCCCTCTGCAAGTCAGTGAGACCCTGTTTCAAAATAAAGAATAAAAATAGGGTAGGGGGTGTAGCTGGGAGGTCAAATGCCCCTGGGCTCCATTCCCTGGCCAGCAATAAATAAATAAATAAATAAATATAAAAATGATTCTTAATTTATAATATGTGTGTCAGGGTAAAAAGTATAAAGGAGTGGTGGTCACTGACACAGCATGAGAAGCTGGGGCCAGGCCTTCTGCTCTCGGTGTTGGTTTGACACGTCCAGGTTGGTGGTGTCGGAGAAGTCAGTTTTCTGGGCACTATGTGGTTCTCAAAAGCATTTCTGAGAATGGAGTACAATCTGAGAAATGGGTCACTGGAAAATCTTCTCCTTGTACAACCAGCACAGAAGGTACTTAGGGACTGAGACTGCTGTGTCTGTCAGGAGACGTTACGGGATTGCCCTTGCACATGTGGTCTCCCATTGACCGAAATGTTGCTCTCTGGCACAAGATCATATTTCTTCCATCAAGAACACTTTCTATTGTCTGTCTCAGAAATCCCATGTTTTGAAAGATTTTGATAACTAAAGAGCATTTAACGTACTTTCTCATTTTATGTAAATAACTATACGAGCTTCTAATTTCCATTAAATAACTCATATTACTACAATGAATTAAATGTTAATTCCAGCCTATAACTAAAATAAATTGTTTTTAGTTGGTACCTATAACCCATACAAGGGCAGAAGACAACTGCATAGCTCACATGATCAATCTCAGTTACTACGTCCATGGACCATCCTCAGCCCACCGCTCAACAAGTATCTTAAAGTATATAAGACACTCAAAAGGAAAAACCAACTTCTTTGAGAATTACAACCCCTTCTTATTGTCTCTAGATAATAATTTTTAGATAACGGTATATGTCCAATCTTTTTTTTTTTTTTTTTTTTTTGTGGTACTGGGGTTCCTGGAAGCCCTTTTCCCTCTGGGCTACACTCCTAGACCTATTTTTATTTTTGGAAACAGGTCTCTTCCAAGCGCGGGGATTACAAGCATGTGCCACCACGCCCAGCTTGTCCAATCTTTAAGACACCATTTAGGCAGTTTATATGCTACTAGTTTTATCACAGAAAACTCTACTCAAAGTCCAGACTAGACTACACACTGTGCTGTGGGAAGGGGCTGAACGTAGAAACTTTACAGTTTTCAAACACCTAAAGACTGGAATATGCAGCCCCGACATTGACAACTTTGCATTAGGGAAAAAATAATATAAAAAATGAGCCTTTAATGATTGTTGGCTAGCTGATTTTGCACGATTTTATCCTAAGACTTAGCTATCACTTCCTTTCTGGGTCCAAAGCTTGAGTCACCCCAGCAAACACCACGCCAAGGAAGTAGAGTCCGACTTTCATTTCAATGTAACACATTCTCCAAGAATGCCGGGAATGGATGCTCAGTATTCAGAGTTTAAACATGTGCACAAAATTTAATCAATCCAATCAATCCTGAGTTTGGAAATCACTACTGTTCTAGGTGAACATCCTAAAACAATTACGTAGCCTCTAACACTAGCTAGATATGGAGAGGATCCTACTAAATCTGATTGGAAAAAAAAAAATCTCTTCTTGCTTCATTCTGGTTTCAGCCAACAGTCGGTCGGCAAGTGTCTACTCAATCCTTAAGACTATACACTTAAAATATAAGAAAACACAATGAACTCTGCTGGACCCTGAGAAACAACACTGCCTGGAGGGTGCACAGAGCAAAAGAAAGAGATGATGCATAGATTTCTGGCTTTGATACACAACATCTACACAACTGTGAGCCCTTGTGTTTTCCAGAGGTAAAACAGGCTTTGTATGCTACCAGCTGACCCATACAATTTGAAAATAAATTACAAGAGAATATGCTTTGAAGCTTTTAGAAAATTATTATATGTAAAATAACATATAAAATAATAAATGATGCAAGGAATGGTGGCCCACGCTTATAATCCCACTCCTTGGGAGACTGAGACAGGAGGATCACAGGCTCCCCGACAGCCTAACAAGTACTGAGAGGCTCATCAACCATTAGAGGCTCTGTTTCAAAATAAAAATAAAAAATAGGGCCGAGGATGTAGCTCAGAGGTAGAATGTCTCTAGGTTTAATCCCCAGTACCACACACACACACACACACACACACACACACACACAAGTAAATAATACAACTAGAGAATAGACAACAGAATTATAACATACTGTAATATAAATGTAAAATTTCTCAACGTTAATTCAATACAACTGTAATTCTATGAGATGCTTACAGATATTTCCCAAAGGGTCCCATAGTCAAGTAAAGGTAAAAAACACAGGGTTTGAACATTGTTTCCATTATTACTGCTACCATTACCAGTAGCTAACATTTAATAAGCGTAAGTCACATGCTAAACTTTTTTTATAGGTGGTCTTATTTAACCTCATTACTTTATAAGATAAATACTAAAGTTGCCCCTATTGTATAGACAGGGAAACTGAAGTAGAAGACATCATATAACTTGACCAAGGCCAAGGCTAGTTAGTGACAGATGCAGGATTCAAATTCAAGAGTCGCTGTTCTTAATTATTGTTTTTTATTTCTCAAAAAAATTAAAATTTATTGAGAATGTTTCAGGGGGAAATCAAACATGTGACTTTCCTGAAAACAAAAATAAAAACTTTTTTTGAGAAAATCTGTAGCATTTTCGGAAACAGAGTAATAATTAAAACATACCCATTTCCTTTTCCTAAACTTTCTTCCTTCCTAAGCTTAGGCGATGCTTTAAGATATTTCCTTTAAAACCGGGCGTGGTGGCGCACGCTTGTAATCCAAGCATTTGGGAGGCTGAGACCAGAGAATCACGGTTCGCAGACAGCCTCAGCTACTTAGTGAGGCCCTTTGCAACTCAGTGAGACCCGGTTTCAAAATAAAAGAATAAAAAATAGGGCAGGGGGTGTAACTCGGAGGTCAAATGTCCCTGGGTTCCATCCCCAGACCCGCAAAAAAAAAACCAAAACGATATTTCCTTTATAATCCATTTATTACAAATTAGTAATCCAAAAAATACCAACTTAAAATTACCTGCTTAGGTCATTATTATTAAACAGAGAATAGCTCCATAGGGGAAAGCACAAAGAATCCACATTTTCATGTGGTTTAAATATCTGGAACCAAAATTTCATATTGCATAACTGTGGAAAATGTCCAAACTTAAACAGTGGGAATATATCAACGATTAAGTAATATACACGTTGCAGCTACACATGATATCATATCCCCTGAAATTCACAACATCTCATCAAGTAAAATAAGACTGATATATTAACTTTTTTTTTTTTTTTTTTTTTTTGGTGGTACTAGGGGTGGAACCCAGAGGCTTTCTACCTCCAGGCTATACTCCCAGACCTTTTTAATATTTTATTTGGAAACAGGGTCTCACTAAGTTGCTGAGAGCCTCACTAAGTAGCTGAGGCTGGCTTCGAACCTGTGCGATCCTCCTGTCTTAGCCTCCCAAGAGCGGGGATTACAAGCGTGCGCCACCATTCCCGGCTTGAAATATTAAACTTTTGCTTTACACTTATTAGCTTTATTACACTTTATAAGAAAAAAATTAAATAGGCCCGTTAGGCAGTTTTGTTACCAATGAGTGGATTTTCCAATATTTTCCTCATCTAGTTTATGTTGCATAGCCTCTAATATAATCATTTTGTTTGAAAAACCACAATTTTTATAGTCAACATCATTAAGGTAAACTCAGTGTAGGAGAAACCCAATCATAACACATCATACAGTGTTTTATAAAGACTTTAGTAAAATGGATTCTCATTTCTTGATGATGAGACCATTTCTTTATGATGAACTAAAAGCCGAAGATAGAAGAACAACAGAAACTGAGCCCAGGCAGACATGACAGGCACTGATCAAGAACAAGTCGTTATGCAAATGGTTCCCTTCACATTCTTTGCCCTAAGAATCACACAGGGTGCAGTGGCTCACGCCTGTGCTCAGGAGGCTGCGGCAGGAGGATGGGTGGAGCCCAGAGGTTCAGGCCAGCATGGGCGACACACTGAAATCCAGTCTCAAAAATACAAAGCAAGCCGGGCGTGGTGGCAATGCTTGTAATCCGCGAGCTTGGGAGGCGGAGACAGGAGGATCATGCAGGTTCGAAGCCAGCCTTGCTGGCTTAAGAGACCCTGTTTCCAAATAAAAATAAAAATAAAAATAAAAATAAATAGGTCTGGGAGTGTAGCCCGGAGGTAGAAGGGTTTCCAGGAACCCCAGTACCACCAAAATAATAATAATAATAATAATAATAATAATAATAATAATAATAATACAAAGCAAGCTGGGCGTGGGGGTGCACACCAGTAATCCCAGTACTTGGGAGGCTGAGACAGGAGGATCGCAGGTTTGCGGACAGCCTCAGTAAGTAGAGAGTCTCTCAGCAACCTTGCAAAACCCTGTTACAAAATAAAAATAAGCCTGGCGTGGTGGCGCATGCTTGTAATCCCCACGCTTGGGAGGTGGAGACAGAAGGATCGCGCAGGTTTGAAGTCAGCCTCGCTGACTTAAGAGACCCTGTTTCCAAATAAAAATATAAAAAATGGGTGTCTGGGAGTATAGCCCGGAGGTAGAAGGGTTTCCAGGAACCCCAGTACCACAAATAAATAAATAAATAAATAAATAAATAAATAAATAAATAAATAAATATTAAAATTAAAGAAGGATGGGGTGTAGCACAAAGGTAGAATATTCCTGGGTTCAATCCCCAGTAACAGAAACACACACACACACACACACACACACACACACACCACCACCAACAACAACAACAACAACAACAACAACAACAATGCAGAATCACCAAAGGGGAAGTATGAGAAAGAAAATAGATCAAATAATATTATGTGCATATATGAGCATATCATTATGAATCTCATTATCGTATTCAATTACAGTGAGCAATAAGAAAATTAATTTTTAAAAAATTTGAATCTTACAACTACCCATTAAAAAGAGAGAGAGAGAGAGACAGAGAGAGAGAGAGAGAAGTGTTGGATGTGATGATACACACCTATAATCCCAGCACTTGGGAGACTGAGATAGGAAGATAAGACTCTGTTTTAAAACAAAAAAATAGTAAAAGGTAGAGGGTATAGCTTGGAGACAGATTCCTCTCAGTTCAGTCCCCAGCATCACAAAAAGAGAAAGAAAAAAAGAAAGAAAGAAGGAAAGAAAGAAAGAAAGAAAGAAAGAAAGAAGTGAAAAAATCATTATCACATAGGCAATAATATAATTGGAATTTTTCTTTTTTATGAGAAATCTACTGTATAAAGTACTAAACTTATCATGATACACCTTCCATAAGCAACCAGTGTTCAAAACATATTAATGTTAAAACACTCATATTAAGCTTGAGCAATGGAAGCTGAGTGAACTCAATATATAAATTGCTAATATCACCCCAGTATTCTAGTAAATTAGAGAGCGTGTGTTAGGGACATGTGGGCGAATGCTCCCTTGCACACTGTGGACCTGACAGAAGCTCTGGCCACGTTTCCTACCTAAACACAACAACAGAAGGGCTAAGTGGGAAGTTAATATGGAGAGGGGACAGAGTTGAGCTGGATGGAGGGCGTTCTGGAGCCAGAGGGTGGTGTTGACGGCAGCATCAACAATGTGAGTATATTTAATGCCACTTAACTGTACACTTAAAAATGATTAAGATGGCAAAATGTATATATCCAAAATTTATATTTCACCACAATTAAAAATAATTTTTTAAAATTACTGTAATTTCATATTAAAATTTTTCCTTGGGGGCTGGGATGTTATTTCCACTTCCCTGTGTGGCTCCTTTTAAAATTTTAACATCTATGCTGGGGGTGTGGCTCGGGAGAAGAGAGCACATTTCATAAGCACAAAGCCTTTGCTTCGATCCCCAGTCCCCCTCCCTAGGAAATTCTGTTTTAACATCTAGGATATTATATCTAACAAAAATGATCTGCTAGGGCTTGGTGATCTTGTGCTTTTTCGAAACCTCCTTGAATACACCAGGATAGTAAATTCACAATAGGCCTTCAATTAAGAAATATAAAGCTTAAAATTTGGTGACATGACACAGATAAAAAGGAGTCTAAAGAAATGTGTTTGGATTCCATTTAAAGCCAATAAGGGAAATATAAAGAGTTACTAGAAATCTTTCCTATTTTATTTTATATTTGGCAATCAGCATAAAAGCATTAAGAAGAAAGGCTGAAGCTTTAAAAATCATTCCTCCCAGGGAATTCAAGAGAAGCGGACTGGAGCACATGTGGCCCTTCATATTTCCTTCCTAAGAACCTTCAGGACAGGGTAGAAATTCAAGTCAGATAAGGGTAAGGAGCAGAAAACTAAGAAGAGATGCCACTGAGATGGGAGGATGGCAGGCTCGAAGTCTGCACTCAGTAAAACCCTGTTTCAAAATAAAATAATGGCAGGGGATGGTATAGCTAAGAGGTTGAGTTCCCCTGGGATCAATCCCCAGTACCCCACACAAAAAAAGCAATGTTATATAGGCCATAAAAGTGATCCCATTAGCCACATGGCAAGAGGTGCTAGGATGCTCCAGGAAAGAAGATGGCACAGCAGGCCCCCAACATCTTAAGGACAAGGCCCAAGGATGTTTTAAGAAACGTAGATTATTTACATCTCTGAGTTTTTGTACTGGAGGGACTTAACTTTCAGACCAACTATGCACAATATTCAGTTCATCTGAGGAAAAAGAACCCAAATATGTGAACATAAGTTCTTAATGAACTGTACCTAGAAGAAAGGACTCGCATCCAGGCTGTACCTGGAGGGAACGGAAACTCTGAATGGGTGACTGGACCAGATGGCTTCAAAGAAGGTTTCAACCCCAAGAAATTAAAGTCTGTGTCAAGGCCGCCTGGATACATGCGAGATATTCTGGGCTTTCAGGATGTGACCCTTGGTTGTGGTCAAATGACAAGGCCATTTTTTAACGGTATTCATGTGGCTAATCAGAGCTTAGAGTTCTCAGAACATGAGTAGCCAATTAGAAAATTAATTATTTTATAACTCTAAAATTATATATTATTGTCGATACTAAAATATCGAAGGTAAAAACACCAACATGATGTGTGGCGGGGTTAGTGTATATATGGAAAACAGCTCTCTGGAGGAAAGCTTTATTACTCCCTTAGGGCTTTCTTACAGAGTATGGATTTTTTAATTCCTAGTGGAATATTTTTCATACACCATTGCAGACTATTAAGTACCAGATATTACATTATGTAGTTTAAACTTTGCACTGCTGCATGAGAAAGACTTCCCTGTCGAGACAACTATTTTTTACGGTTAGCATTTTTTAATATGAAAATGAACACTCCTTTAGGGTAAGATCACCACGACGGGAATTTGGGAGAGTTTTATAACTTAACATATTCATCAATGTGTGCAGAAATTCTCTCAGGGGAGTAGGGCGAGGAAGGAAGGAAATACAACAGGAAGAAAGTTGTTTTTTTAATAACTTACAGTGTCAACACAGGGCAAAGCAATGGTATTTATAATGTTTGGCTTCCACTGGGCATAACTGAAAACAGGCACGGGACTGGCAATAGGGTGCTTGTAAGTTAAAAAAAAATGGTTTTAAAGAGCAAAGGGAAGTATGCATTACGATTCAGGCCAGTTAAAGGTACATTTGATAATGGTGGGCTATTAACTACTCACCTAGGGGAGACGCAGACCCAGAAATATTAAAAAGGCAATATAAATGCACTTTTCAGGCAATTCTTGAGAAAAGAGAAGATGCCTTGCAGAATTCTGGAGTCAAACGTGAAAATAAAATCTAAGCACTGGTGGTCATGTAAAAATATTCACCACAGAGTACTTGGATATCAGCATTTGGCAAAAGCGGGTAGGAAGTTTAAACAAAATTGACTACTCACTTGTAGACTGTGCCTCCGTTGCCATGGCCAAGGGTGTCTCGATACCGTATGTCTTGTTCATTCATCTCCACAAGAAAGAAAGAAAAACAAAAAGGGTGTCATGCTGTGGATGGAAATGTCAAGGAAAAGCAACTCTGGGCCATAAACAACAAGCAGTCTGGGTCATTTCAAGTTCAGCTGCAAGAACGAGAAGATCAATACAACATTTGCTGTCCAATTTATAAAAGACGATACCAAGGGACAAAGTGATGGAAAGTTTAATGACAATTTGTTTGCCTGGGTCATTTCATTAAAGTTTGATAAAAGGTGTCAAAATAGAATGATATAACATAGCTCAAAAGGGTCAGGTCAGAGATACTGATAAGAAAACAGTCTCCAGGACGGCATATAGCCAGTGCCGAACAGCTCTGCACATTACCAAAGTCAAACTTGTGAGGACGGCACACACGGACACACAGCCAACAACCTAATGTATGAGCTAGAAATAAGTCAGCCCTGGAAACTCCTCGGGTGACCCTACAATTAACAGCAGGCAAACGAACGGAATAGTGTTTATGATTTTCCTAGACTAAAAGGAGATTTTCTTTGCAAATGACAAATTAGTAAGGCAATAACTGCTATTATGCAGATGGAAAAGTGCCGAATCAATTCACTTTAAAATGCACATATAAGCCGGGCGTGGTGGCTCACGCTTGTAATCTCAGCATTCGGGTGGCTGAGACCTGGAGGATCGCAGTTTGTGGACAGCCTCAGCTATTTAGTGAGTTCCTCTGCAACTCAGTGAGACCCGGTTTCAAAATAAAGAATAAAAAAATAGGGCAGGGGGTGTAGCTCGGAGGTAGAATGCCCCTGGGTTCCATCCCCAGACCCGCTAAATAAATAAATAAATAAATAAATAAAATGCACATATGCACATATAGTCACCAGGCAAGGTGGTGCATGCTTGTAATCCCCACGCTTGGGAGGCGGAGACAGGAGGATCGCACAGGTTCGAAGCCAGCCTCGCTGGCTTAAGAGATCCTGTTTCCAAATAAAAAAGTATAATAAAAGGTCTGGGTGTGTAGCCCAGAGGTAGAAGGGTTTCCAGGAACCCCAGTACAACCAATAAATAAATAAATAAATAAATAAATAAATAAATAAATAAAATGCACATACAGTCAAACATTATAATGCATGAAGGAAAACATATAGGAATACAGTTTTTATAAACTAAGGCCTTTATAATTTACAAAACAGTTTACATATCAAGATCCCATAAAACCTTTCATACCGAATACTATTCTCATTAATATTAGGAACGGTAGGTGAATTATGTTAGTACCCACAAAATAACATTTTAAAGTTTTTAAGGAACTCTCTGAATAACTGCTCGTCAAATGACTTTAAGGCTAGTCAGTTTCTGTTTGATGCCTTTGGTGATTTTTTTTCATGCACACTGGTCCAGTTGCTTAAAAATTAACTGCCAACTTTATTCACTAAGTAGATTTAATAAAGGTGTTATTTTCCATAAAGCTAAAGCTTGGGAAAAGCCACAGTAAGCCCTGAAAAAAAAAATCAATTTCCAGGGAATTGCACTGCCTTGCATGGGCAGAAAATGGATGGAGTTTTTAATTCAATATCACTTGGAAAAAAAAGAGTTTGCTCTCAGACCATTACAAGTAAAGCTTTAAATATTTGCTCTACTCTGAACTTCCACCAATTGAATAAAGCAAGGCTTCATTTATCAAGGGAAATATTTTCTTCTATACATTTCTGAAGTTGAAGCTTCAGAGAGCTTGATAATTAGGAGTGCAGAGCAGGTAACAGGACCAGCTTGCTTTCCAAGTCGTTTTGCCAGTCCCTAAAAGAATATCGGCAGACGAATGTGGAAAGGCCAATCCGGCACCCAATCTAATTGTGGTACAACCTGATTGATGCAATTTACAATCAGTTAATTCCTGCACTTAGGGTCGGTGAGAAAGTGACAGGCACGTCAGGAAAACTGACAACTGTTTTCCTCTTTGAAGGAGACTCTCTTCTTTGCTACCTCTATTCTATAAATACAGGGGAAATGTTAATTTGAATAAAAGATGGGGCATGAAGGAAAGAAAAAACTCTACTATTCTGGAATAAATATTCTCAACCAGCAAGAAGGAAAGGTGGCTTCAGAGGCTAAACTAGCTGAGTCGCTATTTGGTTTACTCTGATCAATGAGAGATTGTAAAGAGCACTATCTATTGGCGGGTACAAATGGGCTACTAGGCCAATTCCCTAAGAACATTCTCTAGGTAATCTAAACATACCTCCAACAACCTAATTTGTGCCATTAACTTGCCTAACAAGCTATTCTCTCACTGTGGCTTGGAGTAAATTTCTAGGAAAGAGAAATTTCACTTACTCAAGTCTACACGTTCTGAATTAATAGCACTGATACATGAGGGTAAACATGATATAGGAGGACACTTGGGGGTCTCGGCTCTGTAAGTGTGTGGTCATATCCTCTCCACTGCTCCATAGGCAAAGGGTGTGAATGTCTCTGAGCCTCCGCACTATTATAATCCCAAAGCCACAGTCTTTTTGGTGCTCTGGCCCACTAGGTTATGAAAGAGAAGTGGCCAGCGTTCCTGGCATTCCAATCTAACCAGGAGTGGTAGGCATACAACATCATGAGAAGAGAGCCAGAGAGCCTTGGGGTGGAGTTAGGGAGAAGGGAGGAAGGCAAATGTTTGGTGCACAGGGACAACCCTGAGTGCTAAGTATTGTGTAAGCAAAGAAGACCAGAAAAAAAAAAGACCAAAATATAGAATCCCTCAGGTAATGAGGAAGATTGCAAAAGTCATATAAAGATAAAAATGGTTTTGAAGAGCAAGTTCTAGCTAGAACCATGCTGCTTTAAGAAAGTATCCATTTAAAAAAATGATTATCATTTGCAAGAAGATGGAAAGCCCTGGAGAACATTATGTTAAGTGAGATCAGCCAAGCACAGAAGGAGAAGGTACATATGTTTCCTCTAATATGCCCAAACTAGGGAACGTAGAGGATACCAGTGGGACTCCAGATAATGGAGGGGAAATATCAGCAAAGTTTGAATGGAAAGATAGGAGAGGAGGAAGGCTGATCTTGATTAATGAGGGCCTACATCTGAATATGTGTAAAATTATGAATATGACATGGTTACCCTGGACAACCATTGGTGGGAGGGGGGAAGGGAAAACGGGGGCGGGGGGAGAGGGCACCAAATATAGTTTAAATGTATACTATTTATGTTCAATAAAAAATTGTTAAAAGAAAAAAAATGATTAAAGAATCTCTGATGCTTTGAAGTTATATAGACCTTTTTCTGGCCTATGAACCAATTTATCTGTAATTTTTGTTTGTTTTGTTTTTATTGTTTTGGTACTGGAGATTAAACAGGACATTTTACCTCTGAGGCTAGACCTCCACACTACTTTATTTTTTTGTCTTGAAATGGTCTAAGTTGCTGAAACTGGCCTACAATCTGTGATTCTCCTGTCTTAGCCTCCCAAGTACTGACATTATAGGTGTGTATCACTATGCCCTGCTTAATAGGTTTTAATGTTTAAAAATATCAAGCTGAGCATGGTGGCACACGCTTGTAATCCTAACATTTGGAAGGCTGAGGCTGGAAGATCGTGGTTCTTGGACAGCCTCAGCTATTTAGTAAGGCCCTTCACAACTTAGTGAGACCCTGTTTCAAAATAAAGAGTAAAAAAAAACAGGCCAGGGAGTGTAGCTCGGAGGTCAAATGCCCTTGGCTTCCATCCCCAGACCTGCAAAAAAAAAAAAAAAAAAAAAAAATTCAGATTCTTTTTTTCTTTGCTAATTATGTCTCATTTTTTAAAAAGTGGAATTTTTGTTATATTTTGTTTTGAGACACAGTCTCAAAACTGTGGTCTTGAACTCCTGGACTTAAGTGATCCTGCAGCCCTAGCCTCCAAGAGCTGGTGTTATAAGAATGTGCCAACCCACCAGGCTAAAGAGAATATTTTTTTAAGGAAAACTATTAGAGCAGAGCTTGTGAATTGAATACCCCCCAAAAAAATCAAATTTTTAGAATTTTATATCTGATCAAAATAGGCTATTTTAATTGTTCTTAACTATGCAAAAATCATGAAAGGGTTTAACATAGCTAATAACATTTTTCCTTTTTAGATGAGCATTTAATTCGACTTCTCAAAATGAAGCCCAGGAACAGAGCTTATTATGAAATGAAGGTGAGATTTACAAACCTACAGAGTACTATATTTAATGTTATGACTAAAATCAAGCACCATAAAAATAGTTTTACAGCACCTTAAGACCACTCAGCCCAATTTGCTTAGGTTATATAACCAGCCGGTAACAACCAGTCAGCTAGAATGCCTCTTTCTTTCCACCCACTCCAGTTCAGTGGCACGCGTTAGCAGTTTGTCTCGGGTGCAGAACAGAGGACATCCCTCTCTAGCAATGGCTTCTGGCCCAGAGGAGGGCAAACCATCAAGTGAAAGGCACTCACAAGGAAAAAGCAATTTCATTAGCTGTGTTTGTTTTTAAGAAGAGAAATGTCTTAGAAATCATTAAGCTCTTTCAGTTGAAAAGTTTTTTTTGGAAAAAAAAACTTTCAGTAAAGATGCCATATGATTTTTAAATGTAGTTTGGTTTCCCTTCTTAACTAAAAAATGCAGGTAAGGAGCAGAATAATAGGTATGAAGAAGGAGGAAGAAAAAGCCACAAGAGCTCCAATTCCTATACAATTACTACTACGTGTCAAGAGCCAAGAAAGCAAATGACCTGGGAGAAATGACTGCCAGGGTTCCTGCTTCTGCTGAGAGAGAGACAGGGTCCCAGGAAGAAATAAAGACAGCAGCCACCCGGGCAGTCAGGCTGTGTTAGTGCAGGTGGAAGAGGGCGCTGTGTGGTTGTGACTTACGTACAGTCTTGTTTTCGGTTCGCTCCTTAAATGAGATCTAAGATGAACCACTAGAATCCAAGAGTTTTATACTCTAGTGATGATTCAGTTTCTAAAGCTAATTTTATAGTCTATACCTATTTTCTCTCCCTTTTTCCTCTAAACTTGAATTTTTTTCTCAAGACATCTGAAGTTCTTAAAAACAGCCAAAGAGAGCTGGGCGTGGTGGCACACGCTTGTAATTCCAGCATTTGGGAGGCTGAGACAGGAGGATCCAGGTTCGTGGCCAGGTTCGGCTACTTAGTGAGGCCCTTTGTAACTCAGTGAGACCGTGTTTCAAAATAAAGACTAAAAAATAGGGCTGGGGGTATAGCTTGGAGGTCAAATGCCTCTGGGTCCCAATCCCAGTATGGAAAAGAAAAAAAAAAGGCAGCCAAACACGCAGTAGGAGCAGAATTAGTTCTAGATCTGTTACTTTATAGTACATTAACACTTGACTTAGCAGGAACAGGAAATATTGTCACTCTTAAAAAATCTAAAGGATAAAAAGAGGAAAAATAACTTTGAGATGCAAAATTCAAAGTCACATATCCTTGGAGTCACTGTGCACTTTCCAAATCCTTTAAACTGACTCTTTGGGCTATTTCCAATCAGCTTCAAACCCAGGGCCAATGTTAAACAGATGATGCCACGCTGCAGCTGAGTGGGAAACCACTCCCAGGAAACACAGCAGCGAGGCTGACCTGCAGCCTCAATACAGCATGTCAAAATACCTTATATTTTAAGCTGAGAAAATGGAACTCTCCATCAGAAGGTGGTAACAGAAAAACAACATCTCCATTCCAAAGACTAAATGTTAAAACTCTTAAAACAGTGCTTGATTTAATACATTAATGAAATTAATGGAGAAAATGAAATGTAGTTCAATTATGAATTAGCAAAGAAAACATTCTTTGTTTATTGGCTGCCTATGTTAGGAAGAATCAGTACCTATGGCTTATAAATCATTAAAATAAAAATGCTCAATTAATCCTTATTTTATATGTAAAGGTCTAAAAGAAACCAGTCCTATCACTAGACCTTTCACAAATCGAAGCAATAATGGTTTCAGAAGGCAGTCACACTCTATGAGCAGACAATTGGAGAGATTTAGTAAATCCCACTTTATAGAGCAGAGACTAATCGGAAAACACAAGCCAGTCAAATGTTTCTTATGAACTGTTGACACTATATCAATGCTGAATCAATTGGTGGCATTTACCCTGAGTGACAGAAAAGAAATAAATATTTATATCACATAACCTATATCAATGAACCCAGGCAGAAAGCTATTTCTAGCCTGTCAATATTTGATTATCTTGAAGAATCATGTCCCTTTCTTTTAATGATTAATATGAATTCCTTATTAAATCTAAGTGGAGGCTAGTGGAAAGGCAAATCATTATAAACCACTAAAATAAAATAAAATAAAATAAAAACTACGCTCAAGTGTTAAAGTATCGTTAAATGTGACTTACATCTTCCATATCAAGTGGTGTCAGTGTTCAGCCCAGAATGTCTGCTGCCCACACTGTGCAGGCTCCCTCGCAGCAAGGCTACCTCACACATTTAGTTCCTCTACAGCCCAGCTGAGGAATTACTATAAGGAGGTATATCAAAAGCTTCCAAAGGCAGATTGTTTTTGTTTTTTGAGTGAGACTAAATATAAAAGAAGCCTACCCTTAACAGAAAGAAAACGCCATATTATTTAATGTGGGGTTAGCACCTTCCCAAGGGAAAGCAATAAACAATCTTTAAGTGTCAAAAATCATTCCCGTGACAATCTCCTACCACAGAGAACCTCATAACTGAGACTACTAATATATTTATGATACTGTTAAAACATTAGGAACATTTCAGATTTTTTTTTTTTTGTAGTGGAAATAGACTGGCTTTTGTTTTTTCATTTTTGAAAGAGGAATCTATGACAGGTTATTTTCCATTGCCTGGGCTGAACAAATGTAGTTAAAGCTTCTTAATTTATGTCAATTTTGAAATATATTTTCCAGCTGGAGAACACAACTGACTTGTACATAGATTACAATTAGTAACTAGAATGCAAGCACGTTGAAGATACATAAATATCCTGGGCTTGGTATTTCTGCTTTTTCATACTGGTTCTGCAAACATCCAGGGCACTGTGTGGAGAGGGGGCTACAGACGTGAACTCCGTCTAAACAAGCCTTTAGCTGCCTAACGGTAAAAGTATTGGGCAAATGTGATCTAAAACTGGGGAGCTGGAGACACAGCTCAGAGAGCTTGCCTAGCGTATGTGAGGCCGTGGGTTCAATCCCCAGCACTGCCCCCCACACACACTCTAAAATGTTGAGACTAATGAGATTATACACACATACAACATCAGATTCTCCTTGGCTGTAAGTGGAATATCGAAGGACTAGAGTTCACACTCACTGCCTGACCAACACTGTCAGGACCAGATCAACTTAATTTTTTCTAACTGTATTCAAGAGATTATGTGCTAAATTAAAAAGGCTTTCAGAATAACTACTATACCGTGACCGTGGAGGCACGCGCATCGTTAGGCCACAACGTTACGTGCGACGTTACAGGACAAGCGTGAGGACCCAGCTTTGTCTCCTGACGGGCCCCACTACAAGTACTTGATTCATGAGATGTCAATGGGACTTGGAGAGGTCAGCGTGTGAAGGCACCGAATAAGCATCTGAGATAATTAAGATTTCAGCCTTCGAAACATGGACGGGAAGTGAACAGCAGTTAAGAAAATCAATAAGAGTCTTTTATTTGCAGTGACACAGATGTCTCAGTCAATAGAGCCTAATAGGCAGGCTTGATCGCAATGGACAGGCGTCTGCCTCCAAGGCTATCCAAGGGCTCCCACTATAACAAACATTAAACCGCATTTATGCTGCTATTGAAGAATCGAGGACCCTGTAGGTAGCTTAATTTACCAGCATACGTTTAAAAGCACTATACGATTTTAGAAGTGACCATTTACTTGAAACAAAATTAGTGAGAAATAACTGGCCCGTAGGCCCCTTTCCCCCCCACTGGCTGGGTTAGGTCATTCGGCCTCAAATGGACCGTTGACCAGGCAAACCAAGGTCTCTGGAAGCCCAGGGATTTTATGTGCCAAAGGTCTGCTGTTCTTCTGTAACCCTCAAGAGCCAGTGTTCATTTCTAGACAAAAGAAGGACGTATGGTTAAGAAAGTAACAGTTTTTCCTGTTCTCCCAAAAGATAATGAAAGAAAGAATCTTCTCAGAATACAGGGCCATTTCAACAACCCATGGGTCGACACACTTGTTCCGAGCTGATTGACTTTTTTAAGCTGGGATGGTAGCAGGGCCTGCGTACGGTACTTCAATCTGCTGGGAGTGAAACCCATTAGCACAGTTTGAAAAAACGTGCTGCAAATTGCTCTGCCAATCAAATTACGCCATGCTCTTCATTTATGACATGAAGAAATCCACAGACTGTTGCGTAATAAGTTTATGGTTAAAATTCTGAATAGTAGTAACTTACTATTATTTGAAAATCTTAATCTCTAATAATACCTACCTGGCCATTGGCTAATATTTTTTTTAGTTCAGCAGAAGACTTCTTTAAGCTGAAAAAGAAAGATAAAATTATTAGTGTTGTGATCACAAAAAAACTTTGAAAACCACTGAAAATTCCAGATTAAAATAATCTTTGCCTTTCGGCATAGACATGGCGCACGCTCTTCTCCTTGTAACTAGTTGAATGCCAAAGGTATCAAGGAGGAGACCCCGTTAGTAATCCACAGCAATAAAGAGCCTACAGTCAAGAGGAAGCTACAGTGCTTTTATGGACAACAGTGGTAACTTTTTAGTCATTATTTCTGCTGCCTTTGGGAAGCCTTTCAGTGGCGATTTATACAGACACTGTCATCTGCTAAACACAAAATATTTAACAATGCGCTCTGAGAATGGTCACAGCAAACAAGGATTACAGAGCTTCACGAGAGTAAATAGATGACTGAAATCCTGATCTTTTACTACAGTTAAAAGTTGCAATTCAACTTCCTGAGAAGCAAATGGATAGTAATAAATATTGGTCCTCAACAGCTATGTGATCTAAAGCCAAGTTCCTTATCCTCTCTGAACTTCAGTTTTCTCTTTCTATAAAATGGGAGAAATATCCGCTTTACTGGGTAACCAGGACAATTAAATATTACAAAATAACACTGTGCCTTGTACACAGTGGGTGTACTTTTATTAATAAAATCAATAAATTATAGCTGCCTTCTCTTTTCTTTGCTTTCCTCTCAGTATGAGACTCAGCTCCCAGTGTTATTTAGGGAACATTAAAACATTCTCTGGATATAGATGGCCATGTTTTGTAGCTCAGATACGGAGGTATCCCCGAAGGCCTTTATGGTAAAGCCTTGGTCCCTGGGTGGGCACTACCAGGAAGTGATGGAAACTCTAAGAGGCAGGGTTTGAGGTAGCTGGGAGGCACGCTCTCAACGGGGATTGTGGGATGCTGGTCTCTCTGCCTCTCTGCCCCCCACCCTGCCGCCACGAGGTGCGCAACTTTCTCCTCCGCACGCTCCCCCCATGATGTGCTGCCTCACCACAGGGCCTGAAACCTCCAAAATAACCCTTCCCTCTTTGTTAGATGGCATCTCAGGCATTCACCAGAGAAAAAGAAAGCTAATTAATACACTATGGTTAAAATTTATGTGGATGAGCTTAGTGAAAAAACTCTTCTTAAGAAGGAAGAGTAAGCCGGGCATGGTGGTGCGCGCTTGTAATCCCAGCATTCGGGAGGCTGGGACCAGAGAATCGCGGTTCGCGGACAGCCTCAGCTACTTAGTGAGGCCCTCTGCCAACTCAGTGAGACCCGGTTTCAAAATAAAGAATTAAAAAATAAGGCAGGGAGTGTAGCTCAGAGGTCGAATGCCCATGGGTTCCATCCCCAGACCCACAAAAAAAAAAAAAAAAAAAGAAGGAAGAGTAGCCAAAGGAAGCTCTGAAGTTCGTCTAGCTTAATGATGAGTTATAACTGTACACATCCGCCCGGCCAGTAGAGTGGTGCACAAAATAGCACCTCTGCAGCCAGGGTTCTATTTGACGTTGAAGGTGCCTTAATTCTATTCCTGATCTAACCACTCCACCTCTACCCATCTTCCAGATTTACTTTCTCCCCAAGTTAGTTATCACTGTCAATGTCTTTCTTGCTGCCATATCCTCCCCCAAGATAGGATGCCCCCTGAAAACACAGACCACTTCTTATTCTATATATCCCGTTATCTGTCTCAGCCCGTGGCTTGCTAAGTGTTCAACTTGTTGTTCTGGTTGTAATCATGTCATAGCAGTAGTCAGAGTAACACAGGAAAACATAAAGATTTAAAAAAAAAAAAAAACAGCCAGTATGGTGGCACATGCCTATACTCCCAGTATTACTTAGAAGGCTGAGAAAAGAGAACCACAGATTTGAAGCCAGCCTCAGCAACTTAGTGAGACCCTGACTTGTTTGTTTGTTTGTTTGTTTGTTTGTGGCACTGGGGTTCCTGGAAGCCCTTCTACCTCCAGACTACACTCCCAGACCTATTTTGTATTTTTTTATTTGGAAACAGGGTCTCTTAAGCCAGCGAGGCTGGCTTCGAACCAGCGCGACCCTCCTGTCTCCGCCTCCCAAGCCTGGGGATTACAAGCGTGCGCTACCATGCCCGGCTGAGACCCTGTTTTTGAAAAGAAAAAATAAAATAGAACTGGAGGTGTAGCTAGAGGTAGAATGCTCCTGGGTTTAATCCCCAGCACCACACAGACATACACAAGCAAGGACCATAAAATTAGCTGGGTGTGGTGGCTCATATCTGTATATCCAGTACTTGGGAGGCTGAGACAGGAAGACCACAGGCTTGAGGCCAGCCTCAACAACCTAGCAAGAACTTGTTTCAAAATTAAACACAGGGGCGGGCCAGGTGTGGTGGCACACGCTTGTAATCCCTGCGTTTGGGAGGCTGAGACAGGAGGATCGCGCAGGTTTGAAGCCAGCCTCAGCTACTTAGTGAGGCTCTCAGCAACTTAGTGAGACCCTGTTTCCAAATAAAATATAAAATAGGACTGGGAGTGTAGCCCAGAAGTAGAAAGCCTCTGGGTTCCACCCTCAGTACCACGAAAAAAAAAAAAAAAAAAAAAAAAAAACAGGGGCAGGACAGGGGAGCTGGCATATAGCTCAGAGGTAGAATGCTCCTGGGGTCAATTCTCAGTATAGATAGATAGATAGATAGATAGATAGACAGACATATATATACATATATACATATATACACATACACACATATGAAAACATCAGAAAATAAAAAAACTTAGAAGTAATATGAAATATGCACACATCCCATTTAGTATCTTTACTATACTACATTTGAGAAAAATCTCAGGCTTCAAGTTTGGCCACACATTCAAGTTGTAATTATCCTCCTTTCTAAATACTCCTTAACATTCTACTATATCCCACACAAGACGATGGAGCCTCAGCCCTTACTTGTCTGAGTTTTATGAGATATACCCTCACCCAAGGGTTTTAGACTTTAATAATGTTCCTCCGAGTCTAAAAGTCCGTGCACTAAAGTGGCAGTTAAGAATTTTGTAGATTGAGACTAACCCTGAAACACCAAGAACTAAACAGCTGCCTATAGTCATTCCAAGTAACAAAGTGATAACAACAACTACCATCCATGATGACCACTGCCAGACGCTGTGCTAAATGCTATCACCCATTATCCTAATCTAATCCTCACGGTAACTGCATCGTTTAAGGTTATAATTATTATCCTTAATTTATGGAGGAAACTAAGGTGCAGACCTTGCTCAAAGTCAGTCAGTCTCTCCCTCTCTCTCTCTTTCTTTCTCTCTCTCTCTCTCTCTCTCTCTCTCTCTCTCTCTCTCTCTCTCTCACACACACACACACACACACACACACACACACACACACACACCTTTTTTTCTGGGAAATATTTAAATCCTAGCATTCCCACAAATGGCTTCCAATTGGATTGTTCCAATTATATTATAAAGACAAAAATAACCAAACAAAGCCTACACGATGCTTCACAGATACTCAATTATGTCATAAACTTGAAATAACATTTTGATTCATTGCATTTACAAAATGCCTTTCATCCAAGAAACAAAACGTAATTCCTTAATATGGCTTCATCAATCTTACTAACACCAGAGGTAGATAGATGGAAAGTTTAATCATCCTAATTTTACATAAAGAGAAAGGCAAGTTGTTTAGGAAGGGCCTTGCCTTGGCAGTGAGATCTGAATTCAGTAATTATGACCTAGGAGCACCGTGTGGATTAGTAAGCTCAGTTTAATAAACAGTCATTCACCTAAGGCAAAGAAAAGAGCAATTCTTGCTTTGAGAGTAACAGAGGAAAACCTTTTATTTCATTTATTCTGGCAATATCTGGCTACCAACTTGGTCTGGTTAAAAAAAAAATTGTGGGTCTGGAAATGTGGCTCACATTTACTAGTATACAAAAGGCCCTGAGTTCAATCCCCCCATCCCCCGCAACACACACACACAAAAATGTATCTAGAAATTTATTTGTGATTCAGTCTATTCAATATTTCATTTACCTGTGTGTTCACAGTGACTGGAACCATCAAAAACTCATTTTTAAAAAAATTTTAAATTTCAATGTCATATAATTGTAACCTGGAAGAGATTTTTTTAACACTTGAAGCGAGACATTGAAATATCCAAAAAACAAAAAGGTAGAGAATCAGAAAGCTGAATGGGTTGAGAGAATTCAATCCAGAGATAAAATTCAAAGGGAATATAAACACATACAGGCATTTCATCCACTCATTTAAGCATGATTAACTATCTCCTACAGGAGAAGTAGGAAGTAGGAAGTAGGACTTCCACGATGAATATACTGTAGTCACTGTCCTCAAAGAGCACTGAGGCTGCCGGGGACAGATGTGATTATACCAACCACACTGTGCTCACTGCTACAGTAAACAGCAGCATGGGATTCTAGGAATTCATAGAAGTCCCTGAGTACACTTAGATGAGTGATTTGGTCCACAAAGACAACCAAGGTTAGCGGACTGAAGGTGAAGATCATGAATAAGGGGCATGCAATAAACACCTGTTGCTTAGTCATCAACCTGAGGCGCGGAATACAGCCAGCCTACCGTGGCATTAAAGTCGCCTATAGTAGAACTTTTTCAAAGAACATCCTCTCATACCAGGAATCACCATGGGAGCAAACTGTCATTACTACTTGTGAGGTTGTCATATCCCTAAGTGAAGATGTCACCGACAAAAGGCTGAGAACCACTAGATTATTAAGTAGTCTCCAAACTTCTGTTCAACCAAATACTCCGTGAATGTACATGATAATTTTTTAATATTCAAGCTAATTCTTACATGTTGTTATAATGAAAGTGGGAGAAATCAGACATGGCAGCACACACCTGTACTACCAATACTTGGGAGGTTGAGACAAGAAGATTGCAAGTCTCAGGCCAGTCTTGGCAACATAGTGAGATTCTGTCTCAGAATAAAAATATAAGTGGCTGAGATACAGTTCAGCGGTAAAATGCCCCTGGGTTCAATCCCCAGTATCACATATATACACAAAAAAGCGAATGTTGGAGAGTTGGAAAATGGTCCTGCTTTTTTCTTTCCAACTCCATCTTGCTTTTTATATCATGATGAAACTTGACTTAAAACTCCAGGGAAAACCTTTGTTCTTCCTCAGGGTCCATGATCAGTCTGCATGGGCAACACCTTTACTGGAAGCAACAGTAACAATGAGATGCTCTGCCTCCTTGGAGCTATGTGGACCAAACAGCCTCCGCCCCATGCCTCCGCTCCATGGGGTCACAGCTCACACGGGAGCATGGAGAGAGAAGCCAGAAAACACCACCAGCAGGGTCACAACCTCTGGGGAGAACTGAAACACCTGCCTCGTGGTGGCAGGGAAGACGACTGACTGAGGAGTTGCCAGGCTGACTGTACCCTAAGATGAGAGAAACTGTTTAAGTAGAAAACACCCTGGACAAGCCGTGTGTTCATATCGGGAAAGCTGAGGGTAGATACACTGACACCATAATAAAACATTCAGGGCGCTGACTCCGGAGGAGGGGACCGGCATGAGAAGACGGAGCAGGAAGGAGAGACTTCAGTCACCACAGTAAACCCACAGGCCACAGAATCAAGACTGAGTGAAGACGGAGAAAGCGGCATCCACAGGGAAGCAGAGGCCTGCGCTACATCTCAGCCAGGAACGCGCCGTGGCACATTGGTTACAGCCCTAAATTCAGGCTTTTCTGGCTCACTGTTGGGTTTTCAGTCGCCAGTGCGAATCAATCCATGTGAAGTAATCGCCCTGGGGGTGCCCTCCACGATAGTAATGCGAGATTAAATATTATTGGCTGAGTAACTGAGTGAAAAACCAAAATTAAACAGGTTATTCCATCTACCCGAGGACCCTGTTAGTCTGGCGGTAAGCTCTCAAGCTTACAGGAACACACTGCAAAGGCTCAGGTCTTTAGTATCCATCTAATTTGGGACAATGTTAGCATAAATTCATGGAAACTTTCTTCTTGTTAGAGCCGTGTTATTTCCCATGTGATCAAAGACACACCTAATGAGGGACACGGCCGGTCACTTCAAACCTCACCACTTTACTCTTCCCTGCCTCTTTCTGGTGAAGATGCCAAAGGATAATGGCGCTGCCAAAATATAGGCAAGCAAGAAAAAATTCATGAGCATCAACAACTCACAAATCAGATCCTCGAGGCATGAATCAAACGCTGGATTTTCTGATTAATATGGAGACAGACAGGAAAACCACTCTACAGACCAAATACTCTGACATGTCTAATTTCTTTGATGCGAGGTCCTTTCTCTTTAGCCAACATGAAGCTTGAGCTATCTAGCAGGATGAATTCCTTCTGGCCACAGGCGCATTTTTTGGTCATACAGAAGAGGTGTCATCCCGCGAGCTTCTTCCACCTCCTACCCCAGCCTTGTAGACAGCCAGGCCAGGGTGCGCTCCCCTCCTTGTTCTCACCTATTGCTTGGAAGTGAATTTGAGACTGCTGGGCTGGTGTGTTGAGAGGGTCCGGCCCGGGTATTCACCTACAAGTAAAGAGAGAGTCTTCATCAGGCAGTGTTCTGAGGACACAGTTCTAATTAACCTATAATTTGCCACAAATTCCTCATTTCGCTATGAAGGTTAATTAGCTTGTTGCTAGACAGACCCACAGTTGGAGTCTATTCGGTATATAGGTTATCGAAGTGTACAGTTGTGTGTTACGTAATTCTATATTCTTGCTGTTATTCAACTACTTAAAGAGTGCTGGGAAAGGAGAGATGAACGGAAGAAGATTTCAAGTTGCTACCTAGAACACACAAAACACAATATGCCAGACAGAGTATGAATATATCACAGGGGTCAGTAGTGAACCTAAGGTATCATATCCTCCCAGCTTCAAAACCGAGCAGAACTGCTTCTTATTCCCTGAAAAAGTGAAGCCCAAATAATTAATTATAAAATATTTGAGCCTAAAAAGACAGTCAGCTTTTCTTTCAGATGTGAAACCTTAAGCGGAAATCCAGAATCTCAAATATATAGATCAATGAAAAGACATTAACTAGATAATATGTTTCTGAAATATCAAAAAGAGAGAGAGAGAGATTCTGTGTGCAATATACTTATATGCTTAATTAATCACTGAATTCTCAATTGAATCGATCTTTGTAGAGACCAGTACATAACCAGGATCATCTTGAAGAAACTGACCAACAAAATGATTCTAAATAATTAAAAATACAGCATAAAAACCCCAGTATACAAACATACATACATAGAGAGCAAATACTACAGATGAATCCCCCTCCGCCTCTCTTTAAAAAAAAAAAAAAAAAAAAAAAAAAGGATCGCTTGTCAGAGCCCGAGAAAGTGCAGTTTTATTTGACATTTCAATAAGTGGAACACAGCATTACAAATCCATCTAACTTTACTGAAACAATTATTGAAATTCGTACCTTCAGGCCATGTATGTTCCGTTCCCCAGGAGGCTTGCAGGCTGAAACAGTAATTGACTAAATTGTAGAACACATCAGGGCCATTTACAAATTTGCTCAAAATGAATCGTTTAAAAAGAAATGAGGGTGACACCAAAATTAGCAGAGAGAAATGATTGAAAAGTGGCTCCCAAGACCCAAAGTGGGAATTAGGAACCAGGCTTTAACTTGCAGGAGTGGGCATTTATAAATGCAAAGAGCCTCTGCCACCACCTCATATAGATTTCAATTCCTGCTTAAAACATATAAAAATCAAGTTCGATGAGCTAAAATGGTCACATTCCTTTCATCGTTCAAATTCCCGCAATCCCCTTCACTCTATTACACTGTATATCTGCTACCTATTAAACTACTTTGACAACGGCTGAGGATTTGGGGGTTTGTTTTGGTGTGGGGGTGGGTGCAGGCTCTCTGAATGCCAGAAACATCACTAGAGCCTCGAGGATGGACTATTCTATTCCAGTTTGCTTACCCATTTGCATTAGCCATAAGCAGTCAAATGTATTAAATAAACTACAGATATACATCTAATTTCATTACCTGTCCTGCAAATCTTGACATCTGCTAATATTTAGGTCTAAAGATGAAGCAGTACCAGGAAAGACGTCTTTCCTGACACCATCCTGAGTTACAGGTTAGGACTTTTCCAGTTCGGCCAATGCTGCTTCATCAAATATTGAAAATGCACAAGCTTCCTGCCCGTGTTAGAGACTGCTTCCATCTGAGAAGTATCGTGCCCTACAGATTGTATGTTAAGGGGCTGTCAATTTTGATTGATTGTTTGAGGAAGGATGAATTTGATTTTTTCCCCCTCCTCTCCATGTACATGTATTTTTTCTGTTTCTGACAACAAGAAACAGAACTGCTTAATAATAAGATATGGGTAGTAATTATAAAGTATAAGTTGCTTTCATTTTGTATATTTCTAGTAAATTCTAATTTAGTATTTTACTGGGGAATATATCTCAACCTTATTCAAAGGTTTTTTTTAATTTATCTTTCTAAAATACATTAAAATTAAGACTCCAAATCTTTCCTAAATTGGAAATTAACTTTTTTGAACAAAACAGTAATCACATGCATCTGATGTCCGGTCCTTACGGGACCAACCATCAAGTACTTCCTGAGACAACACTTCAAAATATTTTCCCTGAGCCGGGTGTGGTGGCGCACGCTTGTAATCCCAGGATTTAGGAGGCTGAGACCCGAGGATCGCAGTTCGCAGACAGCTTCAGCTACTAGAATGAAGCCCTCCGCAACTTAGTGAGACCCTGTTTCAAAAAAAAAAATAAAGAAAGAATAAAAAATAGGGCTGGGGGTGTAGTTCGGAGGTCAAATGCCCCTGGGTTCTACCCCCAGACCCGCAAAAATATATATATATATTTTTTAAAATTATATATTTTATAATATATAATATATTTAAATAGATATATTAAAATATATAAATATATTATATATATAAATATATTTTCCCCTGAAATAACCAGTGCATTCATAGACTTCATTTAATAAGAAATTGGCTAACCAAAGCAACGAAAGAAAAGCATCCCGCCTTTGCTCTGGTCTCAACACCTGCCTTGCTCCTCAGCTGCCTTTCCTAATTTTCTTAATTGAAGATCTGTAAACCGCACTCCAAAAATCCAGTAACCTCATATATTCTAAAGTTACAGAGGCAAAAGTTACTATAATGCTAGTGGATTTTCACACTTACTAATATTTAACACATCTTTTTTTTTTTTTTGTAGTACTGGGGTTCCTGGAAACCCTTCTACCTCTGGGCTACATTCCCAGACCTACTTTATATTTTTATTTGGAAACAGGGTCTCTTAAGCCAGCAAGGCTGGCTTCGAACCTCCTGTTTCAGCCTCCCAAGAACTGAGATTACAGATGTGTACTACCGCATACTGCAATTCAGACAAAATTCTTATCAAAGGGTGTTGTTATGAGAGTGTCTCCCGGACCTCACGTGGTTGACAACGCAGCTGTGCTGGTGGCGGGACTCGGTTGCTGGGCAGGAGCCTGAGTACAGTGTTTCTGGGGCAGGCTGTTACAGCTTCCTGCTCTTCTCTCTCCTCAGCTGACTCAAGAGACATCTTTGAGGCAAGTCTACCAGTCATGATTAAAGAGGTCATAACTACCTTTTGTCAACTGTGTTGACAAAGAGGGCATAACTACCTCTGCCAGTCAACCTTGGTGTTCATGTAATGCTGGTTTTGCTGGAGTAAAGGAGTTCTGGAGGCTTCCCCCAGATTTCAAAGGGAGACTAGGGGGAGGGGCACGCAAAAGGAAGCAGGGTCAGAACCTCTACAAGCAAGCCCAAAGGAACAATCTGTGAAACTGTGGAGCTAAAGCCAAGTCTGCAGGAGGCACTCCCAAAATTAAGAGATGCCAGAAGTATGGGACATCTGCCAAAGAAAGCTGCCAGCTGCCACAATGGAGGCTGACTGGGGAGCTCCCACTGCAACCACGCAGGCCGGCGGGGCGGGGCTGCCCAGGGCTCTTGAAGATTACATCTCACCACCGTGTGTGCTGGATGGCCAAACTGGAGCTGCACAGCCTAACTCTCCCTGGAGAGTTTGATCCTGTTACGGTCCCGTTCCTCCTTTCTCTGCCCCTGTTCTTCCCTTTTGGAATGCAAACTTAATTCTGTGATGTCATATGCTGGAAGTATATAATGAACTTGTGTTGTCTTTCTAGGGGCTCACAACTGAAGTTTTTGTTTTGTTTTTTTGCCTTTAGTTTCAGAGAAGATTTGGGGCTTCTGAATAAGTTTTTTTTTTTTGTGTGTGTGTGTGTGTGTGTGTGTGTGGTGGTACTGGGGTTCCTGGAAACCCTTCTACCTCCAGGCTACACTTCCAGACCTTTTTTAAAAATATATTTTTATTGGGAAATAGGGTCTCTTAAGCCAGTGAGGCTGGCTTTGAAAGTGCGTGATCCTCCTATCTCCGCCTCCCAAGCACGGGGATTACAGGCGTGCGCCACCACGCCCGGCTTGAATAAGTTTTAAATGGTTAAAACTTGGAGATGGAGCCCGGCATGGCGATGCAACTTAGTGACACCCTGTTTCCAAATAAGAAATAAAATCAGGCTGGGGGTTTAGCTCAGAGGTAGATGCATCTGGGTTCAATTCCCAGTGCCACAGGGGGGAAAACAACGACTTAGAGATGGACTAATGCATTTTGCCTCATGGGATGGCCAGAGACAGTGTTATGGTCTTGATTTAGAATATCCCCCGATGTCACGTGGCACACAACGCAGCCACGCTGGAGGCAGGACTTGGTTACTGGAAGGGAGGGTCCTGGGGTAAAGCCAGGTACAGTGCTTCTGGGGCCAACTGCTGCAGCTCCCTACCCCTACCTCTCCGGCGAGGATGCTGACTGATACAGGTCTACTAACCACTTATAAGCTGTGTGGCGCTGAGTGACTTAACCTCTCTGAACCTCAACAGTCTCATCCACAACAGTGCCTAAAAGGCAGAACAGCCGGGAAAGTCAGAGTAACCCTAAGTGGAGCAGTGCTGGTGCCTGATGGGCGCTGAGGTCTACACGTGCCTGCTGCTGCCACGGGAGGGGAGACGGGGCACAGGAGGGCTGGCACGACTGCTCGCATAACGAACGAATACATACCGAAGCTGAAAAGGTTCAGCAGGAAGAGGAGGAAATACTTCACTGAGAAGAAAAACAAAGTCCCGTGGCCTTGGAACTATAAACCTCCAGGACACTGTCCTTGGGCTTACTACAGCAGAGCTCTGAAGCAATCAATGAAAACTCGCAGAGTGTATACAACTATTCCTAGCCAGGCGTGGTGGTGCACACTTGAGATCCCAGCACTTGGGAGGCTGAGACAGGAGGACCACACAGGTTCGAAGCCAGCCTCAGCTACTTAATGAGGCTCTCAGCAACTTAGTGAGACCCTGTTTCCAAATAAAATATAAAATAGGTCTGGGAGTATAGCCCGTAGGTAGAAAAGCCCCTGGGTTCTACCTCCACACACACACACAAAAAAGAACTATTCCTTTGTGTGTGTGTGTGTGTGTGTGTGTGTGTGTGTGTGTGATACTGGGGGTGGAACCCAGTAGCTTTTCTATCTCCTCTATCTCCAGGCTATACTTCCAGACCTCCAGACCTATTTTATATTTTATTTGGAAAGAGGGTCTCACTAAGTTGCTGAGATCCTTACTAAGTGGCTGAGGCTGGCTTTGAACCTGTGCGATCCTCCTGTCTCAGCCTCCCAAGCGCTGGGATTACAAGCGTGAGCCATCACGCCCAGCTAAAGAACTATTCCTTATGGAGAAATGATTTTATTATTTACTTACTTACTTATTTATTTATTTATTTATTTATTTATTTATTTTTGGTGGTACTGGGGTTCCTGGAAGCCCTTCTATCTCTGGGTTACACTCCCAGACCTATTTTTACATTTTTATTTGGAAACAGGGTCTCCTAAGCCAGCGCGCGCGACTGGCTTCGAACCTGCGCGATCCTCCTGTCTCTGCCTCCCAAGCGCGGGGATTACAAGCATGCGCCACCACGCCCGGCTTGGAGAAATGATTTTAAAACTTGCCCAAACTCTCCAGTCATTGAGAATGTTATAAAATAATGTGCATCCTGGGTAGAAGACTAATACACAGAAATGACATTTCTTTTTCTCCTCTTTTTTTTCTATTTCAGTATTTAATCTTCAAGTACACCAGAACTGGTTTAATCATCATCCTGTCCACACAAGCACCAGTGTAAAAGCAGCGCTGCTCTTGAACCCAGATCTTCTCGTGGGCTGGCCACGCCAGCCGCCTTTGGAGACTTATTCACTGCAACTAGGAGCCTACTGGCTAATTGAGCCATTCAAACTTCAGAGAGTTACAGGTAATGAAAGTCTAGAATGTTTAATTGGAAAACTCATACCGTGATTATTTGTACAGTATTAGTTAACGAAGGTAAGTTTAACTTTTAATTATTTCAATTAAGATATTTCTAGAAGAGTTACTTAGAGAATTTCCTTATCTATTCCATTAGTTAGAAAACATGGATTCCAAGTGGGGCAATGTAAAATGTAAAATGGGTGAAAGATTGAATGATTTATATAATTAAGCCGTTCTTTTTCACCATTACTCAAATTTTGAGGGAACATTCATATGCAGTTGAATGATCCTCTCTGATACAAGGCTAGTATTGACAATCCTAAACGAGAAAAAAAAATTATGTGATCAGGTGATTCATATTTTAAGACTTAATCATATTTCCATTTCAGAAGATTTTCCCATTATTTAGAAAATACCTCCACTCAAAACCAAGCGCCAAAGATCCTACCCTAATTTTTCTCCTAAAACCCCTCTGTGCACTTAGCATCTGTGCTGAAAGCTTTCTCCTATATCTAAATAAATAAAGAAAGCTTTTCTCTTATATGGTGGCAGTTTTGGCCACCATATAAGCCACAATTTATAAATACCCAGAATTAAAGCCATTCATTTGCCTTGGTTTAGAAACCATGTGGACCCCCAAAGAGTTCTTTAAGCGGATGTAAGTATGCACTTCAAAAACAAAAAACAATCTAGTTAGTTTAATTTACTCTAGTAAATTAGATATTTTATCTGCTATAACTATAATATAGCCTGCAATCCCCACGATAATGAATACTTCTTTTGTTTTTTTCAAATTAAGAGCTAAACATCATGTTATGTGCATTTAAACCTTTGGAAAACATAACTGTTGATGAAACCGTTTACTGAAATAATCATTGTTGATTAGAATTTGTTCAACATTACCTCTTGGAAATATCTGCAGAGGCTCTATTAACTGTCCATTTACTTGCTGTTCCATTACTGTGGAATAATACTGAAAGAGATGATAGAAAGAGATGACTCAGTAATGTATGAATACTGGGACAGACACTTAGGGGTTGTTTAATTCATAGTACTTTTGTAAATTGCTGGCATACACATATCAGCTTTGAGAATACTTTCCCTTTATTCATACGTCAAAATGACTACAGTGGATATAATCAGGATTGAAAGTCCAGTATAGTATTATCCCCCCACAAACACACAAGCTGCTATTTACTTAAAGTACCGATTAAGACTACTAGAACTGGGCGTGGTGGCACACGCTTGTAATCCCAGCATTTGGGAGGCTGAGACTGGAGAATCATGGTTCACGGACAGCCTCAGCTACTTAGTGAAGTCCTTTGCAATTCAGTGAGACTCTGTTTCAAAGTAAATAATTAAAAATAGCTTGAAGGTAGAATGCCCCTGGGTTCCATCTCCAGTACTGCCAAAAAAAAAAAAAAAAAAAAGACTAACTTCTTAAGACTTAAGAAATTTTAAATAGTGTATATTTAAAAATGACATATAAGGCTGGGCATGGTGGCGCACGCCTGTAATCCCAGCATTCGGGAGGCTGAGACCAGAGGATTGTGGTTCGAGGACAGCCTCAGCTACTACTTAGTGAGGCCCTTTGCAACTCAGTGACACCCTGCTTCAAAAAAATAAAGAATAAAAAATAGGGCAGGGGGTGTAGCTCAGAGGTCAAATGCCCCTGGGTTCCATCCCCAGACCCGCAAATAAATAAATAAATAAATAAATAAATAAATAAATAAATAAAATGACATGTAAAGCACTTTAGTAGAAATTTCTCCAATTGTCTCTCACCCCTCGCCCTTGGATGTTGCGAAGCAAGATGAAGAGACTTCCTATTTGGCTTGGACTTACACGCCAGTTAATCACACATTATACACATTTGCATATAAGACACTCGAGTAGCTAGACATGGTGGTGCACACTTGTAATCCCAGCATTCGGGGCTGAGACAGGAGGATCACAGATTCGTGGCCAGCCTCAGCTATTGAGTGAGACTGTTGGCAACTTAGTGAGACCCTGTTTCAAAATAAAGAATAAAATATAGAGCCTGGAGTGTAGTTTGGAGATGGAAATGCCCATGGGTTCAATTCCCACTACAGAAGAAACACACACACACACACACACACACACACACACACACACACACACACGTAGTGGAAATCTAAGTTACAGAACCAGCAAATAAGATATGACATCTAAGGATGACAGGATTAATATGGTAAAAATACAGTCTAGTTTCAAGCGAACATATCTCATAAACACTTTAGAATAAATCAAATTTCCCTATAAAATTCTGGGCACAAAAAAATAAGTCCTAAATAGAAAAGCTTTCACTACCCTTCAGAAACTCAAATCATTAAGCAGTTGGTGCTGTGGTCTGATTCCACTTTTTCTAGGTACAGTAAGTGGTGAGCACATGTCCATCAAACTTGGAGAAGGAGTCTGATGTTCTTGAAAATATCAATGATGAAAACCACTGATTTTGTGTTTTGAGAGGATGTTAAAGAACAGGATTCCTGCTGGGCGCAATAGTGCATGCCTGTAATCCCAGTATCTGGGAGGCTGAGATGGGAGGTCTGCAGATTTGGACTGGAGGCCAGCACATGGTAACTTAGCAAGAAAAAAAAAAAATTGGTACTGGGGGTTGAACGCAGGGCCATTCTACCTCTGAGCTACATCCTCAACCCTACTTTATTTTTTTTATTCTGAAATGGGGTCTCATTAAATTGTTGAAGCTGGCTTCTAAACTAAGATCTTCCTGTCTCAGGCTCCCAAGTACTGGGATTACAGGTATGTGCGACCATACCTGGCTCATCCTTGCTGTTTCAATGTTAAAAGCTATTATTTACCACATTTTCAAGAAATTCCTCCTTGATTATCATTATCTGCTTATGTTCTAAACATTCCTTTTTAGAAAATATATCTCTTCTAGCCAGGCGTGGTGGCGCACACTTGTAATCCCCGCACTCGGGAGGCTGAGACAGGAGGATCGCACAGGTTCAAAGCCAGCCTCAGCTACTTAGTGAGGCTCTCAGCAACTTAGTGAGACTATGTTTCCAAATAAAGTATAAAATAGGTCTGGGAATGTACCCCGGAGGTAGAAAAGCCTCTGGGTTCCACCCCCAGTACCACCAAATAAATAAATATATATATACACATATATATAAATATATATATTATATATAATCTTATTTTATATCCATTAAAATTATTACAGGATCAAATTTTTTTCCTCATAAATAAAGGAGAACTGTAAAATTGTACATTGCCTTCTTGAGACTCCCAAGTTAACAAATCTAAGCCTTTCTGCCCTAGTAACAAATATGGTAAATGTGAATTTTTTATAGCTGTGGACTAATGTAAGTGTACCCTGCTCTCCAGAGGTTTTCAAACTACAAAGAAAAGCGATCCTCTCCTTCCATAGACCTAAACATTTATATACATATGGCATAAACATGTACAATACACTCTCCGGAATACATTCAAAAAGCAATGTCTTTCAGGAGACTGTTCCTCAAAACCACAGAAATACAGAGCTTGCCATCACTCAAACGGCGATGACAAGTAAATGAAATATCAATCATGTAGGCTGTCAACCTTTTGGGACAGCAATAACTGTTAACAAGTAGTCTGGAAAAATTGTCCGAAAATGACTTGTCCTCGGCACACAAGTATTTGAGGTTTCCATGGAAAATTAAGATGCCAGTGGCTATTTGGAACATTGCTCAGGTATTCTTTTTAATGGGAAATTTGCCGGCTATTGATCCACAGCATGTACCCCTTGCTTCTGGAGAGCTGCAAGCAACTTTCCAATCAGTGCCTGTCAAAAAAATTACTGCCTTTTTATACTGATACAAGACAACAGCGGTGGCGGTGTTCTCCTATACTTAACACTTTTCTTTAATTAACTGCTATGTACAATAGGCTAGTAATTTCAGTTACCACTTCACCACAGTCCTAGAAATCCAAACAAATAAAATATCCTTATGCTTTGTCTAACAAATTAATTATAGGCTTGTGTAAGACTTGTGCTTGGGGTCAAGTTTGAAAACAAATGACCTCAAATGTAACGGGTCAGGATAGGTGCAATGCATTTTTTTCCTACTATAAAACCTTGCATGCATGAAATTGACCTGTTTTCCAGCTTTATTTATTTACCTCACAAAATAAATAAATAAAACCGGCCTCCCTTTCATTTTAGATCTGTGCCAAATCAACTGGCAAACTACAGGTGCTTGTGTGATCCTCAGGAGGGTTTTTAGGCCATGCATATGCACCTCTTTGTCGTATGATTCACAGAATCATGGTGATGATATTTAGAATGGTACCCGTTTCTCCACAGCAGTTACTTAAGTTTTGCTTTTATCTTTTTTTTACAACTCTTTCAAATCCAAGGGCGCTTTCTCCTGTCGACATAATGGGTTTGATCTATGTTTGTATTAAAAAGAATCTTGTATTCTACAGAGCAAATTAATTCACCATCAAGGACACATGGCAAATGGTAGTAACCAAGCCCACAGTGTAGACTCAGTGTGTGTAAGTGACCTCCGAGAAGCAGGCCTGCTGAGGGCCAGGGGCCAGCGGCGAGGCCCTGGACCCCAAAGCTCAGGCCACGGGGTCTATAGTATTCTTCAGCAACAAGGGCAAAACCTGTGGCATGTGTGGTACCTCCCACCACAGAAGAGTCCTGTGGGGCCACCAGGCCAGTGCTGCCCAGCAGGAGGACGAGGGCCCACGCCAGGCGCCTCCCACCAGCCTTCTCCTAACAGGTGGCCCAGTGTGGCCAGGCGGCTGGGCCACACTATGCTCAGCTGTACAGGAGGGTGGGTCTACCCAGACACTGGTTAAGAGTCACATGAGGAAAGAGTCAGACCCCAAATGATAAACTGCAAAGCAAGCTGCTCCCACACCTTGATCCTCTCTGTCTTTTTAATATATTCTTCTTGTAAAGGGACTATCCGATTTGGTTTTAAATAGTGATTAAAACAATTAGTGAAGACAAAGACAAGACTTCTGCTAGCTAAAAACAAAAAGAAAAACAAATATAAAATAACAATTAAAAAAAAATTAGGACTTCCGGGAAGATGGCGACCGAGAAAAGCGGGGCTTAAGAGCCCCGCTAACAACCAATCTCCATTACCACAGGATCAGCGCCTTTCATAGCCAGAAAACACCATCACCAGAGAAACAAAAAAATCACCAGGCTCCAGAGAGAAAGCGGACTGAGAACAGAGCTCAGAGCCACAGAGGAGATAACTGGCCTCACGCCCGAGGACACGGCAGCAGTGCCATACTGCTGGCGGCGGCAGCGAATTCACCGGACGGCCACAGCAAGCCTGGGTGAGCCGCTGTGGAACAGCCAGGTGGGATCTTTCGGCGCACGGAGCATCTAAAGCTCCCAGTGGCTGAGCTCAGCACACGCTGCAGGGACTCAGAGTGGAACTCAAAACCAGAGAAGAAAAAATACGCCAGCCTCATGGCCAAGGGAGTGGCAGCAGCACCATATTGCCACCGGCGGCAGCAGCAGTGAATTCACCAAGTCCAGTACAGCTACATCTGCGTACTCAAGAACAGTGAGTCAAATTGCGGGCCACAGAGGAGAAATCCCAGTACTGTACTCCCTGGGACTTGACCCAGTGGGGGAGTGGCAGTGGCAGAGATATCATACCATAGGAGAACGTGCAACCTGGCACGTTCTATCGACTCTATCGACTCCCTGGGTCGGAGACTCTGTGATACAACCCAGTAAAGGAGTAGTGGGGTCTGAGATACTACTGACTCGAGATCCAGAGCACCTTAAGTGAAGTCATAGTGACCCAAGGGAAGAACCCAGAGAAGGCACAAACTTCTGAAATCATGGGAAAGAGGAATAACACTGGAGCAATGAATGTCCACAACCCCACAACATCAGAACCCGATAAAACAGAAAATCAGAGATATCTAGAAGATCAAATCAGGAAAATAACTGTAGAAATAATAGAGGTGCTTCGAAAAGAATTCAGAGAGAGCCAAAAAGAGATAAAGGATGCAATTAATGAAGTAAAGGCCTCAATTCAAAGCACAAACAACCGATTAGACCACATGGAGAACAGAATCTTGCTCTTAGAAGATGATCATTCCAAAAATGAACGCATAGTTTCTAATCTAGAAAAAAATATCCGACAGCAGGAATCTGACATTGAAGAAATATGGGCCCATTTTAAGAGAGCTAACCTAAGAATAATTGGAATAGAGGAGGGAAAAGAAAGTGATACCAAAGGGATCAACAATCTCAAGGAAGTAATAGCAGAAAATTTTCCAAACATAGAGCAAGAGATTGATACGCAGGTCCAGGAAACTTATAGAACTCCCTTTAGACAGGATCGAAGAAGAGGATCCCCACGCCACATAATTGTCAAAATGACCAATGTGGAAGCCAAGCAGAGAATCTTAAAGGCAACAAAAACAAAGGGCCAAGTGACATTCAGAGGCAAACCAATTAGAATCACTCCAGACTTCCCAAACCAAGTCATGAGAGCCAGAAGGGCTTGGAGTAACATATTCCAAACTCTGAAAGAAAACAACTTCCAGCCAAAAATTTCCTACCCAGCCATACTTTCTATCAAATTAGATGGAGAAATAAGAAGCTTCAATGACAAACAGAAACTGAAGGAATTTATGTCTTCAAAACCAGCGCTAGAGAAAATACTCAAAGAGATTAACTACAAAGAAGAAATAGGTAACACACATCAGAACTAGAGAAACAAGATTTTCCATCCAACAGACAACTAAGATTGGTTGTCTGTGGAGATTCATTATTTATGTTAGTCTTTTACCTATCTCTAAATTGTATTGTTTGCCTTTATTGTTGTTAATTTTTAGGATTTCTAGTTGGAATATTACTATACCTTCAGATATAGCATTTGGAAATATTTTATCTAATTCTATTAGTAACTTTTAACTCTGTTTACATTGTCTTTGGATATATAATTTTTTTTTATTTTTTAGGGAGTTTATATACTCTTCTGTTGCCTGTGCCATTGAAATCATATCCAAGAAATCACTGCCAATTTCAATGTTGTGAGGTTTTATGACCCAGATTTTCTTCTAAAAGTTTATAGTCTTAAGATTTATATTTAGGTCTTTTATCTATTTTGAGTTAATACTTGTATATGGGATTAGGTAAGGGTCCAATTTTATTATTTTCCATGTAATTATTATTTTTCAACAATATTTAGTTAAAAGATTATTACTTCCACCACCAAATGTTCGTGGAAACCTTGTCAAAAATAACTTGATAATATAGGGAAGAATTTAGCTCTAGGCTTGTATTTAACTCCAATGGTTTATATATCTGCCTTTAGAACAGTACTACACTGTTTCAATTATTGTAGCTTTATATGATTTGAAATCAGAAAATATATATCTTCTAGCTTTGTTCTTTTTCAAGATCGTTTTGGGTATCTAGAATCCATATTCCATATTAGGATAGATTTTTTTCTGAAAAATAAATATATAAATATATGATAGTTTCACCTAAAAAAATAGAAAAAAAATATTCTCTGGTAAGAAAGAAAGCAAAAAGAAATATTGAAATGTTATCTTTAAGTCATCAAAAGCTTGGTATCAGACAAATGAAACTGTTATGGGAGATTATCATTTTTAATTTTGGATAAATTGCTATAATACTAGATGTCAACCACTAAGCCAAGCATGGGAAGGAGGGATGGGGAGGGAATGGGATCAGGATCGGGTGGGGGCTGACTGGGTGATGTGTGCATGTATGTCTACAAAAGTTTGTATCTCACTATGATGTATGGATATAGTGCACCAATAAAAAAAAGAATAAATAAAAAAAAGAAGGAGAAAAAAAAAAAGAAAAAGAAAAAAAAATTAAACCTTACATGCCAAGATATTCAAAGTGGTTTGGACAGAAAAGTAACAAATGGCCATCAACAGTTATGGCGCTACAAATGAAGTTATCCAAACAACTTCGTTATCAGAGGCCCCTATAATATTTTCTTACCCAACACAACGGTCCTGCACACAGTAGGTGTTCAATAAGCATTGATTGAAATGGGCTGGGCTTCTGATTCCACCACCCATGAACTTATACAGCCTTTAGGAAGCCATTTTACCTTACTGAACACTAGCTCCTGCAGAAAGAGTCCACATATCTACCCTGCCCATGACACAGGGCTACCGTGTGGCTCAGAAACTGAACTGCAGCATTAGAACTAGAAGACACTAGAAACTAAAAAGTTAATTTCCTAATATTGAGGCAATATTAAGCACAGCACTTTCTATCTTAGAAGTGTTCCAACATTTTTATTTTTTATTGGTACATTATAGTCGTACATTTTAATGGAGTGCAAGATGGCAGAGGCATACACGCACACATCACTCATTTGAAAAAAAAACTATATAAAATAAAGTACAAAATATTGTGCTTAAACTGAACTCATGAGCCGCAGTCATAAAATGTGTTTTCTGCCGCTATCCCTTGCATAATCAATTGTCTGTAGCAATTGCAGCAATAATCAATAAGCTAACTGGGTAAAAGAGTAATCAGTTTTGCAATTGCTAATGGAATCTTCAGTACCAGGCTCAGATTAGTTTCAGAGTTCCTCGGAGATGTTCTTCAAATCCTTAAACAATTTTAATAAGGATGTGACAAAGTTTAACGTAGTTACCCTAAAATCTAATTAATTTCAAACAGAAGGCCAGACTCAACACGGGGATAACAAGTACAGTTTTTGGCTTTGTTTTGTTTGCAAGTTTATCAAACAGTGTCCTTATTTGTTACGATCCTGATTCTAATTACAATAGCACAATTCAATCAATAATTAATTTTTTTTCTTCATGGAAATCTGCCATATTAAAAAACCTGAGTTCCAAAACAATACAGTTTAATTTTACAAGGCAGAAGTTCTCTAGGGCTAGGGATGTAGCACGGTGGTAGAGCGCTTGCCTAACATTAACATGCGTAAGGCCCTGGGTTCGATTACCAACACGAGAGAGAGAGAGAGAGAGAGAGAGAGAGAGAGAGAGAGAGGTGTAAAAGAGAAACAACGCTTGTTCCCTGAATACCTACATGTGTTGGCTCAATGCTCCCTATCTAGTTATCCATTCAATCTCTCATGCCCCTCTCCTATTCTGAGGGTATAACCACCTCTATGTAGGAGGAAGCAAAGGCTTACCAGTGAATACAGTTTACCAGCAAACAACAAAGCGCCATACACTCGGAACACAAAATGTGTGTTTACCACGTGAGAGTGGAGAAGCGGGTGATCGCATCTTTATCATTCCTCGGACATTAAACTAAATAAGTGCGGCTGCTGTGGACCGCGTTGCTGGTGAACAGCGCTGGCTTCGTCTGCTGTACCCTGCGTGTTCAGCCTGTCCCCGGCCAGGGCAGCAGCACAAAGCCATCCGTGCCGATGGCAGCCTCCTCCTCTGCGTTTCCACCCCAGGCTTCCCCTGGCCTCTCCAGCCACTGCACTCGGCTTCCATTAGCGGCCCTCTGCCGGCTCCCCCGTTAAGTGCTGAGTTCCCTGCGGGTCTTCACCCACCTTCTCTTCTCATTACGTCCTCTCCTTGAGTTACTTCCACCACTTCAAAGGTTTCAATTACCAAAGGAGTCATTGAGACTAATTAGGAGCTGATGAATCACAAATCTTTATTTCCAGCCCAGATTTCTCTCCTAAGATTCGGAACACATCCAATTGGTTGTCTAGAGCCTCCTCTGGTATAACAGGTCCAGAACTGAATCCCCTGCCTCTCCCACCCCTCCTCAACACCTGAACTGGTCTTCTGCTGCCTGGTGATCTGGCAGCAAAAGCCCTATCTCCCGGTTTTCCAGAAATCCATGCGATCTAGGCCATCTCTTTCTTTCTTCCCCACTTTCCATCACCGAGTTGTTTGTTTTGTTTTGTTTGTGGTCCTGGGGATTCAACCCAGAGGCATTCTACCTCGGAGCTATCCCTCCAGCCTTTTTTTTTTTTTTTTTTTTTTACACAGAGCCTTGGTAAGTTGTGGAGAGTCTAAGTTGCTGAGGCTGGCAGTGAACCTATGATTCTCTGGTCCCAGCCTCCCAAGCATGGGGATTACAGGAGTGTGCCACCACGCCTGGCTCCTTCACCGGGTTTATTAACTCAACATCCTCCCACTGTCCACACCCGCTCACTCCTCAGCAGGCCTGTGGCCACCACGGCTTTCATCTGAAACAGCCTAATGGCTCCTGTGCTCCAGAACTTTCCTCCCCAAGGCCACCCTCCAGGGAAATGGGATGTAGCCATGCCATCCCCCACGCCCTCAAGCTGCAGCCCTCCCTGATCTGGCTGCCTCTCCCACAGCCTGGTCACACAGCCTCCCTCCCCACTGTCCAACAGAATGACAGCAGGCTGCACCTCCTGAAGCCATCAGGCGCCCGCAACCTCTGAGCCTTGAACTACAGCGTCCCCTCTGCCCAGAACACCTTCCCCATCCCTGTCCCCCTGCCCCCAGCACCACCCTCTAGGCGACCTCCTCTGTCCTCGAAGCTAGATGGGTGCTCTTTGTGCCCACAGCACACGGAATGCGTAAGCATGTCTCATCATTCATCACTGCGGGGCATAGTGAGACCTTCTGGGCAGGGCTCTCCCAACAGGGCCACGAGGTCCTGACGGGGGTGAACCGTGTGCCCACTGCACCTCGCTACACAGCACGGCGCTGGGCTGGAACCACTGTGCAGAAACATGGAGGGGTGAGCAAATGGGCAGGCGGGTGGTCTCAGGTCATGCTCTCTGTGCCCTTAGCTGTGTGACCTAGAGAGAGGCGCACAGCTGTGCCTCAGTACGCCCTGCTGCAAAACTGGGAACACTTCACTACCATGCTCACCTTATAATGTTTCAAAATAAAGTGTTTGCGGGGTAGCTTGCAGGCAGAATGCCCCTAGGTTCAATTCCCAGTATCAGAAAAAAAAAAATCAAAATTCAAGGAGTTGGCGTATAGGAAACCTTCTTACAAAGTCCTTGAGAAAAATCTTGAATCAGGGCACAGAGCTATGAATCATGTATCTTCAAGTGAAAGCATCCCGAAGAAACAAAGGTAGTTTAATTAATTGGTTTATCGAAGTTGAGCCAGTATCCCCTTCCCTTGCCCATAATCACCTCAGTTTTATAAATAATCAAGGCATTATGAGAAACACAGAGTGTTCCTCTTCTGGAAGCTCATCAAGAGCGAGGGCCATGTCGACTATATTTCCTCTTGTGGCTGAGCTGTTAACCTGGGATCTCTATAGACTTTAGGAGATCCTTGAATCTCCTGAAATTATAGATGCAATATTGCCTTATGAGTTTTCTGAGAAAAGAATAAACAACTCAGATCTTCAAAAATTATATGCTCCCAAAACCTTTGGAAATAACTCCTATACTGTGCCTAGCACATAACAGGCACTCCACAAATGTTGATAAAAGGGGTGGGGAGAGACTGCCACAGACCCAGAAACTGTGCACTGCTGATATCTGAGATAAGTTGGGTCCCTCCCCCGCATGATCTTGTAGCGGAACCCCGGAAGCCAGAAGCGGAGATATCATGAGACTCCAGGTGCCTCGAGACTCCAAACATCTCAATGCTACAGATGTCGCGAGAGAATCGGCGTGCCTGTAAAACAGCGGTGCCTCCGATCCCCCACGTGACTCGGCCGACCGATCAGGACTATGCGCAACTCTCTGGACGTGAGGCCGTCCGTCCCTTTCCCCCGGCCGGCTGACTCTCCGGAGGGTACTGGGGTTGGGCTCGAATAAAACAGCGTTCTCTGATAACCTGGTTGGTGTTTTTACCTCCCTCCTAAACCCCCAACTCTATTTTCAATTATTCAGTATCCTTCTACGTCCAAAGGACATTCTGGGCCTCTTTAGGATTCTTCCATACGCTCACAACAGGACAGTTTCCTACATCTCTCCTTAACATGCCTCCAATACACAACGGAACTGGTAGAGTAGTTCACTAAGGAATATGCATGCTGGTTTTTCCTACTAGTGATAAGATTTCCAAATGCCTGTTTTGTCAATACTGCAAGCATACCCCATTACATGTAGGTCAGTCAGTAATTACAGCAATAATCAATAAACTAACCAGTTATTTGCAGTCCATAGTTAATTTATTACTTTTAACAGTGAACAACTCAACAATGTTACCTGTCAAACAGCTACAAATTCGATTACAACTCAACTCAAGATGTGTCCTCGGTTTTACCTCCTTTCAATGACACTCAGTGGCTTTTCCTCTGTGATGCTGAGTTCTCACAAAATACATAACTGCGCCACCAGTCAGCCCATCTGCATACACAACTGGCAACTCCACTTACTTACCTGGCTTCGGTCCCCCAGCTCCCTGAGAAGCCCCTGTCCCTGTCTCAAGGTGACTACGGTGTGCACAAATCTTCCCTAACTGGCTCCAGAACAAGAGTCCAGATGTGGTCATGGACTGATCTGAGGCACGAGAATCACAGAGACTGTCTCCCAGTGAAAGGTCAAAGGGTACAATGCTGGGGCTTGTTTATGGGTCAATATTACCGGTTTAGATGTATTTATTAAGAATTTGGAAGTAAAACTGACAGCAAGTTGGCCAAGTTTAATGATGATACTCTGTTTTGGACAGTAAACCTGTAAAGGGCTTTAGAGAGCTCCAGATGGTCTTAACAGAGGTTTGGGCAGCCAAAAGCAGATGAAATTCAAGTTGGCTAAGTTTAAGGTAATATGCACTGGCAATAGGAGTTCAATTTGTATAGAGCAGCGGCTCCAAGACTTAGGGAATCCTCCCCACTAAAGCTTTCAGAGTCTTTGCTACTGTTCATTTGGGGCGATGTTTACATTGACATTTAACCTCATTTCTGGGCTGCAGCAACTCTGCTATTCTTCTACAGTGTAAGTTTAAACAGCAGCTTCAGGGAGCCTGCCACTTAACTACAACAGGACCATCAGGCCACAGAGATAGGAGACAAAACGAAGCATCCTTTATACACAGGCTAAGCCGAGCCCTCCAGAGAGAGAGAGCGGACTGAGAGCCGAGACACAGCAATCACGAAACACTGGTGGCTCAGAGCTCCTGTCCCAGCAGTCCCCAGGGCGCCTGGTGCCACCTGGACTGGGGCTGCTTGTGCTTTTCCTTTGCTTCCAAAAGTTGCCATAATAATCCTTCATGAAAATTTGAGTATGTTTCTACTCCTCATCATCGAACATACACCAATATTTCTCAGTGGAGGCTCAATAAGGAAACACTCCTGCTGTATATATGTGGTGCTGGGGGCTGAACCCAGGGCATTTTTACCTCTGAGCTACACCCCCAGTCCTATGTATGTATGTATGTGTATGTGTGTGTATATATATATATATATATATATATATATTTTTTTTTTTTTTTTGGTGGTACTGGTGATGGAACCCAGGGGCCTTCTACCTCCAGGCTATACTCCCAGACCTATTTCATATTTTATGTGGAAACAGGGTCTCACTAAACTGCTGAGAGCCTCACTAAGTTGCTGAGGCTGGCTTTGAACCTGTACAATCCTCTTGTCTCAGCCTCCCCAAGCACTGGGATTACAAGCGTGCGCCACCATGCCTGGCTTGCCCTATTTTATTTTGAAACAGGGTCTCACCAAGTTTCTGAGGGCCTTGTTATGTTGCTGAGGCTGGCCTTGAACCTGCGGTCCTCCTATTTCAACCTCTCAAGCGCTGGGATTACAGGTGTGTGCCCCCAAGTCCTGCTCAAGCCACTCCGTCTTTGTAACTATCTCAGGCACATCCAAATGTCCCAGATAACTTGCAGAATAAAGTTAAAGTAATCTACCTCTGAAAACAGGTTTTATTGTTTGACTAGGATGAGAAAATAAAACAAAAACTTTACTATGGCTCGGCATATGTCATTATTTGAGTAAATAAACTGAGTAATTTCCAAAACAAATCGCTTTCCTCAGTTTCCTTCTGGCTCTTTTCGTCCCTTCTCCGCCCTTCCTGGAGATGTACCGCAGTATCAGCTCCTCAGAAGGACTGGGGTTTTTGCTTTAGTATTTTCATTGGTGCACCGTGCGTAAACATCGGTGAGGCTCGTCACGGTACAAGACGAATGCACACCTCACCTGGTGTGTTGCCTTCCCTTCCCATCCCCGCCCCGTACAGGTTAGTGGGATGGTAGTGCCGCCTTCTTTATGGACACAGGATTATTTTAATAGTTTCCCTCCTCGATTCCCCTTTCCCCCTCTCTCCTCCCTCCCCTGCTCCTCCCGCTGTTCTCCCGTCCTTTCCCCTCGTTTCCTATTCCCTCTCCAGCTTCCACAGATGAGAGAGACTGACTTTCCGAGACTGGCTGGTATAGCATAATACTCTCCGTTTTCCTGCAAATGGTATAATTTCATCCTTCTTTATGGCTGAGTAAAATCCCATTGTGTTTATAGATAAATTGCATCGAATTAGGGACAAGCGAACCATTCACCGAAGGCCAAGCTGACTTTGCCACCTGTTGAATACGGGGCGCATATAAAAACACCATGTGGAAAACCAGTGTCCAGTCTTTGTGCTGGAAAAATTCCCAATAGCAAAGGCCCTGGGGTATTAAACATTCAATGCCTAAATTGCAGCAAATTTTGTGGTAAAACTTGGCCTTGCGGATAATGGCGAGATTTGTGAGACTTCAGAACCCAGAGAGCGTTTCTCACATTCTTCTTTAAACTTAGGTACGTGGGCATTCTAGTAAAAAACCATTATTTCATAGAATCGAGGAAAAAGGTAGTATTTGCAAAGCTTCTTCAGCAAAATCTTAATAGATAACAAAACAAACAGCTGCCTTGAAACAGGCAGCAGTGAAGGAATGGGCAGTCTGTGCACAGACGTCCCATTAACTAACCAGCCCCCTGCCTCCGACTCATCTCTGGATTGGGTCCTACATGGGCATCATGTATTTATCTGCAAAATGAAAGAGGTAGACAGATCCCTACCGTTACCTTCCAACTCTTGGTGAGTAACTGCATGATTTCGGAGGTAATCTCCAAGTTATGCGCACTAGCATAAAGCTAATCACACCCAATTTACAGGATGCTCCACAGGTCAGAAGCACTTTTCCCATATGGTACCCAAAGTGTAACAAGGTGCACTGGTCAAGTGTACCAAAGGGAATACTGACTCTCCATTCAAACACAAGGTCTCTGCCATAATGGGAAGTATAACAGCAAAACTCATTCCATACTCTCCTGGCAATGTGGAGAAACGGCATAAAGAAAGAAAGAACGGGCAAAATAGTGGGGGAAAAAATCTCTTACTAGACGCAGGAATTAGCAAAAACAAATATGAATCCATTTATAAAAGCAAGATCTACTGCTGAACTCCTCAATGGAAGATCACCCCAAAGAAGAGGTTAGCATTAAAATAAACCCCTCCTAGAAGTAAGCCTCAAAGCACTACCACACAGCACATACAAAAAGACCAGAGGAGAAACGCAGAGAAATATTTTCAATCTTTCTAGAAAATGAGAGGGAAAAGCAAGAACAAAAACAAAAAGCATCTAAACTGCAGTAGAGGAATATTTAACAGGGTCCTTTAAATAATTAGCAATGATCAGGTATTTAGTTTTTAGAATATGTAGGTTCCATGTATTTTCTTCTAATAAAGCATTTCAAATTCTAATTAAAAAAATACTTTATGGAGGAATTAAAAAGATACAATAGTATCAGAGGAAAAGCCATGATCCCAGAAGTGGAATATTCTAACAACATAACTTACAAGAAACAATGCTATAAAAACAGATTGTTGATTAACACAAACTCATAACAAAACGCAGAGAGCTATCACAATGGTGCCGTAATAACACTTGGCTGCGGAATTCTTTCAATACATTAAATATCTCCTTGGAGACCAAATTACTTTACATTTTCTTAAAAGACAATTTATTATAGCTTTGTTTTCTTCTCATTATCTCTTAAAAATATATCGGATGAAGAAAAGAATACAACTTCTGAATAACTTAGTAAAATGGTACTAATGTGCAACAACAGACTTTGGCTTAATGGGTTGCATATTATTTAACGGCGCACAGCCACCTATTGTCATGACAACTCCTTACCACAATATGATACTCCACGCGTCACATGTATCAAAAACCACGGTAAGCCAGTATTACAGCACTCATAAGATTAAGAGCCTCGGGCAGCTAGCGATTTAAATAATTGATAAGTTTTCAATTAAAAAGGCAACATTTTCAAGCCTAATATAAAAATCTATTTAAATTACTGGTAAAAACTTACTCTTGGGTTGGCCCAGAGCTGAGAAAATCTAAGGGGAAGAGGGGAAGTAATTCTGCAAGTTTAGACTTAAATATTGCAATTTTTAAAAAAAAATTCTTCTGAAGAGATGTAGGCTATTCATTCACTTAGCCTCTGTACTGGAATGAGAAAGCACCTCAGAGCACTGATGGTAAAGACTATCTCTGCTTTTGCCTTCCCCCTTCAGGGTTTTTTTTTTTTTTTTTTTTTTTTTTTGTGGTACTGGGGAGTGGAACCCAGAGGCTTTCTACCTCCGGGCTATACTCCCAGACCTATTTTATATTTTATTTGGAAACAGGGTCTCACTAAGTTGCTGAGACCCTCACTAAGTAGCTAAGGCTGGCCTCAAACCTGCGCGATCCTCCTGTCTCAGCCTCCCAAGCGCGGGGATTACAAGCGTGCGCCACCACGCCCGGCTTCCCCTTCTGGGTTTTAAAGAAATACTAAGGTAACCACCAATTTACTGAATTCCATGTGAATATCTAAGTGGTTTTATCTTTATAATAAAAATCTGGGCCTCTATCAATAACTTCCCTATGCCACTAAAACAATTCCAGGAATCAAACCTTTTCAGGGCCAACTGAGCCTCGAAAACAAAGACCGACGCAAAATTTTATTAACAGGTTGATGCTCATGAAGACTAACCACCAAAATCTATTGTGAAGTGACGTCCAGTGGTTCTCTATGCCAAAACTGGATCCCAAAGGAATTTCTAACCAAGAGAACCAAGAAAGATCAAAATGGCAGCCAATCGGTCTTGCTTTTTGTGAACTCCTCTTTGCCTTTTAAGAGCCTGACTCTACATAAACAAAAATTATATGATGGCAGGGACAACAGCCAGAGATAGGTGGAAAAGGAAATCCGTTCGAGTTTTAAATGAATTAAAACAGCCGGGTGTGGTGGCGCACGCTTGTAATCCCCGCTCTTGGGAGGCTGAGACAGGAGGATCACTCGGGTTCGAAGCCAGCCACACGCGCTGGCTTAGGAGACCCTGTTTCCAAATAAAATATGAAATAGGTTTGGGAGTGTAGCCTGAGGTAGAAAAGCTCCTGGGTTCCACCCCCAGTACTCCCACCACACACACACACACACACACACACACACACACACACACACACAATGAATTAAAACATGTTCTCTCCCAGAGATATTTTCATTTTCACTTCAAAGTATTTTGCTGAGTGGTCGAGTGCTTGCCTGCCTGAGTACGCCTAAGGCCCTAGGTTCAATACTCAGCACAGAAAAAAAAAATTTTTTTTAATGAAACAGCATTGGAGGAATGGAGCTCTACTTAAGTACATTAAAATTAGGCGGTTGGAGGTTCAGGTTCCCATCTATAAATTTTTGTTAGGTGAATGAATGAGCCAGACCACAATCTGGACAAGTGCTACTTTCATTTTATGTGTGTGTGGTACTAGGGATTGAACCCAGAGCATCCTAGCTCTCAGCTACACTCCCAGGCTGATTTTGAAACAGTAAGTCACTGAGGCTCTTGCAAACTCCCCGAGGCTGGTCTCAAGCTGGCCTCAGCTCTCAGGTACTGAGATTACAGGAATGTGGCACCAGACCCAGCAGTGCCAGTTTATAACAAAATTTTTACTTATCCATAGCCAATTAAAAAAAGACAAGAATAATGTAGTTTTACATACTAATACACACTTTAAAGAAGTGATCATCTTTACTTTTGAGATGATGCCCTGCCCATTTTACTCTTTAAATTAGTAACACTTATTTATTTATTTGTTTATTTATTTATTTATTTATTGCAGGTCTGGGGATGGAACCCAGAGGCATTTGACCTCCAAGCTATACCTCCTGCCCAATTTTTTTATTCTTTATTTTGAAACAGGGTCTCACTGGGTTGCATAGGCCCTCACTAAGTAGCTGAGGCTGTCCGCGAACCATGATCCTCCAGTCTCAGCCTCCCGAATGCTGGGATTGCAAGCGTGTGCTACCACGCCTGGCTTCTATTTTTATTATTTTTTTAATTTTTATTTTTTTATATATTTTTTTATTTGGAAACAGGGTCTCACTAAGTTGCTGAGAGCCTCACTAAGTAGCTGAGGCTGGCTTCGAACCTGTGCGATCCTCCTGTCTCAGCCTCCCAAGCATGGGGATTATAAGCGTGTGCCACCACACCCGGCTTCTCTATTTTTATTTTTAATAAAATAATGGTAATAGATAATTGTATTAGTTTACTTATTTTACTAATTTAATTTTACTAATTTTCTCTTTGACAAAATTAAGTTGCCATGCCTATGTTGGTTCCCCAAACTGAAAATTAAAAACTGATTCATTCATAAAATCCAATCATTTGGGGTAAGTGAGCCAGATGATTTCTCTTTAGACCAAACAGTACCTCCTAAAAAATCTTGAGGATCTTCTAAGTTAAAGAACATGTGATGTAAGGTAATAAAATCATGACTGATATAATCCTACAACACACAAAAAAAAATAACTAAACACTGTATTTAAAAAAATAAATGTAAGTGGTAAGGAATATATCACAATCACAACTAAGGTGCTATATAAACACGAATCATTCGAACTTCATACTGGTGATGGCATAAAAGCATGAATCTGCAGGGTGGTGGGTGGGAGCGAGACCCACGGTACAGCGAGTGCTCATGGGTTTTGGCCTCTGGAGGAGCTGAGCTTAGATACTGTATTTCCAAACTAGCTCTAAGACCTTGGGCATGTTTCTTAACCACAGCTTCTTCACTTAAAAAACAAGGCTGATGGTATGTAACTCAAAGGATTACTAAAGCTAAAAAGAGAGAAGAAATACTGTAAGCATTGAGATCACTACCACCACCACGCACTATCATTTCTCAAAAGAGCACCATTTGTTACGCTCCTTTAAAGTACACATCTTTTATGTATGGGCATGTTGGCTCTCTGACATGGGCATAAGAGAAAACCAGAACCCATCTGTGAGCATGTCACGCTCCCAGGAGAGTTAGCCAATCTATCAACACCAGTGCTGGACCTTCCCAAAGACAATCCTACTCTGCCTTTCCAGGACTGATGAGTTCAGCTCTAAATTCTCAGTACACAAAGACTCCCACATAAGTTAATGGGAAGTCAATGGGAAATTGACTTTTCCTACTCTGTGCTGGTTGGAATGCAACGCTCTGTTAATCATGCCATCCTTCTTGTTCTCTTTCCTCCTACCCTAAATTAAAACTATTGGCGGAAACCCATACGGATACTTTACAGTTTTCATTACAATGAAACAATGTCCTGGTTGAAGTTGAAGTCTATCAAAAACCTACAACCCCTACTGTTGGCTATGATTAGCGCCTCCCTGAAAAGCAAGGGCCCGGTTCCATAATTTCTACCTTGAAACCACTTTGCATTTCTATAGGACTGTTAACTTTTCGAAGGGCTTTCACATTTATTACCCTGTTAGGTCAGTACAATGACCCCCATGCAGTAGAAAGGACAAGGACTATTATCCACAATTGATAGATGAGGCAACTATGGTCCTGAAAGGTTAAGTGATTTGCCTAAGGCCAGGAAACCAGAGCAGCCTTGATCCCTGGCTTCTACTCCACTGCTCCTTCTACCAGACCACTAGAAAAGGTTTTGTGAACGGAGTACAAACTCAGATAAGATGAAATAAAATAAAATCTGAGCTAAAAGCTCAAACTGGGGCTCATTGAAGCTCTGTCTCTCCATCCGCATTGGATTCTTCGGGCCTAGGATTAAGACTTTAGAAATGTGCCCTTTTCTCTTTGTTTCCTTCAGTCCCAGACAAATGCTAATACAGATCTTCACTGAAACTTGAAATACAAAAGAAAAGTCATTCAGGATATATTCAAATCACTTTGATTGAGTTAGTAACCCTGCAGTTCATTCTGGGGTGTGCGCAGGAGGACGGGCTGTGCATAAAGTAACTGTGAGAGCATCTTTAGAGCATCTTTAAATCCCGTATCCATTTTAAGCCTGCAGCTACATTATAACTGTAGTCTGGAAGGGTGAAAGAGATCTCCAGTTGAAAGTAGATTTTGAAAAATTTTTTAGAGCCCAGGGGTTCATTTTTAATGAGCCGTTACTTTAAGTACTGCATAAAAAATACAGGAAATTGATAGTCCATTTAGTCTGCACCACACCTAATGCAAAAGTCATTAAGATGCATTATTCTTAATGTTCATGATATGATCAGTAAGTGTCTTCTTATAAAAAGAAATGCCCTCTACTTTCATGTAAGGAAATCTCTGAAAACCGTATGTACTGTACGGGAAAACGTGATGGCAGCTGTGCTCTCCTTACACGTCTTCACCAGGCCCGAGAAGCAGCACCCTGATTACGGGGGCAGCTTCAGAGCCGGTCCTCACTGGGGATGCACTTACGTAAGACAGCATGGCTTTCATTTCTTCGTCGCTTCTCACTGTAATTCTATCACCATCTTCATCTTCATCTGTTTAGAGAGAGAGAAAACACAAGCGGTAAGACTTGAATTTATTTCTTTATTTTTATTTTATTTCTTTATTTTTCGGGGGGGGGTAGACTGGAGGTTGAACCTAGGGGCATTCTACTTCCAAGCTCCAGCTCCAGCCCCAGCCCTTCTTTATTTTTTATTTGGAAATAAGGTCTCACTAAATTGCTCAGAGTCTTGCTAAACTGCTGAGTTCAGGTAAACTGCTGAGGCTGGCCTCCTCCAACCTCTGATTCTCCTCCAACCTCTGATTCTCTTGTCTCTGCCTCCCAACAACGGGGATTCCAGGCATGCACCGCCACATCCAGCAGATTTGCAATTTTTAATGCACAAAAGTCATACTACATGCTATGTAGGAACATAATGCAACTGGGTTTTTTTGTTGTTTATTTGTTGTTTTACAACTTGATATCCAAACCCTCGATGTCATATTTTGGGGGATGATGGGATTATTAGTTTGTTCTTTTGTTTTCTGTTTAAAATATCATCAGAATCTCAAGAAATAACTATAACTTTCTTTGAGGGAAAGCTGAAAATCAAAGCACTTCTCCTGGCATATATCTAGGTTAGAGCAAACATAAACTAGAATATGACAAAATGGGTTTGGGAGAATTTTAAATACCAAAGAGAGCCAGGGGTGGTGGGGCACACTTGTAATCCTAGGACTTGGGAGACTGAGACAGGAGGATCACAGGTTCATGGCCACCCTCAGCTACTTAGTGAGGCCCTCTGCAATTTACTGAGACCCTGTTTCAAAATGAAAAACAGGGCTGCATAGAAGAGCTTAGACACAGAATGCCACTGGGCTCAATACACCCAGGACCACAACAACAAAAAAGAAAGAAGCCGGTCTTGTTTTATTAGTAGTACTCTTTCACTTGGCACCCCATCCTCCTCAATCTCTCCGTTCATCCTCTCTGCAAGGCAATCTACCACATCAAAGTAGCATGATAAAAATGGCTAACATAAGCCAGACGCGGTGGTACACGTTTGTAATCCCAGCATTCAGGAGACTGAGACCGGAGGATCGGGGTTCGCGGACAGCCTCAGCTTCTTAGCGAGGTCCTTTGCAACTCCATGAGACCATTTCAAAAATAAAAAAGACTAAGAAAAATTAGGGCTGGGGGTGTAACTTGGAGGCACAATGCCCCTGGGTTCCATTCCCTAGTACCACAAAAAAAAAAAAGCAAAACACATACAAAAAAATGGCTAACATGTACTGAACACTTCTATACACAAGGCACTCCAATTTGTGCTGCATTTGCAATACCCTTTTTAAAACCCCAGCATAATCCCATGATGTGGACATCATCATTATTACAATTTCCTTTTTACGCAGGAGGAGCCTGGGGCCTTGAGCAAGGTGAACTTGCAAAGCGACTCTGACACCGGTCTCACATCTCCGCTCTATCCAGCAGCACTGTCCAAATAGTCTCATTTGTATTAGGTACTCAGTGATTGTAGCAAGCCTCGAATGGTGATTCATATTATGTTAAAATAACTTGACAGTCTTAAGACTAGAAGATAATAATGTGTACATTTGAACACGTATCTTTGAGGAGGCCTCATCCACAAACAATGTACTTATTTCAATAATTCTACACCAGTCTGGGGGTGTAGCTCAGACATAGAATGCCTCTGGGTTCAATCCCCAGTATCACCAAAAAAAGGGGGGATTAATATGTATTAAACTGAAGGGATTCTGTGCAGCAAAGTAAACTATCATGAACCTTAATAGAGAGCTGACAGAATGGGAGAAGTTTTTTGCCAGCTACTCTGATAGAGGACCAATATCTAGAATATACAAAGAACTCAAGAAACTTACTGCCAAAAAAAGACCAAATAACCCAATAAAAATGGGCAAGTGAACTAAATAGACACTTCACAAAAGAATACAAATGGCCAATAAAAATAAATGTTCAACATCCTTAGTAATCAGAGAGATGCAAATTAAAACTACTCTGAGATTTCACCTAATGCCAATTATAATGGCAGTCATTAAAGACACAAACAATAGTAAATGCTGGTGAGGATGTGGAGAAGTAGGAACTCTGATACACTGTTAGTGGGAATGCAAATTAGTGCAACCACTGTGGAAAACAGTTAAGGAGCTTCATCAGAAAAATGGGAATGAAGCCGGGCGTGGTGGCGCACGCTTGTAATCCCTGCGCTTGGGATGCAGAGACAGGAGGATCGCGCAGGTTCGAAGCCAGCCACGCACGCTGGCTTAGGAGACCCTGTTTCCAAATAAAAATGTAAAAATAGGTCTGGAAGTGTAGCCCGGAGGTAGAAGGGCTTCCAGGAACCCCAATACTACCAAAAAAGAAAGAAAGAAAGAAAGAAAGAAAGAAAGAAAGAAAGAAAGAAAGAAAGAAAGAAAGAAACCTACCCAACATTACCACTGGGTATCTACCCAAAAGAATTAAAACCAAACTCCCACAGTAACATCTGCATATATCTACATTTACAGCGGCACAATTCATAGTCGCCAAACTATGGAACCAGCCTAGGGGCCCATCAATAGAAAAATGGATTACAAAATTATGGGATATACACACAATAGAATTCTACTTAGCCATAAAGAATAAAATTATGTCATTTGCAGGGAATTGGAGAATATCATGCTTGGTGAGATTAGTCATAAAAAGTGAAAGGTTGGCTGTTTTCCCTCATATGTGGAAGCTAGGGAGAAATAAGACACAGGAGGGGGCTCCAGACACAGGGGGAGAGAGGGCCAGGACCTGGCTAAGGGGGAGGGAGGAAGACTGCTGGAAGAGGGAAACATCTGGACATGATGTACATATACAAGGCAGGGAGGGCTCTTGTATGCCTCTTTGGCTCTGAACTTCCTCATGATGTGTGATTACAGCGCACTAAAAAAATTAAGGAAAGAAAAAGAGAGGGGGGAGGGAGGAGGGAAAAACAGGGCTGGGAGTGTGGCTTGGAGGTAGAGTGCCCCTGGGTTCAATCCCTAGTACCCCCCCACACACACACACACAAAGAAGGGAGATGGTGCTCTCTCCCAACTAGCCTCTAGCTCAGCGGAATGCCGTTTCCTCTTTCCTCAGTAGCTAACGGCAGCGCGACAGTGTGGCAGACGTCAGCTCTGGCCAGCCCTGCTCAGTGCCTGAAGCGACAAAGTGCTTGCTTCTGGATCTGGGGCCTGGTCCTGCCACAGGGTCCCCAACTCCGGGAGGATCCTCAAGCCACTCTGGCTGGCTGGCTGGGAGCTGTGGAGGGTCACCCCTGGTATTCCCCTGCCAAGGGTTGGCCGTCCTCGGTGTGAGCGCGCACTGGCCCCTTCCCATAAGAAACAAGGTGCAGCTCCAATCCCCGCGCTCCTGGCGAGTGCTACGCACAGAAAAGCTATGTAGGAGTCTTGTGCTTTTTCTCTCATTCGTTCATTTTAGATAGACTCTCTAGGGCCAAAATGGGAGAGAAATGTCATTCCAGCCATAGAAACAGAAAAAAGGAACTTCTATATATGTCCTAGAAACTTAACATTTTCAAGGCTAAGTCAAAAGTTTTCTGAAAATTACAGAAAATGAGGGGAAAAACAGATGTGGTATAAAAGAATGTAATGTTACATATTACCACACATGAAAGCACTTTACAGTTTTGCTTTAAACCAGGTCAAATTCTGTTCCGGCCTGAAGGAAATAGTGTTTTGTAAATTTCATTTCTGCACCAGAGCTAGCTATAGAGATGGTGGTCACAAAGGGACTGCTCACACTCCAATTTCAAACCACTTAAGACCTCAATATGGCATTATTTACCTGGGATGGGGAGGGCTTAGAATTTACCAAACAGGCAAAAAGCCAAAAAGATCTTAAAGAGAGGGCACAAATTCCACAAATATCATTTAAATCACAATCTCCCCAAGAAAGGGGTGGGTGTGCTATCTTTTAAGTTCTCAAAGCCAGCCTTAAGTGACTAAGGCTGCTTAGGACAAAATATTCTGGAATTCTAGACTTCTATGAAATCCTTTGAAGGGTTATTTCAGAGGTTAAAAAAACACTAAGGGCAGTTGTCTAGCAGAATAATTTATTACAGAACGGTTCCACAAAGAGCATATATATAAGCACATGCTTTAACCAGGCAGAAAACTGAGCCTGAAGCCAACCCGCTGGTCAGTGCTAGTGATGGCCCACAAGAGGTAGGACTCTGAAAGAAAGACTTCAGAGAAGTTGAAAGAAGCATCCTGACAAAGGCTGGTGATAAATCAGACTTATGTGGCTGGACATAGTGGTTCACACCTGTCATCCCAGCTATGCAGGAGGCTGAGGCAGGAGGATCACAAGTTTGAGGCCAGCCTAAGCAGTTAAGTGAGACCCAATCTTAAAATAAACAATCAAAAGGGCTAGGATGTAGCTCAGTGGTAGAGTGACCCCAGTTTAATACCTAATACCATAAAAAAGGGCCAGGCTTACATAATTAATAATTCTGGTGGATTAATAGGACACCTGATTTTATATAGGTCTTATTTCTATTCGGGGGACTGTCTGGTTTACTATTTAATATCTGTGCTTTGTCGCTTTATTAAAGATTAAGATGCCCTAACAGAAAGAAAAATAGCCACCCCCATGAAAAGATTAGTGGTTTGGGCCAAAAGGTAAAATCTAATCTGTCTCAAACCCCTCAATGGCAGTCCACATACGAAGCACAACACTGAAGTGAAAACGTGCTTCTCTCTAAACACAAGTGATTGATGGGAAAGCAAAACTATATGCCAAGCAGCTTGGTATAACAGTAACCTAAAATACTTTTTTCTTTGGTAGTACTGGGGATTGAACTCAGAGGCATTCTTCCTCCAAACTATGCCCCCAGACCCATTTTTAAAATTCTTTTATTTGAAACAGAGTCTCACTAAATTGCAGAGGGTCTCACAAGTAGCTGAGGCTGGCCACAAACCTGTGATCCTCCTGTCTCAGCCTCCCAAGTACTGGGATTACAAGCGTGTGCCACCACATCCAGCCCCTAATATACTTTTCTTTAGTTTTTTTTTTTGTTGTTGTTTTTTTTTTTTTTTTTTTTTTTTTTGAGTGGTACTGGGATTTCTGGAAACCCTTCTACCTCCGGACTACACTCCCAGACCTATTTTATACTTTTTATTTGGAAACAGGGTCTCTTAAGCCAGCTCTAGCTTCGAACCTGCGCGATCCTCCTGTCTCCGCCTCCCGAGTGCGGGGATTACATGCGTGCGCCTCCACGCCCGGCCCTAATATACTTTTCTAAACAAAAGTTTGGACACAGACAACCCATCTAGCAAATACTTTGGCTATTTGCCTACCAAACTGGGGTAGCTATAAAAAACGACACAGCCTAGAACTATAAATCATAACAGTGTGCCTAAATGACACAAAGACGTCCAAGGTATAAACATGCTGGTGAAGAACAGCACAAGAAAGGGGTACTGCGTGAAAAGAAGTGGAGAAATAATCTCAACTTTTCCTTATACATGAAGGTTCTTTGCCATCTGACCAAAAAAGCACTCCCGGATATAACCAAGAAAAAGGGGGGGTAACAGATCTGACACACTGGTTCACAATGAGAATCCCAGGCCTCTCTGGTTGCCCGGAGCACAGTAATATGATTTTCCAGCACATTAGGGAAGCGAAAATAGAACCAGAAAGTCTATGTACTGGCTGGATTTTGTTAATGTCACTTAAAATGGAGGGAAAAATCCTAGCAAGATACCAAATAGAGTGCAGCAGATGGTAAACAAATATTATGAAGCAATCTTCACAAAATCTGCAGTGTGTCACAAATATACAAAATGGCAGAGTTTGGGAAAAGAGAATCATAACAGGCCATATGTTGGTAGCGATTTTAGTTGAAGCGACATGCAATCCAGAGGGGAAACCTCGGAGAGGAACATAAAGGCCTGAGAGAGGAGTGGCAGCCCCAGGTAGGGGTGGTCGGAGCGGCGGCCCACACATGGCAGGCACTGGGGAGGCAGCAGGCAGCACCCTCCGCGGTGGGGCGGCTCCAGGAGGCTCTCGGGAGAAGCAATCTCCCTCTGCAGAGAGCGGCGGAAAGTTACGGCAATATATTATATGTCATTTGTCACACTCCTGAGCCAGGTGGGAGTCAATTAGAACTACAGCAAAGGCAAGAGGAAAGAAATGAAAACCTAATTGTAGAGGTTTAGAAAGACATCAACAGGAAATTGCCAGAAAGCATGTCAAGTTTGAAGCCCTTCTCAAAGGTGAGGTCTAGTGACCCGGGCGGGCAGGCTACGGGCCAGCTTCTGTGTCCGCAGTTCGCATCCATGAGTTTTAACTTAGCCCCACGCATCCCTCCCTCTGATCTCCTCCCCGTTTCTTCCTTCCCTTCCTCTCATCAGCACATAAGAGCGCACACTATGTAGAAGGCATTATACTGGACACTGGGATGGTAATGGTGAAAAAACAAATGAACAAGAAGACATGGAGGGTCCGCTGGGTGAAGGAGACGGGTGGGTACCACGCAGATCCTCGCAGAGCGTTCTGGGCAGAGGGAAGAGATAAGGCAGATCCCTGAGCCAGAAGGATGGCGGGCGTGCTCCAGGGACAGGGGAAGCCAGGCTGGCGGGCCTGGAGCGGGCTGGGGAGAGACACCCATGAGTTCACAGAAGCGACAGCGGGACGGGGAGGCAAATGCGAAAATGCAGGGCTTTGGCGTTTGCAGGACTTGGCTTTTACTGCCCCGTGAGATGGAAGTTACTGGAGGGCTTTGAGTACCATGAGCTCACTTAAACTTTTTTCTTTTCTTTTTTTTTTTTTTTTGACTTGGGATTAAACCTAGGGTGTTCTACCTCCACCATATATCCCCAGTCCTCTTTGTTTGTTATTTGGAGACAGGGTCTTGCTAAGTTGCTGAGGGGTCTCAAGGATTGCTGTGAGGATCAAAGGTGAGAATGGGGAAACGCAAGGCCAGTCTTTCTCTAAGTGAGAGATGACAGTGGCCTGAAAAGGCTGAAGGGTTGTTTTCTGGTTTTGTTGTTATTGTTGTTTTGTTTTGTTTAAGATTTGGGGTCTTACTACACTGCCCAGGCTGGCTTCAAACTCCTGGACTCAAGCAACCCTCCTACCTCAGGACTGCAAGCATGTGTCACCACGCCTGGCTCAGCCAAGGCTTTGAGAACAACTGGCCAAGACAAGGTTTTGAGATGTCATCACGTGCTGGACCGCCTCTGAAGATAAGAGTCCACAGAATTTGCTGATGGGTGGGATATACAAGGCTTCCTTTCTCGTTTCCTCTTTTTCAACCATCCATGCGTTCCAGAAGCACACATTAAACCTACTATGTGCCAGGTACTATGGTACAGCTTTTAGGGATTAAAAAATGAGCAGGCGCCAGGCGTGGTGGCGATGTTTGTAATCCCAGTACTTGGGAGGCTGAGACAGGAGGATCACAGGCTCTCGACTAGCCTCAGCTACTTAGTGAGGGCCTCTGCAACTCAGTGAGACCCTGTTTCAAAATAAAGAATAAAAAATAGGGCTGGAGGTGTAACTCTGAAGTAGAATGCCCCCAAATTCAATCCGTAGTACCACAAAAATAAATAAATAAATAAATAAATAAATAAATAATAAAAACGAGCAGACCAGGCATGGTGGTACCTGCCTATAATCCCAGTAGTCGGGAGACTGAAATTGACAAAAAGATCACGGGCTCAAGAATCGCCTCAGCAACTTAGCCAGACCCTGTTTCAAAATAAAACAGGGCTGGGGGTGTGGATCAGAGGTAGACTACCCCTGGGTTCAGTTCTCAATAACACACGCACGCACTCACACACACGCACACGCACGCACACACATGCACACACAATGAGCAGCACTGTCCACTGATGTCAAGGAACACCTGGTCCAGTGCTTGGGTTAAGAACTTAACCTCAATTCTCATACAAATTAACAGGTCCAATAACAAGAATCAGTGACTCTCATAAGACTAAAAATGATTTGGACTTAACATCAGTGAATTTCAAATCAAATGTTCAACAAATTAAAGCTCTCTTCAAATTGCTTCAAATTCTAGGATGCATAATTAACTCTTATGTGAAGTAATAAATATTATTAGATTCAGTGTAGATTTACTGTGGATTATAATTTTTCAGTAAGCTCTCTAGCTTGCTTATAAGCAACAGCTTATCTTTTACACATATGTATATACACACTGTTCATAAAATGAAATTTCATTTTTCCCAAATATCCTATGATTTGAACTTCCCTCTGAAGCAAAAAGGGCTCCCACCCAAATCGTCATAGCAAGACTTTCATTTCATTTATGTGTGAAGTGTCTCCTATAGGGATCACACCAAAAACTGGCTAGAGTTATTTTCTATACTCTGCGAATTTACAATTTATATAATTGCAATTTTTTTCTTTAAAAAGTCATACTATACCAAATTTAAAACAAGGTATGAGCTGGGCGTGGTGGCGCACGCTTATAATCTCAGCATTTGGGAGGCTAAAACAGGAGGATCTGGGTTCGCGGACAGCCTCAACTACCTCGTCAGGCCCTTTGCAACTCAGTGAGACCCTGTTTCAAAATAAAGAATAAAAATTAGGGCTGGGGGTGTAGCTCTGAGGTAGAATGACCCTGGGTTCCATCCCCAGTACCACACAAAAAAATAAAAAATAAAAAGTAAAAAAGTATGATGTGCTGATTTCTACCCAAAATACAAAATAATCTTCCCAAAACTCATAAAACCACCAAAAGGTTTCTATTTGATAAGAAGTGAGTATAGAACAGTCAGGTTAAAGAAAGACACAGAAGTATTTCTTATAACCATATTTTCAAGCCCAACTCAGAAGCGTACTTTGACCAGTGTGAAGATACTTAGCAGGACAAGATAGACCCAAATATGTGAAGTCGGAACGTCAGAGAAAAGTAAAACTGCATGGTGTTAATGTGTATAAACCAGCATTTGCCTGCACTTAAGATGCGTCTTCCAACTCAATACTGAGATGTGACTGTCCAGCAACACCAGTCCAGCAGTCATGTTAAAGCAATTACTCGTGCAGGGAAAGATCCGGGGAGATGAACACAAGTGACAGACACGCCCGGGAAACGCACGAGTGGGCGCGGCTGCTCTTTATCACCTTGTGTGGTTGGTGTGATCATTAATCTGCTAATGAAACTGAGGAGCAGCAGGGGGCTCGGGGCCGTATGAATGTCAGGCTCCTGCAGCACATGTAGGGCCCACACGGGCAAACATACAGCATCCTTTATGGTTATGGAGTCTGGCCTCATCCCAGAAATGGTCTCACATCTGGGGAAAGACAAATTATTCAATAACTGGCACAGAGTCAACTGTCTATCTGCTTGGCAAATAAAGCCGGATCCCTACATGACTTCTTTCACCAAAATAAATGAAAGGTGGTGCGAGAATTTGGGGGGAAAAAAATTATTATCATCTTTGTACTAAACAATGCATGCTTTTTATTTAAAAGACTATGATACATACAAACGTTATGTATTTATACCTAAAAATAATGTGTATGTGTTGTGTGTGTGTGTGTGTGTGTGTGTGTGTGTAGTTGTGTGTGTGTGTTAACATCTAAGTACAAAGAAAAAGGAATGCGAGTAAATGTGAAAATCTTTCTGACAAACCCAGGAGTCACAAAGGAAAATATGATAAATTTGTACACATAAAAACTTCAGACTTTTCTACGGAAGAAGAAAAGAGAATAAAAAGACCAAAACAGGCGGGAATGAGCAATGAATAGAACAATAATATTTGTAACATATAAGACAAAGGCCAGTTTTCTTAATAAGAAAGCTCTTAAATGAATTAGAAAAAGACAAATAACCTAATAGAAAAATGGGCAAAGGTGACCCAAAAAAAGTTCATAGACATTAAATGCAAGTGAAAAGATGCTACAGGACACTTAAAATTAAAGCAACGTAAATATAGTAATATAATAATTTCACCTATCAAGTTGATATCAACTAAAAAGAGTGTTAATACCCAGAGCTGGCGAGGATGGAGAGAAATGGGTTTTCTCATACATTGTCGGAGGAAGTGTAAATTGATTCTACCTTTGGAAAACAAACATGGCACCAGCTATTAAAATTTAAGATATGGGTACTGTGGAATTTGTCCTATAATCATCTTTCTGTAATGTAGATAGATAAAAGGACAATGCTGACATTTTTTAAAGACATTTTTAAAAGACGATGCAACATTGACATTTTTCCTAAAGCTAAAAAACTGATGACAAGTGTCCATTAATAAATTAAATAAATTGAGCCACGTCCCTGAAATTAAATATAATATAGCCATCTAAAAGAATGGCATTGGTCTGTGCACACTGATATAGGAATGTAGTCTGCCATATGCTATTAGGCGGGGGAAGGGCAGGGAAAGCAGTCACCGTATAGGGTCTATAATGTACAGAGAACATCTCTGTAAAGATACAGAAGCAATTGCTAACAAAGAAATCAGAGGATCTGAAGACATGGGAACTTTTCCTTTTTATTTCTATGCTGCTTGAATTTTTTTAAGAATACTAGAGCTAGTAAAAGTACTTTAATTTGTCTCTAGTTGTGAGAGAGAAAGGACCTAAAAGGAGTAAGAAAAAAGAAAAAGAAAAAAAGCTTAGTGCCATCAGTCCAAAAGGTGAGTTCAGGTCTGACAGGTCTCCTTCCTCTTACTCAGCCCTAACTCGCCTTGGAAACGCCACCCTGAGAAACAGAAATAAGAAAAAAAAGTCACCATTGCAGACCTAGGGCTGGGGGTGTAGCTTGGAGGTAGGAATGCCCCTGGGTTCCATCCCCAGTACCGCAAAAGAGGGGTGGGGGGAGAAGAGTAAAATAAAGCCTGATGTCTATCAGAAGCAACTCGAAATCTTCCGAGGGTGGAAACACCCACACAGCCAACCAGAGGCAGGCTGCATGGGTTCCCCACTAGGAAGGCGCCCAGAGAGAGGAGCCCCATCTGGAACCGTCAGTGCTTTCATTGAAGAGACTGCACTTTTTAGCCCTGGAGAATCTGTAGGAAATTCCATAACATAACCTGATCTTTCCCATTCTCCTTTCAACTCTCTTCTTCTACTTATATAAAACAAGTAGATCTGACAGCTGCCCTTTCTCTTGCAGCTTAATCCTTATTACTAAATATAATGCCACCTCTCCTGTGTGTTAGGTACATGCTTCAATAGTAACAGTAAATCAGTGTGTGGTTTATGCTTCAGTATTAAATGCACTACCTTGCTAGGCGCGGTGGTGCACGCTTGTAATCCCGGCATTCGGGAGGCTGAAACAGGAGGATCGTGGTTCAAGGACAGCCTCAGCTACTTAGTGAGGCCCTCTGCAACTCAGTGAAACCCAGTTTCAAAATAAAGAATAAAAAATAGGGCAGGGGGTGTAGCTCAGAGGTTGAATGTCCCTGGGTTCCATCCCTAGACCTGTATAAAAAAAAAAAAGTACTACCTTAAATATTTCTTTGAATATGGCCTTACCTATTTGAAGGCTGTTCATAATATTCCATAAGCCACTGAAATATCCCCTAAATTCCAATCAATTAACTTACAAACTATATATTTGCTGCTTCTTATACATAGATAGATGTTTTTTCCATTTACAGGCTGAGATTTTTGGTTCAACCTGAATTTTTTTTTTAAGTGGTATTGTGGGGGTGGAAGTCAGAAGCATTCTACATCTGAGTTACACCCTAGCCCTATTTTATATTTTTATTTTAAAACAGGGTCTCACTAAGTTGTAGAGGGCCTCACAAAGTTGCTGAAGCTAGCTGCAAACCTGCGGTCCTCCTATCTCAGCCTCCCAAGTACTGGGATTACAAGCAAGTGCCACCATGACCACCAGCCCAACCTGCTTTTTTTTTATTGAACCTGAGTTTTGGTAAAAAGACCAATCATAAGAAAAGGCAGCCTAGGATTTCAAGTCTATAATGGAAAGTACATCATAATCCAAGCACAAAAAATAAAGACTTTTTTAATAGTCAAAAAGATGTGTGTCTGAATGTGGGCTCCACCTCTTCCTAGCAACCACCTTCAGCAATCATTTCATGTCTAAGTTTCCATTTCCTTATAGAAATAATTTTCCCATCTCACAGAGTCATTATAAAGAGAATTAAAGTCACAGTCACATCTATGAAAAGCAACTAGTCCACTGGCTGGCATGGAACAAGCCATCAATAAATGATAGCTGAAATAACAATAGTAGTAGTAGTAGTAGTAGTAGTAGTAGTAGTAGTAGTAGTGCAAGTAGTATCATCACCATCTCTGGGAGCTAGTGGAGCAGGCAAAGACCTAGGGACCCAGAAAGCAAGAAGAAGTACAAAGTAAGCTACTTTTTGCCATACTTAAGAAAATCCAGAATACATGATTTCAATTATGACAACTCTCAAGCCGGGCATGGTGGCGCACGCTTGTAATCTCAGTACTTGGGAGGCTGAGACAGGAAATTGCAGGTTCAGGTCCAGCCTCAGATACCTAGTGAGGCCATCCACAACTTAGTGAAACCCTATTTCAAAATAAAGAATAAAATAGGGCTGGGGGTGTAGCTCAGAGGTATAATGCCCTGGGTTCAATTCACAGTACTGAAAAAAAAATGATGAACTCTTAGCCCAAGTCCAGCACAGAGGTTAAGAATCTACGCTCTGGAATTTAATCCAGAAATTCCATTTTACTACTTATTTGAGCAAGTTCCTCAGAAGAAATGTCCTGCCGGGCGTGGTGGTGCACGCTTGTAATCCCAGTGCTTGGGAGGCTGAGACAGGAGGATCGCACAGGTTTGAAGCCAGCTTCTGCTACTTAGTGAGGGTCTTAGCAACTTAGTGAGATCCTGTTTCCAAATAAAATATGAAATAGGTCTGGGAGGATAGCCCAGAGGTAGAAAAGCCTCTGGGTTCTACCCCCAGTGCCACAAAAAAGAAAAAGAAGAGATGTCCTTTCCTCAGCTGAAATGAAGCTAATACACTTCCTAGTGCTTATAAGGATCTTGTGAAGGTTAAAATAAAGGCGTGAACCCACAGAATGCTCCTAGCACAGCCTCTGGCAGCAGTGAGTACTGCAACGCTGGCTCCCTGCACCCCCACCCGGCAACTCAGAGGCCTGAATCCAGCCTGCCACATTCTGTGTGTTTCAGATACAGGTACTATTTCTCAATAGTAATAGTCTACTGTGGGTAATAAAACACTAGTTATATTAACAGTCCTACTCCTAGTAGCTTTTAAAAATAAGTAATGATTATTGAAAAACATTCAAACAACAGAGAAATACATAAAGTAAAAAGCATGCGCATTCACCCACGACCACCACCGCCTCCAAGGCTCCCACATTCCAGGGGGGACCACAGGAAAACACTGAGGTGGGCTTTAGGCCCCAGCCCTCAAATACACATGAGGTTTGCAGGTAAATTTTTTATAAAATGGGATTATACCATGTATATTTACTTATTCAATATTAAGTCACAGATAAAACTTTCTATATCAATACATAAATACACTCACTGGGGGGGGGGGGGGTTACTGGGGATTGAACCCAGGGTTTCACACAGGCTAGGCAAGTGCCCTATCTCCGAGCTACATCCCCAACACACTAATTCATTCTTTTTGGCTGATGCCCTAGAATATGAATATATTAATATTTATTAACCAATTATGCCAGGAATTGTGTTTACCTCTGATTCTTTGCTATTAAAAATAATCCCACAATGAACCCCTTGTTTGAAGGGCATTCTAGTATATGTGTAGCTGTTTCTGTAAGATAGGCTCCCAAAAAGTAGATCTGCTGAGTCAGGCTTTTTGCACATTTGACATGTGAAGTGGAGCCAGAGAGTCATCCAAAAAGGAGGTGCCCACTGTACTCTCTGCCGGTAAAAGCAGAAACAAATCGTAGAGTCGCGCATAGAAAAAAAACAAGGATCTCAACACTGAAAAGGAACCTTCATGTTCATCAAAGAGGATCATCGCAGTAGCAAACCTTCACGGCACTTGGGCCCCTATGCAACTGACTGGATTCAAACCATGACCTCCCCGCAATGACCTGGTTTGTGTCAGGGCCAGTTTTTCAGGACAGCCCAGGCCTGCCCAGGAGCCAGTTCAGCAGGAAGAGGGAGGACCAGGCCCACAGTATTCCTACCATCCTCTAGCAGCCCTGCCAACCCCACTAAGACAGAACCATCCCACATGCTCACAGAAAAGCTAGGCTCGATTGCTATGTTTTAAAGCAGTAAAGGACTAAAATCTCTTAATCAATAATCATTGGTCCACAGGTAGTTTACACGTTTCATTTTGCCCCCACAATATTATTATAGTGAGGAGCAAGAGCAGATAAAGGTCATGTTGGTAATTAAAGCTATATTGTAGAAATATGCACATCCACGATATGATTAAATAAGAAAATATTACTCGGTTCAGTATCATCATTAAATTTGCATTAATTTATAAATATTTAAATGTACCATATGATGATCATAAATAATCTGTTTTTGTCAGTTTCTAAAGCAATACAACCCATAAACCTTTTGAAATATTACTGCAGAAAGAGACAGTCAAGAAAGTGTACAAGCCAGACTTACATTCAAAAGCTGTAGTTGTTGCTTCGGGCAGAACCTGGCCTATCACATCCTAAACAAAGAAAGAATAAAGAAACACAATTAGCCACCTTCTTTACTGCTAACATGTGGCACATCCTACAGGAAATATGAAAACCTGGGAGAGATTTTTGAAATGTTGGCATAAACTATAAGAAACATTAGCTCATAATCACACTTAGCCCAGGAAGGTAATCCCGGAGTTTGAATTTCTATTTCAGGGAGAGAGCCTTTTAGAAAACCTTCAGATTGTATTAATAACAATCTTAACAATTTTTTACTCAGCATACAACTACAGTATTGCATACACACACACACACACACACACACACACACACACACACACACACACACGGTTCCTTCTGTGGGAAGCTGGGAAATGCACTGGGGGGGAGGGGGGCAGAAAGAAGTGTGGGAGTCAGACAGCCCTAAAGTTGATCTCAGCTCTTTGTTGGGTGTGCAATTTGGGAGAAAAAAATCCCTTAACCTTTCAGATCCTCAACCTTATTATCCCCCAAAAGGGGTCTAGTAATACTTATAGAGGTAAAGTATAAAAATAATGAGCCATGAGCTGGGCGTGGTGGTGCACACTTGTAATCCCAGCGTTTGGGAGGCTGAGACAGGAGGATCACGGTTCACAGACAGCCGCAGCTACTTAGTGAGGCCCTCTGCACCTCAGTGAGACCCAGTTTCAAAAATAAAGAATATTTTGAGGGTGTAGGCTGGGGGTGTAGCTCAGAGGTAGGTTGCCCCTGGGTTCTATCCCCAGTACTGCAAAATAAATAAATTAATTAATTTTTTAAAATGAGCAGGGCGTGGTAGCATGCACTTGTAATTCCAGTACTTGGGAGGCTGAACAGGAAGATCAGAGGTTCGAAGCCAGCTTCAGCAACTTTAGTGAGTCTCTCAACAACTTAGTGAGAGCTTGTTGCAAAATTTAAAAAGTAAAGCAAAACAAAAAGTTAAAGCCGGGTGTGGTGGCAAACACTTGTAATCTGAGCATTCGGAGGATCGCGGTTCGCATCCAGCCTCAGCTACTTAGCGAGGCCCTTCGCAACTCAGTGAGACCCGGTTTCAAAAAAATAAAGAATAAAAAAAAATAGGGCTGGGGGTGCAGGTTGGTGGTAGAATGCCCCTGCCCATAAGGTTCTATCCCCGGTACAAAAAAAAAAAAAAAAAAATTAAAAAGGGCTGGGGATGTAGCTCAGAGATAGAGGCCCCTGAGTTCCATCCCCAGTACCACAAAACGAAACAAAAACTAAATAATGTAATAAACATAAGCTTGGGACCTGACACACTGCAGACATGCCAATATAGTTCCTGCTACATAACAAGCAACACAGCGCAGAGCGTTTTACACACATTAAACACATGAGTTTCCATGATGATGGTATAAACCTATTAAGCAACATTTAATACAAACAACTCTTATCAACCTCAACTCTTAAGCAATGGAAAACATTTCATGACACAAAAATGAAATCACCAAAAAATTAGAAAGGGTATGTCATCGTTAGGGTATAAGTGAAATCTATGAAGAGGGAAACGCTCGAGCATTAGTCTACGGTGACCACTTAAGTGTCACTTAAGAGGCGTAGAACACCTAGGCTCTGGAAGAGCCAGCCTCATTATGTCCGGTCCCATGGAGTGGCCTGCAAACCTCATTTCCCTCTGGGGCTCTGTGGCGCTGTCCCTCCTGGGCTGTGCCAGAGGCAGCGCCAGGCAGGGCTGACAGCGCTGCTGCAGTCAGTCTCAGCAGGGAGCCCTCAGCCCTTCCAAGCAGGGCACTTAGCAGGGAGCCGCTGCTACTGCCTTCTAAAGGCAATTCTTTAGAAGCTTTTGCTGCAGCGGCAATTTGCATAATAGTCCTGCCTCTACAGTGTTGTGATTTTTTAAAAATAAATCTGTGACTATAAAATTGATCAAAGAGAACTGTCCTAGGCAGCCCTTGCTCATTACAGTCAGAAGACTCTCATGTTTTCCCTGACTCTAGTTTTAGCCATCAAAACACCAACTTTTTGAGGAAGTCTCTGTAAAAGATTTCAGGGTTAGAAAATTCCTTCTCCACACTCACAGGAACAAAGTATTTATTGACAGGAAAGCACGGAGCACGTACAGAATCAAGCACACGGGCAGGCCAGCGTAAAGCATGCGCGCAGACCTGGACCCGGCTGCTGGGGCTGGCGCCC
>NC_137788.1:132398413-132423312 GCF_963383645.1 Muscardinus avellanarius | reverse complement strand
GAAGGACTTCACGTCAACTCCCACCTTTCCCCTGCATACATGTTTCTAGTTTTATTTACATGACCCACATGGTTCTGGTAGGGAGAATGAGCTTCCGGTCACCAGTGGGAGGGATCCCGAGCCTGGCAGGGCATTTGTGCCCGGGGTGAGGCTCTGGCTTGTGACTGCCGATTGCCTTCCCATCTTTAGCAATGACAGCATAGGACTCCCCAGGTCCAAGGACCGTCCACCCATTGTCAGACAAAGCGCTTGTCTGGAATTGGTCTCTGTGTGTGGAACCCAGGCCAGCGGCTTCAATACAGCAGCCTCACTCCATCTCAAATGGCCGGGGGTCCCTTTGACCAACCCCATGCCAGGAGGCTCCAGGGCCCTCCAGTCAGGAGAGTGTGGGGATTCTATCAGGCACCAGCTCAAACCCAAGACAGCGCTCTGTGGCGGGAGGCAGGTTCCCAGCTCCTAGGAGATGGGGAAGCAGAGAAGAAAGTATCAGCAGAGAAGCCAGAGAGGGTCGCTGTGCTGCTGCGCGGGGCCTTGAGACCTCTCCTGACAAACAGAACCAGAAAAGTCACAGCGAGTGGCACAGTTCTGGGTGCATCTGAACCCTCTGGTGGGAAAATGTCCCCGAGTTGGGAGACGAGGAACTGAGCATATTGGATGACGAGGCCCCGTGGCTGGGCAGTGGAGTCGAGGCCAAAAGCTTCAGTACTGACTTAATTCAACAAGTACTTGGGGAAACCCACCGTGCACCCAGCACCGACTCTGAAAAGACATGGAAGCAGAAAGCATTGCTGACCTAGCGCGGACCCCCAGAGCATGCCCTCTGTGCATGTCTGCAGGCTTCCGCCCACCCTTCTCCTGGTGAGTTTGCTCCAGTTCTAGAGGTGTTGGCTTCTCCTCTCAAGAGTCTGTGCTGGCTTCGGGAGCTGGGCCAAGGAGATAGAAACCTTTACAGAGGCCAGGTGCAGCGGTGCACACCTGTAATTCCAGTCCTTGGGAGACTGAGAAGGGAGGATTGCAAGTTTGAGGCCACCCTCAGCAACCTAGAGAGATCCTGATTAAAAAATAAATTAAAAGGGTTGGGGGTATTGAACACCCCTGAGTTCTCTCCCTAGTACACACACATACACAAATGTTCACAGAGGAATCATAGTGTAGTGCCGTGCAAGGCCCGGGCCCTTGGTAGAACCAGTGTGGGGGGCTTAACCGCCACAGAAAAGGGGCTACAACTTGGCCACTTTCAAAATGGTTTCCCTCAGCCAGGCGTGGTGGCACACGCTTGTAATCCTAGTACTTGGGAGGCTGAGACAAGAGGATAGTGGGTTCGCGGCCAGCCTCAGCTACTTAGTGAGGCCCTCTGCAACTTAGTGAGACCCTGTTTCAAAATAAAGAATATAAAATGGGTCTGGGGGTGTAGCTGGGAGGTAGAATGCCCCTGGGTTCCATTCGCAGTACCACGGGGGGAGGGGATGGCTTCCCTCAGAAGTGACCCAGCTAGATCATGGAGTGCCTTGATGTGAATCAGAAAAGGGTGCCCTCCAGGAGTACACAGCCCAGGGCACCTCAGCTTGGTGGCTACATAACAGGCCATGCTTCAGGGCCTGGGCCGGCGGCCCTTGTGCAGGGAACCTATTCAGTGGCCCTGTCTCAGACCAAAGTCCCACATCATTTTAGCTATTATTTGTGAGGAGATCTAGGCCCAGGCTCCCTCTAGACATATAGATCACCCCGGATCTAAGCCAAGACTCCCCCGGAAGATGGAGGAAGCTCTGCTCTAACGCTCCCACCCACACCCAGCCCACTCACTCAGCAACTCGGCTTCACCCTGCAGGGCCTCCTCCGCGGTGCCTTTCCTGGGGGGACCCCGATCCCCTTCCATGATCGGCACCAAGCCTTCCCCTCCGCTTGCTGCTCTTTAAGAAGGCTTTCTAAAGAAGAGGAACCTTCCGTCGGAGCAGATGGCGGAGAAGCAGGAATGGTAAATAGTTTTAATTACTGCATAATGTAAGTGAGACAATAAAGGGGAGACCGTGGAAGCAAGCTGCTGCCGCCGAGGCCCTGAAACTGTTGTGGGGCCCAATTTGTCTGGCATGTGCTGTTCTCAGTCTTGGGAGGGCTTTAAAGAGAACGCCGAAAATATTAATTGCCCGCCTCGCTGGCCCATCCATCTTCACAACCGAGTAACACGCTTTTTTAATTTCAGGGGAATCGTTTTCAAATGGGAATCATGCAAATGAGTATTTTAGCTATTCATTTGTTTTACTGCGAGCGCTTTGTGAGCAAATGGCCTACAGCTTGCAATGAATTAAAAGACATGGGCACTGGAGACCGATTTTTAATACAAAGTCTTGACTCGGAGACGACCCCGACCAGCAGCACAGAAAATGTTGGCATAGCAACTTTGGGCATTTTCATGCAAATTGGCTTCTATATAGATGATACGAATGCAATGTTTTCCTTCAACTAATCATCATAAAATTAGTTTCACTATATTTAAATGCCTCCACTTAATGCATTATATCCATATGCATGAAATTGCCTCCGCTAATGCAGTACATAAAATGCCAAAGATACAATGAATAGCCAAATTGCAAGCAGTTATGTTATCTCCCATAAAACGGCTCCCCTCCCCCTTCTTTTTTTTGTGAGTGTGGGTGTTATTGAATGTGTGGGTGCCAAAGGCATCTATCACAAATTGCTATTAACACACACACACACACACACACACACACACACACACACCCCAAAATCCTCTACAGTTAAGTAACAGTAAGGTTGTAACACAATCTAACAAAAGCCTGGTGCGGCACAGGCCGTCTGGGTGTGCCCACCTGGGCTGGCCGACCTTCCCTTACAGGGGGTCTGTAATCAGCAGAGGCGGCAGAGCAGAGAGCACATGCCTTGCGCTGGATTAGCTCCAGTGGGGGATGGTTTTATTCCCCCAGCCTCTGGATGGGGAAGCCTTAGAAGGGTGTGTCTGAGCCAAGACACAGAATCCAACCTGAATTAATCAAAAGTAACCCCACTGTTGGTTGAAAACAGCCGCCAAAGTGCCCGACAGCCGGGAGGCAAAAACTGTAGGGAAACAGGATCCAAGCCAATAACCGAGAAAGGGGGCGGCCAAGTAGCCCCTAAACCCCCCCCCCCTCTGTGCTTGACACCGTACATTGGCCACGTTCTGCATTTTTTTTTTTTTTTTTTTGGTGGTACTGAGGATGGAACCCTTCTACCTCCAGGCTACACTCCCAGACCTATTTTATATTTTATTTGGAAACAGGGTCTCTTAAACCGGCTGAGGCTGGCTTCGAACCTGTGCAATCCTCCTGTCTCCGCCTCCCAAGGGCAGGGATTACAAGCATGGGCCACCATGCCCGGCACGTTCTATATCTTTACAAAAGTTAGGAATTCAGCTGGGCATGGTGGCACACACTGTAATCCCAGCATTCGGGAGGCTGAAGCAGGAGGATTGCGGTTTTCTGCCAGCTTCAGCTACTCAGTGAGGCCTTTCGCAACTGAGAGAGACCCTGTTTCAAAATAAAAAATAAAAATAGAGCTGAGGATGTAGCTTGGAGGTAGAATGCCCCTGGGTTCCATCAAAAAAAAAAAGTTAAAAATTCAACATAAGTTGGGCACAGTGGCACATGCCTATGATCCCAGTATTGAGAGGCTGAGACAGGAGGAGTGCAAGTTCAAGGCCAGCCTCAGCAACTAAATAATGCCCCCTGCAGCCTAGCAAGACTGTATTTTAAAGTTAAAAAAAAAATAGGCCAAGTGTGGTGGTGCACACTTGTAATTCCAGCATTCAGGAGGCTAAGAGGAGGATCGCAGTTCATGGACAGCCCAGCTACTTAGTGAGGCCCTCTGCAACTCAGCAAGACACTGTTTCAGAATAAAGAATAAAAAATAGGGCTGGGGGTGTAGCTCAGGGGTAGAGAGCCCCTGGGTTCCATCCCTAAAAAATAAATAAGAATAAAAAGTAGGGCTTGGGGTATGTAACTTGGAGGTAGAGCAACCCTCGGTTCAATCCTCAGTACCAAATAAATCAAGCCGAGCATGGTGGCACATGCTTGTAATCCCAGCATTTGGGAGGCTGAGACAGGAGGATCATGGTTCTCAGACAGCCTCAGCTATTTAGTGAGGCCCTCTGCAACTTAGTGAGACCCTGTTTCAAAATCAAGAATAAAAAAATAGGTCAGGGGGTATAGCTCAGAGGTCGAAAGCCCCTGGGTTCCATCCCCAGTACTGCAAAATAAATAAATAAAATAAATAAATAAATAATCTAAACCCTGGCCTGGGGTTCCAAAACTGCACTTTCCTCTGTGCCAGCTCGCCCCCTGCAGGTGGAATAGAGGAATGGCAGGAAGGGGTTCTCGCTTCGAGGAGGCAAATGCTAACAGAGCAGAGATAATGTTTTTTTGGGTTTTACCATTACCCTTTAGGCCTGTATTTTCCTCCCACATCTAATAGGTGGAGGTCATGATTAGAGATCTCGGTATCTCAAGATCAGGAAGGTGAGGCTTCAAGTAAACAGAGAACAGGGCTCCCCACCTTGCTACCTGGGCCTCGGCCTCCTCCTCCAATCTCACTGAGGGAGTTACAGCTGTGGAGGATTTGACATTTGGCCTAAATATAGAGGTGCCGTTCAAGTTCAGGGCGGGGCTCAGGAGGGAGAGGAGCAAAGCGTGACCGTGGGAAGGTGCGAGCCATCTCCATGGCGGTTCCCGAGACCGAGCCCCCCCCCCCCGAAGACTGTGTGTTTGGCAGAAGCCAGGGTGGCGTTTCCTCACAAGAATGCAGAAGGTAGCTGTGGTTGCTCAGAAAGCTTAAAAAAACAGGACTACCGTATGATGCAACACCTACTTCTGCATCTGTAACACGGACATTGAAAACAAGGACTAGAGGAGGGATTCACACACCTAGGTCCACAGCTGCATTGCTCGGTTGCCAAAAGGAGGAAGCAGCCCAAGTGTGTTACAACATGGTTTAGTCTTGAGGTCATTCTGTTAAGTGATACGCTCCAATCACAAAAGGAAAAGTGCTAAGCCGGGCGTGGTGGCGCACACTTGTGATCCCAGCATTTGGGAGGCTGAAACAGGAGGATCGTGGTTCGAAGACAGCCTCAGCTACTACTTAGGCCCTTTGCAGCTCAGTGAGATCCTGTTTCAAAATAAAGAATAAAAAATAGGGCTGGGGGTGTTGCTTGGAGCTAGAATGCCCCTAGGTTCCATCCCAGAAAAAAAGAAAAAGAAAAGTGCTGTATGGTTCCTCCACTGGGGTATCCATAGTAGTCACGTGCATAGAGACGGCAGGTAGGGGGTAGAGGCCAGGGCTGGGGTGGAACTAGTTTCAGTCTGGAAAAACGAAAGAGCTCTGGAGATGGCTGGTGGTGACGGTTAAACCACAGTGTAACTACGCTGAACTCCTCGGAGCTGTGAGCCTTAAAATAGTTGTGATGGTAAATTTTGTGTGTGTTCTACCACAATGAAAACTGTTTGAAAAATGCATGAGGTAGGAAAGTATTTCCTCCACGACTCCAAGCATGCCTCGGAATGCAGGAGCCAAACTCCCAGATGCTTGATGAAGACCAGCTCCTTGCGGTCGGTCGCTCAGGCCTGGCTTCCTTCGTGACCAACTCCAGCTTGTGGATTGATTCAGTGGCAATTTAGAGGCCCGTAAGCAACAGGATCAGCTTGACTCTACGGCATGGATCAGGAACTCCTCCAGTCTTATTAAGTCCGTAAATTTGCATTCCCTTCTATTTTTCTGCCTTTTGTCTCCTGTTCAAACAACTCCTCCTACCCATCCCCACTACACAAATGCTTCCATTTCATTTCTTTCCACTGGTTTCTTGCTTGGTCTCCCCTCCACTAATGGTTTTCTCCGCATTTGGGATTGCTTGTGGCCCCCGTGACTTCACAAACAACAAAATAAGTCGCCACATTCTTGCGAATTGAATGACTTAAGTAAGCACTGTGTATGAGCAGGTATCTCACCAGTGCTTCAACTGAGCCTTGGCCCTGTGATTCCCACAGCAGCCACCAGGTGGCGAGTCTTGGCGAAGCCGATCTGTATCGATTCCAGCAAATCCGCCTCTAGTGGCTGTAGTGAGGAAGCACAGCGGCCACTGGCCCGGCCTCGGGCCAAAGCGGTGTTGCAAAGCCAGCCTCTGTAAGGAACTGGCAGGCGCCGCATCTCCTGCTGCAGTGGCAATCGTGTCATCCTGAACCTGCAAAGTTGTGACCTCCCTTTTAGAACCTTCTTTTGCAATTCATAGTATTTCTCCTAGTTTATAATCGGTTAGGAAAAAAAAAAAAGTGACCACCAGGAATTAGTGGGAATTCCCTAAGAGAGCCATGTCACGTGGCCTGGCTTCCCTTTGCTGGGCTGCGTTGGGTCGGGTGCATTTTGATCTCCACCAAGTGTTAGCTGAGTCTCTCTGGTTAGCTCTGTGAACATGAACAAGATGGGGAGACGGGGCAAGAGGCGTTGCAGCGCGCAGACCCAGCTGGCCAATCCACCCCGCGCACAGAACAGGGAGCCGTTGATTGGAAGGAGGTCGCTGGCGGCTCGGCTAGGGCCCATCCCTTTTACTGCCTTGAATGAAGGCTCTGAACGCCTGCTGCCTGCCCTCCCAGGCATTGGCAGACAAAAATCTGGATTGGAAAAAGTGTTTTTAATGGGATACCAAAAAAAATGGGCTGAGTGCAATCAGGTGGAATTTAACAGATGCAAAATGTAAAGTTCTCCATTTGAGTTCAAATAATTATCTGCCTGAGCATAGGACAGGAGGGGGCGTTTGACAGCAGGTTCTTATTTAAAATCCCTAAGGTTTTAGTGATCCATAAATCAATTTCTAGCCAAAGATGTGGCGTATTTGCCAGGAGAGCTAGTGTCTGCTTGGATTGCAGGAATGCAGACTTCACGTAAAGATGGTGGTGGCGCTCAACACACCGCCGTCATGGCGCCCACCAGGCCCCTTCTGGGGGAGCTGCCTGCACCCTGAGACTTCAGGGAGGGACTGAGACGCCAGGGACGTCGTTGTCGTTTCCTAGGAATGATGCTTGAGCTGCAGGACAGGGAAGGACCGGTGTCCCCCTCCTTTATCCCCAGCGTCCACTCCCACCGAAGCAGAGAGGATGCGGGCTGTGTCAGCGGTAGGAATGAGCATGCGCACAACGGGAAGGGCCAGGAGACCTAATTTGAGGACTTTCACAGGAAAGAAGGAACAAAGGCCCAACTGTGGAGGCCGGGTGCACCTTCAGCAGCCTGAACCCCTTCCCTCTGGACCCATGAACCTCGCCACAAAGGCCTTTTCCTTAAGGAATCTGTTATGAGTGATCTGTGCCAGAGATGTGCACTGTTGGATTCTAAATCTTGCTCCACCGCTTCCTGTGTGAGCCTGGGTACATCACTCAACGTCTCTGGACTGCTTCCCTTCACTGCCAAGTTGGGGGAGGGAAAATACTACCTTCTTCATAGGCCTGTTGTACAATTTTTTAAAAATGGTATATGTGAGAACCCAGCACATAATAAGGGCTCAGAAATGTTCAGAATGGCTGGGCATGGTGGCACACGCTTGTCATCCCAGTACTTGGGAGGCTGAGACAGGAGGCTCGCAGGTTCACAGCCAGTCTCAGCTACTTAGTGAGGCCCTCCACAACTTAGAGCCTGTTTCAAAATAAAGAATAAAAAAAGGCTGGGCGTGGTGGCGCACGCTTGTAATCCCTGCGCTTGGGAGACCCTGTTTCCAAATAAAAATGTAAACATAGGCCTGGGAGTGTAGCCCGGAGGTAGAAGGGCTTCCAGGAACCCCAGTACCACAAAAAAAAAAATATATATTATATATATATATATATATATATATATGGCAGGGGGTGTAGCTTGGAGGTAGAGTATCCCTGGGTTCGTGATGGCGCACACTTGTAATCGCATTTGGGAGGCTGAGACAGGAGGATCCCAGTTCGAGGACAGCCTCAGCTACTACTTAGGGAGGCCGTCCGCAACTCAGTGAGACCCTGTTTCAAATTAAAGATAAAAAAAAAATAGGGCTGGGGGTATAGCTTGGAGGTAGAATGTCCTTGGGTTCCATCCCCAGTACTGAAAAAAAAAAAAAAAAGAAGAAGCCAGGTGTGATGGGAGGTGAAGACAGGAGGATCATGCAGGATCGAAGCCAGACGCGCTGGGTTTAGAGACCCTGTTTCCAAATAAAAATATAAATAGGTCTGGGAGTGTTGTCTGGAGGTAGAAGGGCTTCCAGGAACCTCAGTACCACAGAAAGAAAGAAAGAAAGAAAGAAAGAAAGAAAGAAAGAAAGAAAGAAAGAAAGAAAGAAAGAAAGAAAGAAAGGAGAAAGGAAGGAAGGAAGGAAGGAAGGAAGGAAGGAAGGAAGGAAGGAGAGAGAAAGGAAGGAGAGAGAAAGAAAGAAAGAAAGAAAGAAAGAAAGAAAGAAGAAAGAAAGAAAGAAAGAAAGAGGGCAGGGGATATAGCTCGGAGGTAGAATGCCCCTGGGTTCCATCCCCACATCCGAGGGGGAGAGAGAGAGAGAGAGAGAGAGAGAGAGAGAGAGAGAGAGAGAGAGGTGCAGAATGAGCGAGTTTCCTCTGAGCCCCTCTCGGGTGCCTGTCTTCCCCTAGGTATCACTGGTGACAAGCACCTTCCCCTCTCTACACCCACTGAATCCTCTCTCTCAGGGTACGGAGCCTCCCTGTCTACCAGGAAACCAGCTGCTTCTTCTGGGTCCCCAGCTCACTTACTGTCGTCGCGTGGATGGCCATCTGGGCTGCCCTGGCTGCAGGTCAATGCTGGGTACGTGAGCTGAACCGGGCACAGAGGACAGGGTTCCTTGAGAAGTGGGTGCTGCGTGGCAGCCATTTTCCCTTCCAAATAAGAGTGGGATGCTGGGGGACCATGACTCACGCCCCGTCTCGGCAGTTTGATGTTTCCCAAGCTGAGGAAGAGCCTCCAGCCTCCCTCAGAAGGCTCCAAGGGCTCATCTCTGGGGCTCTGCGAGCCTCTTGCTGGTTTCCTCGGAAGTAGCTCCTGGCTCGAGTCTCTAATCTCAGGGGCCTTGCGTGGCTCCCTTCCTCTTCCAAGCCTCACCTTCTCCATCTATAAAGTGAGAATGTTGGGGTAGCCGGCATGGTGGTGCACACCTATAATCCCAGTACTTGGGAGGCTGAGACAGGAGGATCACAAGTTTAAAGCTAGCCTCAGCAACAGAGCGAGGTCCTCAGCAACTTGGTGAGACCCTATTTCAAAATAAAAGAAATAAAACAGGAGGCTGAGGACCTAGCTAAGAGGTAGAATGCTCCTAGGTTCCATTCCCCAGTACCTCAATAAACAAACAAACAAGCAAACAAACAAAATTTAAAAGGGCTGGGGTATAACTCAGTGGTAGAATGCCCCTGGGTTCAATCCCCTGCACAGCAAAAATAAAGAGTACGGGGATTGGGGTAGATGAGTTCTGAGTCCCCTATCATCAATAACATCAAAATTATTTTAAGATGACCATGCCCCAAATAATTGAGGCAGAAACATCAAAACAGGATCTGGGGTTCGTAAACAAAGCTTATGAAATGGAACCCTCAAATAATTATTCTTCCAATCTCAATCAAGAAATCCAAATAATCTGGCTTCTCAATTGGCTCCAGCAATTTCCTCGAATTCCTGCTGTTGATTAGTTCGGGTAGCCAGTTAATGGAGTCTGGCACACCAAACCCATTCATTTTGTTTTCTTAGAGGCAGAGCTCCATTTTGGAAATCACGACCGAGAGGCAAAGGCTTTTGATGTGTTGCCAGGGGTGGGGGAGCAGGGAAGTTCTCAACAAGGTCATCGTCACCTGGGACCCCCCAAGGACTGACTGGGCCCCCAGGATGAAATGAGGGACAAGGGAGGGAGGCCCTGCAGAGGCTCCCAGGGCTGGCGCGGCTGAGGATGGATGAGGATGAGCCTGCCCAAGTGGAACAGGCTGTTGGATGTAGGGTGCACAGCGGGGTCCACTGCGGGAGACCAGAGGAGTCAAGGAGAGACTTGACCATGAGCACTGGGCACTTGTGCCGGGGGAGGCAGAAAGCCCCATTCCCGGACCCTGCAGAGAGCTGCAGATGTCGGAGGCAAGAGCAGAAAACTTGGTCAGGGACCTAGTGGCTCAGAGTGTCCGTTCCCTCAACACATGTTTACTGAGCACCTACTATGTGCTGGCCACATAGTAGGTGTTCTGGGTGCCGAGGAGGTCTGTTCTGGGTGCCGAGGAGGTCAAGACATGAGAACCCCACCCATGCCGGGCTAGTGCTGGTGGAGAAGGCCACCACAAAGTAAAGCAGAAAAAGGGAGAGGGGTGGGAAGAGCAAAGGCCCCAGCGAAGCCCCACGCACAGGGGCCAAAGGGCATCACTACATCCATCCCCTCAGCCAGTTCTGGTGGCCAGCCCTGGGTCCCTGGGCCACCTCTGCACCAGCCGCCGGAAAGCAAAAGGGGGTCTTATAGGGCAAGAGCATGTCAGCCCTGGGTTATTTTTTTAGGGCCTCCTAGTTTGGAGGGTGGCTTTCACCCTGGGCCACCTGAAAGAGCCCTATAGTGCAACAGAAATCTTGGGCTGTGGCTTTAGCTCTGCCACAAACCCACTGTGTGACCTCAGGCCAGTCGCTGCCCCTCTCTGGGCCAAACCGAAGCACTTATGAATGTGTGCTCTACTTTAAGGCCTAGGACTTCCCAGCTACCCCCATCTCTCAGCTGCCATGAAGTCTACCGTTTAGAGTCTCTAAGAACCCAGCTGGGTCCTGAAGGAGCACACAGAGTGGTCATCTTGCCAAAGGAGACACCAATCCTGAGAGGCAGAGACGCAGCTGCCCGTCCAGGGACAGGTGTAAGGACAGAGGCTCTGGTCCACGGGAACCCAGTTGAAGGGCTCACCAGGAACTCAACGATGAGGCTTACTGTTTTAAAAAATAAAAATCAATACAAGAAAAGCTGGGCGTGGTGGCGCATGCTTGTAATCCTCCTGCTTGGGAGGTGGAGACAGGAGGATCGCTCAGGTTCAAAGCCAGCCTTGCTGGCTTAAGAGACCCTGTTTCCAAATAAAATATAAAATAGGTCTGGGAGTGTAGCCCGGAGGTAGAAGGGTTTCCAGGGACCCCAGTACCACCAAAAAAAAAAAAAAAAAAAAATCAATACAAAAAAATTTCCATGATGAATGAGCCATGAAGATCTTAAATACAGACAAAATCAGCATTACAAAATTTTCCTTTTCCCTCAGACGCTAAAAGAACCCGACGTGGCTCTGGGGCTGACACTCCCCTTATTTAAAATTTTGAAATTGTGTTTGTCATCCATTTTAATCGCAGATTCTAAACACATATCACACTGAGACATCACTTGATCGAAGATGTAGGTATTTGGCACCCGACACAAATGCCTGGCCCGCCTGGCCCTGGTCCAGCCCCGCCAGCTGCAGCCTCTAGGGAGAGCCCGCGCTGGACACCAGCCAACACGCCCAAGGCACTTGCCGTGCCTGGGACGCTGGGCTCATCATGGACACGGAGACTTTTAGCTCTTAGCTCCTAGGTGTGTGGATTCAAGGCCCGGGGATTTCTTTAATAAGAGAACATCTTGTAGCCATTAAAAATTTAGTCCCACAAATGAGTAGCTCCTCTCCAAGGTGCTGCACTTATTTAATCATAGTACATTGGGGCCAAACCCTCTCCTGGGGCTCCCGATACCTGCCTCCATGTCCCTGAGGGGTTCCAGCTCTAGGATGGCGCTTGCACAAAAACAAACAACAAGCAACAGCAACAATCGCGCTGCCTTTGGCTCCCCTGGCCCGCCGCTCACAGGGAGATTAAAACACCTTAGCCTCATTACTCAGATGGCTAATTGCAAGCTGACTTAATTAAAGTATACAGATATTTCCCCAAGTTAGTTACATTTCATATCACTCCATTAGGAGTAATTGGCTGGAATGAGGAGCCGAGGGAGGGAGCCGGCCAGGTGGGCGGGAGCCGGAGCTGTCTGTCAGGCTGGCCGTCCAGACTGTCTGAGGAAGCCCTGATTTCCCCGGGTTACTGGGCAGCTGCTTGGCCATGTCCCCAGGTCATGTTAATCACAGGCACGAAACCGATCTCAGCACCGGCTTGCTCAGAGTCCTGGACAGTGGCCCGGCTCAGCCCAGCCTCAGTTTCTTCCTATTTATTTGTTTATTTATTTACTGTGGTACTGGGGATTGAACTTAGGGGGATTCTACCACTGAGCTGCACATACCCTCGGCCCTATTTTATTTTATTTGCTTTTTTCTTTTTTTTGCTATTTGATCCATTTATCTTTTATTTTTTATAAATTTTTATTGGTGCATTGTAGTCAAACATCTCAATGGGATAAAAAAAAAAAAACTTGTGGAGATATACATGCACATATCACCCAGTCAGCCCCTACCCAACCTCTAACCCCTTCCCTCCCCCTCCCTCCTACCCATGCTTGGCTTCCTGATTGACTGATATGTTTAAGTACATCATGTGCTTTAAAGAGTTTCCCTTATCCTCCCTCTTCTCCCCTCAGATATGTCACCTTCATTCTCCTCTATAGGGTCCCTTCTTCATCTAGAGTTCCCCCTGTTACCTGTTTCTCCCTAATATTTTGCACATTAAGAAAAGCATCTGAACAATAAGAAAAGCATTTCTTATTTTTTGTGACATTTCACTGTAAATGCCATAATTTTTTTCCCCCTTATGGCTGGGCAAAATTCCATTGTGTACATATCCCATAGTTTTGAAATCCACTCATCTGTTGAAGGACATCTTGGCTGGTTCCACAGTTTGGCAATGGTAAACTCTGCAGCTATGAACATGGTTGTTCATGCATTAGTTTGGTATTTTGGTTTTCATTCTTTTTGGTAGATACCCAGAGGTGGTCTTGCTGGATCCTATGGTAAGTTTGTTTTCCTTCTTCTGAGGATCTTCTATACTGTTCTCCAAAGTGGTTGCACCAACTTGCAATCCCACCAACAATGTATTAGAGCTTCTATTTCTCCACACTTACTCCCACTTACTGAAATCCTGAAAGCCAGAAGGTGAGTAACTTTGCCAGGATGATCCACTCACAACCAGTTTTTTTTTAAATAGAGGTCACTTGGATCTGGAAATCTGCTGAGAGATTAGGTGAGGCAGCGGCAGCTTCTAGTGCTTCCTGGCCACACAGCTGAAGAAACCCACTGGCCCTTTGCTGTGGAGTAGGCCCCAGTTCCAGTCCTGCTGTGCAACAGGCTCTGGGCCCGGGATCGCTGGCTCCAGACCCAGCCTCGCCATGTGGCAGGCTCCCATCCCGGCCTCGCTGGCTCCTGACCCGGCCTCACTGCATGGCAGGCTTGGGTATTTTTTTTTTTTTAAACAGGGTTTCACTAAGTTGCTAACATGACCATGAACCTGTGATCCTCCTGTCTCAGCCTCCCAAGTACTGGGATTATAGGTGTGTGACACCACACCAGCTAGTTTCTTCCTGCTTTTTTTTTTTTTTTTTGGTGGTACTGGGGTTCCTGGAAACCTTTCTACCTCCGGGCTACACTCCCATACCTATTTTATATATATATATTTTGGAAACAGGGTCTCTTAAGCCAGCAAGGCTGACTTCGAACCAGCGTGATTCTCCTATCTCCGCCCCCCAAGCACAGAGATTACAAGCGTGTGCCACCACACCCAGCTAGTTTCTTCCTCTTTAAATGAGAATATAACACGACCTGCTCCAACAGTGGTTATGGACTGACAAGTTTGAAAAGTCATGGTGTGTGTGAGAGTGTGTGTGTGTGTGTGTGTGTGTGTGTGTGTGTTACTGGGGATTGAACCCAGTGGCATTCTCCCTCCGAGCTATACTCACAGACTATTTTTATTTTTTATTTTGAATCAGGGTCTCCTTAAGTTGTGGAGGGCCTCACTGAGTTGCTGAGCACGGGTCTCGAACCTGCAATCCTCCCATCCCAGCCTCTCAAGTACTGCTATTACAGGTGTGCACCACCATAGCCGGCTTGGAAGTCTGTCTAATGCTAGCTTATGAAATAGCGGTCCGGCTCTGCCCTTGGGACAGTGTGTGGCTGCAGAGTGAAGCCTGCATCCTGTGGTCAGAAGTTTATAGTTCTACCCTGGCTAAGTAGCTGAGGCTGTCTGCAAACCATGATCCTTCTGTCTCAACCTCCCGAATGCTGGGATTATAAACATGCGCCTGGATTAACTGATCACTTTTTTTGTGTGTGTGTGGGTCTGGGGATGGAACCCAGGGGCATGCCACCTCCGAGCTACACCCCCCTGCCCTATTTTAATTCTTTATTTTGAAACAGGGTCTCACTAAGTTGCAGATGGCCTCACTAAGTACCCAAGGCTGTCTGTGAACCAGGATCCAACGGTCTCGGCCTCCTGAATGCTGGGGTTACAAGTGTGCACCACCACGCCTGGCCTAGCTGATCACTTTTAAAGACGTTTACTGGCAAGACACAGGAATAAGGCTTTTCTGAGTCCCTGAAGCAACAACCTAGTGAGTGGGACCCTGCACCTTCTCCTAAGGCAGGCTCCTGCTTACGGCCCACGTGTGGCAGCCAGGGCATTGAGAGCCAGGGCTCAGGCTTGACTCTAAGACCCTGGCCAAACACTTTCATGTCTCTGAAACTCGATTTCTTTTTCTAAAACAAAAGGATATTGGGTTTGCAAAATTGGAGGTGGAGAGAAGAACTGGGTTTCAAATTTGCTACAAATGAAAATGGTGCAGAGAAGCCGGGCATCGTGGCGCACGCTTGTAATTCCAGGTCTTGGGAGGCTGAGACAGGAGGGTTGCAGGTTCACGGCCAGCCTCAGCTACTTAGTGAGGCCCTCCGCAACTTAGTGAGACTGTTTCAAAATAAAAAATAAAAATAGGGTTGAGGGTGTAGCTCAGAAGTAGAATGCCCCTGGGTTCAATTCCCAGTACACAAAGGAAGGAAGGAAGGAAGGAAGGAAGGAAGGAAGGAAGGAAGGAAGGAAGGAAGGAAGGAGATGGTGTAGAGAGAGGTGTCTCAGTATCACTTGGCCTCTCAAGGCCCACCCTCCCCTGAGTCTTCATCATCTTTGTTCTCCAGCCCCATCTTTAGTCAGAAACTTGACCTTCCTTTTTTTTTTCCCTCTTCCTTTTTTTTATGATTTTTTTTTTTTTTTTTTTTACTGAGGATTGAACCCTGGGGCCTTCTACCTCCAAACTACACCCTAGCCCTTTTGTTATATTTTTTTACTTTGAAACACAGTCTCATTAAGTTGCTGAGACTGGACTCCATCCTACAATCCTCCTATCTCAGCCTTCCAAGTACTGGTACAATAGGCTCGCACCACCACGCCTGACTAAGACCTTCCTTCTGAGTCTTAGATCAAAGACCAGCGGTCATCCAGGAAAATGGCTCCCAGCCCTGGTGTTCTCCCCTCTCCATCAACCAGGAGCCACCTCCACTTGACTGACCTGCGGGTGCTGGCCCCAGGCCCTGCACAGGGACGCTGGCTCACGCAGCCTCAACCTCCTGCTCCCTCCAGACCAGAGCAAAGTACCAAGAGGTCTACCTTGCTCAGCACCCAGACCTCCGGAGCACCTCCCGGCCCCTCTGCACCCATGCATCTCGGTGATGTGCTTACTGCAGGCTGAATTCTATATCTGGAAGTTCATTAATTTTTTTGTGGGTGCCAAAATGCGGATCATTTGTGCTTATCCTCAGCTAAATAAGTCAGGTCATGAGAGGTAACGCCATGGGTAGTGGAATGTAAACAAACACATTCTACCTCAATAAACATGCTAATTTCCAGCTATAATATTCACAAGTAAAAGATCCATCACGCCGACCCTATTTGGCAAAGGCAGCGGGCCTCATCCGTCAACGAGGGAGGCTCCCGCCAGTTCTCTGCGGGAGGGAAATAGTTCAACTTAACTTGCTTGATGATGCCCTCAGGGGGAAACATGAGCCTCATAAATGAGTGTGGAAATGTGATAAAAGGATAATCTTGCATAAATGAGCCGATATCATCATTACCTGCACCGACCAAGGCCAGGCACTAGGCTTTGAGTGATAGAGTTGCGTTTCATATAAATTAAGGCCGAGAAGCCGGGTGCACCAGGCCAGCGGGAGCCCTTCCTCCTGCTGTGTCCCACTGGTCAGCCTCGCCCAAGGCTGCATCCAGGACTCCTATGAGCCCAGGGGGACTCCAGCCTGACCTGGCCGGGGCTGGGGGTGTTGGGGTGGGAAGGCAAAATGAGTCCAGGCCCTACGGGGACAGGAGTGCAACCTGAGCACAGGTAACAGAAGAGAGGGCCTTGGCCCTTCCCCTTCTACACAGGAAAATTAAAGAATCTATTATTTTATTTACTCAAAAAATATAATCAACACCCATTAAGGAACTGAGGCACTGAGCCAGGCACTTTGTAAAATTTCTTTCTTTTTTTTTTTTTTTTTTCGGTACTGGGGATGGAACCCAGGGGGCATTTTACCTCCTGGTGACACCCCCAGCCCTATTTTTATTCTTTATTTTGAAGCAGGGTCTCACTGAGTTGCAAAGGGCCTTGCTAAGTAGCTGAGGCTGTCCGCGAACTCGATCCTCATGTCTCAGCCTCCCGAATGCTGGGATTACAAGCGTGCACCTCCACACTCGGCTTGAAGTTCTTGCTTTTTTTTTTAATGTAAATGCAAGCTATTTAATTAAAAGGGGGGAAAACCTTCACAGGAAGTAGCTATTTTATTTTATTTTTTAAAATTTATTTTTATTGGTGCATTGTAATCATATATCACATTGGAATACAAGACTTGAAAGGATATACAAGCACACATCATCCAATTAGCCCTCATCCAGGCCCCCATCCCATTCCCTCCCCCTCCCTCCATTCCATGCTTGTTTGGTGATTAACTTTGATACATTTGTTTATGTACCTCCTGCATTTTAAAGAGGCTCCATCCTCCCCTATTCCATACCCTCTGATTGGTCACCTTAGTTGCTTCACTATAGGGCCCTTTTTATAGCTCGACCTCTTCCTGTTGCCCCTTTCCTCCTAGTTATTGCTGATTAGAGGAAGCATCTGTTTTTTTTTTTTTTTCTGCGATATTTCTCTGTGCATGCCGCTTTGCAAGTACCGATCCCACTCTTGACAGCCCCAGTAGTGGCCTGGCTACCTGGTGGACTGATCCAGACCTTGCTGGCTCAAGCAGAGGCCTTGCCTCATGGGAGGCCCCGACACCGGCTTAACCCCTCAGCTGGCTCTGATCCTGGCCTCGGTGGCCCCAGCACCAGCCTAGCCTCAAGGCAGGCTCTGATCCCAGCCTCAGAGGCCTCAGTAGCAGCCTTGCCTCACGGAAGGCTCTGATGCTGGCCATTGGCCCCGGCATCGGCCTAACCCCTCAACAGGCTCAGATCCCGGCCTCGGAGGCCCGAGCACCGGCCTTGCCTCACGGCAGGCTCCGATCCCAGCCTCGCTGATCCCAGCACTGGCCTAACCCCTCTGCAGGCTCCAATCCCGGCCTCGGAGGCCCCAGCACCGGCCTTGCCTCATGGCAGCCTCCGATGCTGGCCTCACTGGCCCCAGCACCAGCCTAGCCCCTCTGCAGGCTCCGATCTTGGTCTTGGAGGCCTCATCAGTGGTGTTGCCTCACCGAAGGCTCCAATGCCAGCCGCTGGCCCCGGCATCGGCCTAACCCCTCGGCAGGCTCCAATCCCGGCCTCGGAGGCCCCAGTACTGACCTTGCCTCACGACAGGCTCTGATGCTGGCTGCTGGCCCCGGCATTAGCCTAACCCCTTGGCAGGCTCCGATCCTGGCCTCAGAGGCCCCAGTAGCGGCCTTGCCTCACGGCAGGCTCCGATGCTAGCCATTGACCCCGACACCAGCCTAACCCCTTGGCAGGCTCTTATCCTGGCCTCAGAGGCCCCAGCACCGGCCTTGCCTCACGGCAGGCTCCAATGCCGGCCTCGCTGGCCCCAGCACCAGCCTAACCCCTCAGCAAGCTCTGATCCCGGCCTCGGAGGCCTCATAATGGCCTTGCCTCATGGCAGGCTCCGATATCCGCCATTGGCCCTGGCACTGGTCTAACCCCTCGGTAGTCTCAGAACCCGGCCTCGGAGGCTCCAGCACCAGCCTTGCCTCATGGCAGGCTCCAATCCTGGCCTTGCTGGCCCTGGCACCGGCCTCACCCCTCGGCAGGCTCCAATCCGAGCACCCTCTTTGCCCAGCCATTTGTCCTCCGTTCTCGAGGGTACGTGGTGGTAGCATTCTGCCTCTGGGGTTATTACTTCAAAAGTTCCAGGTGTAATGCATCAGATCTTTGCCTCCCCTGAGTACTGGCCACTGCCACTGCCACTGCCTCCACCATTTCAAATCTTTCCCAAGCTCTTTTTCCACTCTGAATGTTGTCCAGCGTTCCTAAGCATGCGCGATGGTAGCATTCGACATTTGGTGTAATTTCTCCAAAAAAATAAGGTTGGTAGGTTCCGATTTCTGCTTCTCCTGAATACAAGTCTCCACCGCCATCACAGAGACCTCTTTCAACACTGCCTTTCTCCTTGATCTCTGCTAAACTCTCTCCTTACAGGTGATGTCCAAGATTCTTACCAATGTAGAGAAGAAGCAGTCCTCCTTCACGGGGAATTTTTCCAAAAGATCCAGTTCATTTGGATAAGTTTTGTCTGCATCTCCAGTATCCTGGCATCTGCCTCGGCCTTCTTGACCCCTCTCTGATATGTTTCTTTTTTCTTTTTCTTGTTCTTTTTTTTTTTTTTTTTAATAAGAGAAGACAGTATGTGTGGATTGAGGAGGTAGTGGAATCAGGCACTCAGTAGCACTGTGACCCGGCCCGGTTTCCCCATGGGTCCAGCGTGCTCCGCACTACTCCGCCTGGGGCCCAGAGTCCTGTGACCTGGGCCCCGGCTCTTCCAGGAGTCTGGCGTGCCCTGCCTGACCCCTGCCCAGGGCCCAGGGCCTTGTGTCCAGGCCCCGGTTTCTCCAGGGGTCTGGCATGCTCCGCATGGTCTGGCCCAGGGCCCAGAGTCCTGCGACCCGGGCCCCGGCTGTTCCAGGGTCCGGCGTGCCCCGTCCGACCCCTGCCCAGGACCCAGGGTCTGACAACCAGGCCCGGTTTCTCCAGGGGTCTGGCGTGCTCCGCGCGGTCCGGCCCAGGGCCCCAAGTTCTTGCTTTTTAGAATTCACAGTCAAAGCTGGGCGTGGTGGCACACGCTTGTAATCCCAGCATTCGGGAGGCTGAGACAGGAGGATCGCTGTTCAAGGACAGCCTCAGCTACTTAGCGAGACCCTTTGCAATTCAGTGAGACCCTGTTTCAAAATAAAGAATAAAAAATAGGGCTGGGAGTGTCATCCAGAGTTAGAGTGCTCCTGGGCTCCATCCCCAGTACCACACACACAAAAAGCATTCCCAGTCAGCAGAGCGTGGTGGCCAGAGGAATGCAATGGGAGCCATGTGTCTGCAGGGGCAGGGCCAGTGTCCCAGTGGCAGGGCCTGAGTGGGCGCTGGGTGTGGGTACAGGGCTGAGAGGGGCACCAGAGAAGGGAGGTCCCAGCTCCTCACCCAGACTCTCTGCGTGGCCCTTCCAGTAGAGACTCATCCATCCAGGCTGGTGGGCCCTTGCTGGGACCTTGGAGGAGCCCTGCTGGCACCAGCCCCCCAGGCCAAGGCCAGCACTGTGCTTCTGACCCCAGGGCTACCAACACCCTCTCTCTCAGAAGAGAGCTCTGCTTCTAGAAGTTGCATGATCAGAACCTGCTGGAGGTTTCGTTTTCTGAAGAAAAAGAAAAAAAGGGGATCACAGAAACACCGTTGGAGCACTGAGCGGACAGGCTCTTTGGAAACCTGAGCTGCAGAAGTCTCAGTCCAGGGAGAGCTGAGAAATTACCCATCCCTGCCAAGCCGGGCAGCGGAGTGCACGCATTCCCAGGCTGCGTGTTTCAAATACTTTCCGCGGTTTCACCAGTGGAGGGCCAGGAGAGAAGAATCTGTCATTATCGACTTAGGTCTGCAAAACAGTTTGGCTGGCAGGGAGCTGTGAAGTCACAGGAGGTGGAAAGCCTGAGTCATGAGTGCAGCGTGGGGGTGGGGATGGAGGAAGGGGGGGAGGCAGCCCATGATCTTCATCTCGGGAGGGGCAAGTTGGATCCTTGGGCTCACCACGCTTTCTGTGGGCTGGCCACCGTGGCTGCCCCTTCCCTGTGGGGTGAGAGCCCTGTGCAGTTTCCCAAACATTCTTCATAGGTGAGCACCTACTAAGCACCATCCCTATGTTGCTACTTTGTGCTGAGACTCTGGTATAATCCAAAGGAGCTTGCACAGCGGGCATTTTATGCCTTTTTTTTTTTTTTTTTTTTTTGGGTCCTGGGAACTGATCCCAGATCAGGAGTAGGAATTTCCCTGTGCTGCACAGTGAATGGCCCTATGAGGTCATTCCCTGAGCTTCAAGGACCTACTGTGTGCCTAAGGCCTTGTTTAGTGAAAGGCTCAAGTCTCAATGATTTTTTTCCAAGACATGTTTATCTGCTACCAATGTGTACTTAAGCCCGTGAGTGAGCAGGGGCCTGGATGCACGGACCCTGACAGCACTGGGCTAGAAGTGGAACCCGCACAGAAAGAGCCCTGGCTGAGACGGAGGACCTGGAAGCCCCTGCTCTGCCTATTGATAACTGGCCTAGTGACCCAGGGACAGCCATCTCAGCCAGCACAGTGCCCGCCCAGGCAGGCTGCCTCCTTTAGGTGCAGCCTCCCCGCTGCAGCCTCTGCCACAAGCACCTGCCCTGGCCACCCAGGACGCTGAGCCCCAGGCGGGACAGGCAGAGCTGGGGCCGCCGGCTCCTCTGTGCCATTCCAGGCTGTTTAACCCAGGTCCTCACCTCGCCTCTCTGGGTCTCAGTGTCCTTGTCCTCACGGAGGAGAGGGTCACGCCTTATTATGGATGCACATATAATTTACCGTCATGAAGCCCCAAAGGACGTGAGAAGCTGTGTCATCTTAAACCAGGGCCCCAGACTGCAGCACAGTCGTGGCTGTGAGATGGCCAGGGCCTTTCTTCTTGGGGATCCAGGCCCCAGATCTCATTACTCAGCCAGCTGGGGCCCTCAGCCGGCCATGGCTGCCCCTTCCTGAGGGAGACTGGGGACACATGGACGTGGACAATTCCTCTCCTCAACCCCAGCCCAGTCCCAGCCTCCACAGTTGCCCCCTTGGGGAAAAGAGGCAGCATGCTCTGGCCCCCGGAACCCACTAGTGGGGCCTTGTTAATACTATATAAATCACTTTAATGGTCCAGATCCCCCACAGACAATTATTTGGGGCTTGAGGCCTGACACTGGGAAGCCAGGAGATGGGGCCTCAGGGAGAGGAGAGGAGCACCCTTTCCCGGGCCCCAGAGCCCCTCTTTTCCCAGGGCAGGGGTGCAGGCCCAGATGGGAAGCCAGACAGAAGGATAATCCGCAGCTCGTCTGGCCCATGAAGTTCTGAATATGACATAGGGTTGCAGGAATACAGTCTCTCCTTGAAGGCCGGAACCGGAAGGGATCGTGATGATCTCTGGTCCACTCCCCCACGGTGTCCAGGGAGAAACAGCAGCCCAGAGTGGGTGAGTGCCTCCTGCCCAGCCCTGTGGCAGGGCAAGGACCGAGCAGGGGCTGGAACCCCAGCCTTCCATCTCTAGGTTTCTCTGGACACAGGTCCTTCCTGGAACAGCGCATGGTGACATTTCTCTCCGTTTATAGGGAAAATAAAATAAAGTTAATGTGAAATATTTTCTTGACTGTAAGGCCTTTTTGTGATTTTTGTTGTTGTTATACTACCTCGCAGACATGATATATAGTCAGATTTTCTGCCATCAGTTACTTTTTTTTCTTACAATGGGATTAAGTATGTCAAATGTCAGAGTGTTATGCAAAAGACACGGTGACTCTTAAGACTCTCTGCCCTGGGAGAGACCCTGAACATGAAGCAAATTTTTGTTTTTGTTTTTGTTTTTGGTGGTACTGGGGTTCCTGGAAACCCTTCTACCTCTGGGTTACACTCCCAGACCTATTTTATATTTTTTATTTGGAAACAGGGTCTCTTAAGCCAGCAAGGCTGGCTTCGAACCTGCGTGATCCTCCTGTCTCTGCCTCCCAAGCGCGGGGATTACAAGCCTGCGCCACCACGCCCAGCCCCAAGCACATTTTTAATGGGGCCTCACTATGGGGCCTAGACTGGTCTCTCACTCCTGGGCTCAAGTCAGCCTCCTACTTGAGCTCCTGAGTGCTGGGGCTCCGCTGGAATGCACGTAATTTTATAGATAGGGGACTAACAGGCCTGCCTTGGGAGCGCTGACTGATGGGTGCTCTGCACCGGGTCACTTGTTAGAACTAAAGCTTGAGCAGGACCCCGCGGGGAAGGTGGGAAGAGTGAGCTTAGCAGAATGACCGGGTGGTCCTCGGGGAGCAAAGTGCAGGCGCGGAGGTGAACGGGCTCCAGGCCTCTGTCGGACTGGCATGGGTGGTCTTACCGCAGCATGGTGGCTCTGGCCTCCCATTAGCTGTGTGTCTAGATTGTGTGGCCTCGCTCTCTGAGCCCCAACTTCTTCATGGAAGGGTAAGAATAAGGATACTGGCCTTGCAGGATGGCTGAGAGAATTAAATGAGATGGTGCCGTTCACCTGGGACAGTACCCAGCACAAAGGAATCCCAGCCCCCTCGCTGTGGCTCTCTAGAGAAACTTCTGCGTATGGTTAAGTGCAGTCAGGTGTCAGAGGCAGGTGAAGTCCACCCCCTGTCAGTAGCAGCTCCCGGGAGTCATCTCACCTTAGCCTCACCAAGACCATCTTGGTCAAAGTCTGCTAATGAAGAACACACCTTACGTCACCCAGTGGATGGGGCTCTGAAGGCAAGCGGCAGTGTTTGTGTGGCACGCTCTTGTACCACTGTGAAGTAGAAGAGCCAGGTCCTAGTTAGGGGCCCGTGCCCCCTCCCCGGCAGGAGAGGGAGCACTTTCTGAGCCTCGGTGTCCTCCCTGATTGGTGGCCACACTGTCTGTGCCGAGACCCTGGGAGGCGACGTGCACCCTTCCAGCACCAGGTCCGTGACAAGTCCAAGTGTATAGAATTGATCAAATTTTGTTTTATTTTCAGTCGCTGAGGCTAGCCTCAAAGTTACGGTCCGCTTGTCTAATCTCTCAAGTACCAGGATTACCAGCATGCACCGCTGCACCAGGCTTAAATTTATTTCATTTTACACATCTACATGGATGTCTAAAATATGCCAGGCTTTGAGGTGCTGCTGTCCCCTGCCCTGGCTGCCCACCCACCTCCCTTCCTTCCTTTCCCCTTCCTTTTCTGTCCCATCTCACCTTTCCCTCCACCCAAGCTTGGTTCCACCAGACCCTCTGTCCCCCGCCCTCTGTCCCATCCCAGCTTGCTGCCCAGGGAAGTCACAGCCTTTTTAAAAATATTCATTATTATTATTATTATTATTATTATTATTATTATTATTATTATTTTGGTGGTACTGGGAGTGGAACCCAGAGGCTTTCTACCTCCGGGCTATACTCCCAGACCTATTTTTTATACTTTATTTGGAAACAGGGTCTCACTAAGTTACTGAGAGCCTTACTAAGTAGCTGAGGCTGGCTTTGAACCTACCTGATCCTCCTGTCTCTGCCTCCCAAGCGCTGAGATTACAAGCGTGCGCCATCTCGCCCAATGTCCAGATCTGTTCACCAAGCTCCACCTCTTCCTGTGGGCCCTTGGCTCGCCGCCTACCTGCTTCAAGACAAGCAGAGGTTGCAACTGGAATTTGAGGGTCCATAGATTCCTGGGAGGTGATTCCAGGAAGCACAGTTGGAAGGTGGGAGGTAAGAGAGAAAGGGAAAGGGAACCGACTGGGTGCTGGAGAGCAGGTTATCATCGTAGGCAGCTGGGGTCAGTCCCGTTGGTGACCCTGGAGGACTGCAGAACAGGCTTCACGGTTGTCCCATTGAAGAGAGGAGGCTGGGTGCTGTTTATCCTTGATCTGCTATTGGTCATTGACAGACAGCTGTGCTCCAGGGCATCCTAGGCCTTTCTTCTCACCCTCGGTGGGATCCAGGGTGTTTGCAGTGGGATGTTCCCGGATTCTATTAGAATGAAGAGTGCCAAGCAGAGGAAGCAACTGCCTGGAAGGCCCGGGTTTCCTGCTCTGCCCCACGTTAGGATCGGGTGAGATGGTGGGCAGGGAAAAGTCCTGTAGGTGTGTAGAGGTCTGCGAAAGAGTTTCCAGTTTAGAGCCAAAACTCTGCATCCTCAGTGGGAGGAAAAACCAGTATGCAGAAGAGGGAGGCCTGCCCAGGAGGCTGGGTAGGAGATGGAGGCCTGTGGCCTCTCCCTGGGGGTCCAAAGAGGGAGCAGAGCAGACGCTCAAGAAGGGAAGCTCAACTCTCCACTCCTGAAGTATGAACCGCCTTCCAGAGAGGTGGGGCAGGAAGAGAATAGGAGGAATACCACAATGGAGGAACCCGGAACCTGCACCTCAGCTCTGGGCCAGCCCCACACACAGGTGCGTCACCTGACAGTTACACCCCTTCATATGGTGTGATACAAACATTATATAACCTGTGCCATCTTCCTCCCCAGACCCAGGACTCCAGCCTACGCATGAGAAGAGCAGCCAACCAATACACATCCCACTCCTGATCAGCGCTCCGCAAAACTGTCCAGGCCATTAAAAACAAGGGAAGTCGGAGAAACCGTCACAACCAAGAGGAGCCTACAGAGACGTGGCAACTCAATGTAAGACTGTATCCTGAAACCAAATAATAACGTGAGGAGCCAGTGTGGTGGCGCACACCTGTAATCCCTGTACTTGAGAGCTGAGACAGGGGGATTGCAGGATGGAGACCAGCCTCAGCAAGGTAAAGAGACTCACTTGCAACAACCT